>NC_056737.1:714489531-714789531 GCF_019279795.1 Protopterus annectens
AACTAAAATTACATGTGAAAGTTTATTCTTCGTTGCCTAGACTGTTTGAGGAAGTACTCTGCCACACTTCTTTCAGGAGGTAGCCGCTATCTGAATCTTATTTTTGAATCTGTCTCATGTGTCTAAACACTCTTAAGTGTGTGTATGATTATCTAAATCCCATCTTCAGTCTTTGAGTTATGCTTGGGTACATAAGTTTTTTCCTAAGATTTTAAACTCCACTCTAAATAAGATTTTGACAGTTCTGCTACTCTTGTTCTCAAAAAAAAAAAAAAAATTGATGGAAACTCCCTGAGTTATTCCTCCCCAATTTCACGTCTTTCTCCACTTGGACCCAACATTCTCTTCTCTGGAATTTCAGATTTCAATTTTTGGCTTTCTGAAAAAGGAACTGCCCTGGTGAGGACAGGAAGTGGCTCAGATCCCAGGTCACTCCTTTTCTCCTCTTGCCCCAAGTCAATCTGTAATCACATACTCTTCAGATTTTCCTTTAGGATCAGTTTTTATATGGGTAAAGGTGCATAGCCTGTGGAACTCTTCATACAGACCAAAGCACACACATATCGGAGATGTTAGCTGTGATCTTGTCATAAAATCTCATCATCTGTGGTCCCCAATATCTCTACAGATCATAAACACCAAAGTGATGTATTGCATAAATGGGGCCACCAGGTCGTTTGTCCAGGCTGGCTATGATTGGTTGGGAGGTATCTATTTAGCATAGTTTGACCTCCAAGCGTCTTGCATTCCATCAGAGCAAGATGTATTGACAAGCAAGCATAGCAGGACCAGAACATGCCCTCCTGAATGGAAGTTGAATGAAGATGTTTTCAAGGAATTGATCCATTTGTGGGGATCACTTCAAACAGATCTGTTTGCTTCCTGTCAGAACAACTAAACAAATATTGAAACAGGACTGTTTGCAGGCCAGACCTAGAAAACTGATGCATTTCCATTCCCATTGTCAGTGATGTTTGGTTTTGCACTTCCACTGATATCTAGGGTAATTGTGAAAATTCAGGAGAACTCTCCAACACTTTTTGTTGGGACTCCCTTTTGGCCCGGGCAACATTGGTTCTTCTCCCTTATGTAACTGGCCAAGGGCAATTAGCACAAGCTTCCTCACAGTTTAGATCTACTCACACAAGACAAGGGACATTGTGATACATCCCACTTATAAAACAATATCACCTAACTTTCTCGATGGTTCAATTTTTATTCCTTTTAGAGACAGTTTTCATGGGGATGTACAACGGGTTTTAAAGAAGGTAAAGTCATGTACCTTGGCAAGTAGAAAATATTTTCTAATTGGTGCATAGCCAATAACCAGGGTTATACTTGGGGGTACTGTACCACTGGTACTTAAATGTGTGAGAGTTGCTTTCCTCTGGCCTTTCTTATTCCTGTATCAATGCTCATCTAGCAGCCATTTCAGCTTGTCTGCCCACGGATCCACCGCTTTCATCCATTTTTGTTAAAATGGTTTCTCAAATGATTTTGCATATTTTAACCCACCTAGAAAGTATGTTTTTCCTTGGCATCTTGACTTTGTTGTGGAAAAGTTAATTGTTTCCCTTTGAAGCCAGCTCATCAGGTTCATCACATGATGCAAGAAGAGTATCTGAGTTGCAAGCTGTCAAGGTTTGTGAATCCTATCTGGTCTTACTTGGAGAGAGGATCAAGTTGAACATAAATGACTGATTTGTTCTTAACTTGCACAAGCCTATTAATGCAATTTTGTATACTTCCAGTTCACACCCATAGCTCCTTATTGCATCCAGACCTTTTCTGAGCTGGGCTTCTATAACCAGGTGTCTTTAGCAACTACTAGTAGGAAATATTTGTAAAAAATTATTAATCTATGATTCTCTGCAGTACAAAAACTAGCCGCTTATCACCATTCATTCATCACCGATGGGTTCGGTTCTGAGCCCTCGGAACTGAGCCGGGCTAATACCAAGCTCGCGTACACCAAAAACTCTCAAGCCAAGCTGCTACCCACAACGTTCCTCTCCCAGTTACCTCCGATCTCGTTTGTCATGCAGCCATGTAGCAGCATTTCACTGAGCTCTCCAGCTAAGTGTCGTATTTTTACAGATTGTGTATTTTGAACCTTTTTTTCTAATCGAACTCATTTTTCTACCTTATTTATCTATCTAGCTCTTCCCGTTTGGTATTTCTTATACCATCGTTGGCAACTCCCTCTCCTACTCTTGTGATATCGTTTGATACCATCTTTGGTATCTTTCTTTTCTGCTTCCCTTCCTCACTTTCTAGCAGTAATTTGTTTATTTTTGTGTATTTGGATATGTCCGAGAAAAAAGGGACTTCGGGGTTCAAACATTGCACTTCCTGCAATGGCAAACTCCCCAACAGTGACTTGCATGATGATTGTGTCTGTTGTCTAGGGGTTTCTCACCTCTCTGTGAAGCCTCCTTGCCAGATTTGCCTGAGTTTTAGTCAGTGGAAGCTGAACGAGAGAAAAAATAAACTTATCTTGCAAGGCCTGTTAACCTCACCTTTCTCAGAGGCCGTTTCTGTGTCGGAGTGATGGACAAAAAATGTCCACATTCCGATCCCTCTTCACCAGCTGGTGATGAGGGCAAGTCCCAGGAACACAAGGCCCATATATCTTTTACCGAGCACAAGATTGCTTCCACGGCTCAGACTATAACTGTTGCTTCTGTTCCGAGCTCAGCTCCAGTTGCTTCTATTTCCGATATCATAGACATTACGAAAACTTCGGTGCCACCTTCGGCACAGACCTTTACGGCACCAGTCATAACTACAATAAAGACTACAGCTCCGACCTTGTCTTCGATAGTCTCAGCACCGACTTCACCTTTTACTGCACCGAAGGTAGTTCCATCAATCCCTTTGGAGACTATAATAACCTCAACTCAGAGTGCTACCTCGGCACAGAGTCCCTTCTCGACGCCTTTAATTCCTCTATTGCCTGTTTCCAAGTTGGTCTTCAGTGTTGACAACTCAAACACCACGGACCCAGTACTCCCCCCCCCCCCCCCATTGGACCTGTTTTTAGGCCAGACTTATAGCCCTTTTCTGGAATAGCCTGACTCCCCTTTGGGAGTGTCTGTAAGGTCCACCAGGAGTCTGAATTCGATGTGGTGCACCTGCTGGACCAGCTGTTGACGACCAGAGGGACAACAAACATTCCTACGACTCATCCCACTTCAGGGTTTGGGTCTACTGCTCCCAGGACTCCCACTTATACTCCTCCATCGGTTCTGAGGCCCATAGCTCCAATGTCCTTGGTGGGAACCCATTCCTCGGTGCTGACAGTGACCCTCACTGAGGCTTCGAGACCAAACCTTTGGGTTTCAGTTCCATTGGAACTGTCCCTTCCTCAGGCTCATAGTTGAGGGGGTGGAACCCTTGGCTCTGAGCACAGTTCCAAGTTTATCGGTTCCGTCCTCTGATCCGGGGACCATGCCTGCCCTGATCTTGCTTGAGGCTCCATCCCTGGAGTGGGTCTGATGGAGCAGGGTGTGACCCCGGTTACGAGATTGTCCTCCCCTGTTCCAGGCTCCCATTCTTCTTCGGGTGGGCCTGCTTTCCATGTGATGGAGAGGGTGCTTGCTTCTGGAATCTCTCCTTTTACCTCTGATTTTCTCCCTGCTCCCTCTGAGCTACAGCTACCTCAAATCACCTCCCTAGGACACCGAGAACACAAGCCTCAGGAAACCCCAGTTCAGGGTATTCTTCCTTCTGAGTCTTCTTCAGACATCCCCACTAAGTAACTCCCTCGGAAGAAGGCGTGTAAGAGGAAACACCTTGACTCTCTGGAGGAGTCTCTCACAGAGGATATGGATTATGATGATGGGGAAGGGTCCCCACGGTCACCCCCTGACTATGTCTCCTTTAGAGATATCCTAGAAATATTGAAACAGAGTGGTGGCTAGAAGCCCTCTAACCCTTCCTCGGAGGAGTCCGTCTTCCTGCAGGCTTTCCACTCTTGGCCTTCTACTTCTTGGGTGACCCCACCTGCCGACGAGTTAGTCCAGCTCATCGTGCAGCATGTGTGGAAGAACCCTGATTCTATTGAGGCCATTTCCCGGAGACCAGACAAGATTCTTTCCCCACCAGAGGAGCATCCCCACTGGTCTAGAGGCTTGCCAGTAGACGCTGTGGTTTTGGTGGAGGCCACTAAAAAGGACTTTGTGGAGGAAAGTCCTACTGTTCACCTGCCCAACAGAGAGTCCCGGGCTGTGGACAGACTAGGGAAGCGAGTTTTTGCTTCAGCGACCTTTGCAGTCAGGTCTCTGAACTACTTGGCACATTTCACAAGGCAACAAAGGGATCTAATCTCTGAACTTTCTGGAGCCCTTGTGGGTCAAGTTTCTGACTGGGCATGAGACAAGGTTGCCTCTCAACTTGCCACCCTCCATGAGGTTGCTTGCCGATGCAACCAAAGGGGCTTCTAGAGCTGCGGGTGCAGGCATAGTCATGAGGCGTCATGCCTGGATGCGCATCTGTGACCTTGTGGACTCCAAGTCCTCTTTTTTGAATGCCCCTATTGAACCATTTTCCTTGTTTGGCTCTAAAGTGAAGGACACACTGGCCAGGTGTGAGCAGGATGGCAAGACCTTGACTGCCGTTGGCCTACGTTTTTCCAAGCCTCAACGTTCTTTTTCCAGGAACCAGAGGAGTGGGAAAAGATGGCACAAAAATCTCAAGGTCCTTTCTGCAACGCACGTGGTGAGGGTTCCGCTAGAGGCAGAGGGGGTTCCAATGGTGGAAGACGTCCCTTTAGGGGGCAGAGGGGGTTCCCAAAATAAGGACTCCAGGGATTCTTTCTCCGGGCAGTCTTATCTACGCTCCTGAAGCATTGCCCGATTGCTTTCCTCTGGAAGCAGTCGGGGCTCGTTTTTCTCTGCACCAAACTGCCTGGCACACTTTTACAAAAGATCGGTGGGTGCAAAGAATAATTTCCAGAGGCTGTTACATCCCCTTAACATCACGTCCAAAACCTTCAAAGAACCTTCCCAACATTCCACCCAGTCAGAGGGAAGAAGCAGCTTCAGAGATAAGAAAGCTGTGTCACAAAAGAGTCATCCAACCAGTCCCCCCAGACCAATGCGGATCCGGTTTTCACTCAAGATTCTTTTTGGTGCCAACAAAACTGGGGACTGGAGACCCATCTTGGATCTCAGCCATCTAAACAAGTCGGTGGCTCAAACCAAATTCCGCATGGTCACTATACAGTCCATTCTCCCTTTTTTACATGAGGATGTTTGGATGTGCTCAATAGACCTCTGGGATGCGTATTAACGCATCAAAATGGACCGGCTAGGAGCCAATCATTACCAGTTCAGAGCCCTGCCATTCTGTCTCTCGACAACCCTCAGAGTGTTCATGAAATGCCTAGCAGTGGTGACAGCTCATCTGAGACTTCAGGGATTCCAGCTGGTTCCATATTTAGAAGATTGGCTGCTCTCTGCCCCTATCAAGCGTCTCCTGACCATAGCCCTCCATTACACACACTCACTGGTGGAGTGTCTAAGCATCACAATCCATTGGAAGAAATCCAATCTACAACCCACCCAACAACTGTAATTTATAGGGGCAGTTTTCAATACTCGAACAAGCCTGATATCTCTAACCAGCTCACAGGCCTCAGAGGTTAAGATTGCAAGTACAAGTGATACTTTGTCAAAGAAAGGTGTCAGCAAGAGAAGTTCTCCAGGCTCTGTGGGTCTATGGTTGTGGCAATTCCGATTTGTTCCTCTGCCAAGATTACATACAAGAATGGCTCCTTTTCTCCCAGTGGTTGGCAAATCTTCACCCCCTAAACTCACAGATCCTCATTACCAACTCCTGCAAGCAAGATCTTCTTTGGTGGATGAGGCCAGACGAAAAACTTTGGTGTCGCCCCTTCCAGATCCCTCAACCCAATGCCACGGTGACCATGGACACTTCCCTGATAGGATGGGGGGGGCCATTTTCAGGGAAAGATGGTCCAAGATACGTGGTCCAGCTTAAAGGCCAACTTGCATGTCATTGTTCTGGAGTTGAGAGCGGTGCAGGCACTACATCTACTCCTTCAATCAGGAACGATTGCGATTCAGTTAGACAATATGTCAGTAGTCTGGTACATAAACAAGGAGGGACCAAATCCTACCCTCTGTGTCACGAGGCCATGAGAATTTGGCACTGGGCGGCAGCTTCCAATCACTTTCTTATAACAGTGCATATCCTGGGGAGCTCCAAAGTGATTGCAGACAGGCTGAACAGATGCATTCTCCTTCCACACAAGTGGTCTCTCAATCTGAATGTGACGGCAGAAATTTTCAGCTGTTGGGGCCAGCCTTGCTGCAATCACTTTGCTTCCCCTTCAGACAACAAATGCAGCAGCTTTTTTGCCCTTTTTCCCCCAGAAGGGGAGTCCCCAAGAGACGCTTTGACTCACGATTGGCCCACAGGTCTCCTCTATGCTTATCCTCCAATTCCCTTAATACCCCTATTTTTGAAGAAAGCAGTTTGGTTGAGGTGCAAGGTGATCCTCATTGCCCCATTCTGGCCTTGACAAGTGTGGTTCCCCTTCCTCCGGCCTCACCTATTACAACCTCCATGGATCCTGGACAGTCTTCAGGACCTAGTCTCTCACCCCCAAGGGTTGACTCTCCCAAATCTGTCCACTCTCAAACTGACAGCTTGGTTTCTCCATTTCCATTAGTCACCAGGTAGGAGACCCTCTCCTCACCAGGTAGGAGACCCTCTCCTCACCTCTTCACGATATTATTCTGGCCTCCCATAAGCCATCCATTAGAAAACTCTACAGAGATAAGTGGAAAAGGTTTGCTCTGTGGTCTAAAGAACAGATGTTAGACCCCTTCTCAGCTCCTGCATCTGTTATACTTCAATACCTTTCTGAGTTTTTTTTGAGAATGGAGCATCAGCTTGTACTATTAGAGTCCACTTGGCAGCTATCTCCAGTTTTCATAATGGTCTAGATGGCATTCCACTTATCTCCACCCGCTTATGCCAGACCTTTCTCAAAGGAGTTTTCCATAGCAGACCCCCAATCAGGCGACTTTTAGAGATATGGAATATCTCTCTCTGGTATTAGTCTCTCTCTTTACCCCCTTTTGAGCCTGCTGCAAAATGTGACCTTAAATTTCTGTCATGGAAATCTGTTTTTGGTGGCCATCACATCAGCTAGACGGATATCAGAATTACAAGCCTTATGCATCGAGTCAGTATTTAATCTTTCATAAAAACAGAGTATCTCTTCATACTAATCCATCTTTTCTACCCAAAGTGATTTCTGATTTCTCTGTCAACCAGTCCATTGAGCTTCCAGTGTTTTTTCCAAATTATTCTAATAAAGAAGAGTACAGTCTACACTCATTGGATGTACATAGACAATTACGTTTTTACTTGGATAGAACTAAATCTATCCACGAGTCAGATCAACTTTTCATCTCCTCCTCTGGACCAAAAATGGGATGTGCCATATCAAAAGTCATTTTATCGAAATGGCTCAGAGATTATATTACTTTTTCATACTCACAAGCGAATGAACCTAAACCTATCAATATCGAAGCACATTCAACGAGAGCCATAGCAACTTCTGTTGCTATTCACTCCAGAGCTTCTATGGACGACATTTGCGCAGCAGCCATTTGGGCTAAACCCCATACTTTCATCAAACATTACAAATTGGACATGGTCTCCAGGAGAAGAGCGGCCTTTGGCTCAATGGTACTCAGGAATGTTCTTCCATAAGGGCCACCCAGGTTTTCAAGTAGCTTGGGATTCTGTCCCATCAGTGATGAATGGGAAGATTAACAGCATCAGATAAAGAAGTTATGTCTTACCATAACATTCCATCTGTGTTGTTGATCTTCTTCCATTCATCACATCCCACCCTCTGTCCCCCACCAAAGGCTCCTGATGGATCTTATGGGTCCTTGTGGTGTTTTCAGGGTTTTTGCGCAGAAATGGCCTCTGCTTTTACTTCTATATGTTTCATGCAAACTCTATCTGAGGTAACTGGAGAGAAGGGCGTTGTAGGTAGCAGCTTAGCTTGTGAGGTTTTGGTGTTCACGAGCTTGGTATTAGGCCATCTTGGTTCCGAGGGCTCGGAACCGAACCCATCAGTGATGAATGTAAGAAGATCAACAACACAGATGGAACATTATGGTAAGACATAACTTCTTTTTCTTACTAATAACATTGCTTTTTGAATAATTTTAATAGTTTACATTAACAAAATGTTTACATTTGTTTATCTTATGCTTTTGAGTTTATCTTTCAGAAAATGCGGAATGCAAGGTGTGTAGGCTGCTAGTGTGACATCCCACACCACATAGGTGTTAATGGGTTAAAGTTGTTTCAGAGTTTACTCACAGTCAAGCCATCAGTCCCTCTAGTATTCTTTCCAGTTCCTCATAACCAGGAAGAAAGGATTTTACACACTCTAGATATGCATAGGTAGCTCAGGTAGGGTCTTGACAGAACAAAGTACTTTAGAAAATCAGATCTGCTTTTTATTTCTTATGATAGGTTCATAGGAGATTACTAATCTAGTCCCCCTAGGGCCCTTACAAGCGTAACCATGCTAATCCTGAGTTGCCTCAATTGTCTTTGGTTAGAAGGACGTAATTAGCAGTGTGTGTGTATGATAAACCGACTAACCTTGTCCATTAGGGACATTGGGTGCCACCCCCTGGGTGAATTTGTGGTCTCATGTGCATTTGACCAGGTTGGGCTTGAATAGGGTCAGTGAGGAGCTCTGCTTCAGTTGAATTGGAAGTTTATTCCAGAGTAGCAGCAATCTCTGGGAGATGCATCTCTCTCTCCAGCATGTTCTGTTAATGCCATAGGTTAGGTTAAAAGACGTAGAACAAGTGACTCTTGTACGATTTGACTTGTGGATGTGCAGCATATCCAAGTCGCCTGTCAGCAGCCTATTCAATACAGAGTACAGTGACAGGGCTTTCAGTCTGTCCACTTAAGTCATGGTAGAGAATGGGTGTCAGGTATGCTTTGAGGTATGACTGGGGAGGGAGTGAAGTTTGTGCCAAATCTGTCAGCTAGCAGATTGGCACTTTCCTCCTGTATAGTATTTGTTGTACCATCTGCTACTAGTTTGGCATATAGCTGGGCATTCACTTTTAGATTTCAGGCATAATTAAAGAATACCTTATGATTGTCCTTGGCTAGGCATGCTATTTTACCTTCATAATTAGTTTTAGAGGACTTTACAAGATTTCTGATTTGCTTGTTCAAGCAGTGGAGGGAATTCCTCCTCTGCTGAGTCCGTTCCCTCTTGTCAGTTTCTTCCTTTTGTTATATAATCTGTTTATATGCAATGTCCACCAGGATGGCTTGTTTTTTTAGGGAGGACCTGGTTTTAATCCAGTCAGGCACAGCAGAGACTGCACAGTTGCAAGTATTTATGCAGGGCATTTGTGTACACCTCTGCACTGGAGTCATTGTCTGTGATTGCGGGGGGGTATACAACTTTTTTTATACAATCGCTTTGTAGGCTGTAGCTTGCTTTGGAAAAGTGTAGTTTTTTTTTCTCCTGTGGTGGTGGCAAGTTCAGTAGTTACTTCAAACAAGACTGATTTATGGTCTCGCCTTACCAGGAAGGGCATCACACAGGGGGGGGGGGGGAGTAGTGCAGTGACCCCCACCCCCATGTTGATGAGTACTATGTCTAGGACATTTGAGCTCCTTGTAGTGATGTAGACTATCTGTTCCACAGCACTTGTATTGACAAGGTCCAGGAACCTCTTGGCAAGCTTGTTCATCCTCATGTATGTCACCCAGTCGATGGAAGGATAGTTGAAATCTCCCATGAGTAAGGTGTTGGGCTGTATGGCAAGTGACTCCAATAAGTCTAGGTAGGCGGTGTGCTTTTTTTGGTTCATGATGGGGGACCTATAGCTAGCAGTGATGCATTAGGGTATTTTGCCAATAGTTAATTGGACGTGGAGTAGTATGAGAGTGTCGTACTGTTTGTGACCAGTCTCGAGGTGTACTTGGCCTTAATGAAGGTGGATACACCTCCACTTTTGGTTCTTCCATGCTTATTTTGAGGTCTGAACATGTGGAAGATAATGTAGCCTTACACGGCTGGGGTGCTCTTCACAGCCTTGAGCCATGTCTGTTACTGCACAGATGTCAGCATCTTCTAAGGTGAGGAGTGCTTCCAGGAAGTGCAGATGTTCATCGTGTTTCACTGCTGCAGTTATTACACTTGGGTTATCCTGCCGTCAGGCGGTCCCGCAGTTGGCCAGAGTTCCAAAGTCTTAGTCTGGCATCGGTTGCTGTCGCCATGCTCTTCACAGCCTTGAGCCATGTCTCAGTTACTGCACAGATGTCAGCATCTTCCAAGGTGAGGAGTGCTTCCAGGAAGTGCAGTTTCCTTTAGACTCCTAGCATTAAACAGAACCTCGAGTTTGTCTCTAGTGGATTTTGTTGCATCAGAAATTTTGTTTTGACATGGCACTATGAAGGAGGCATGCACCTTTGCCAGTATCCAGAAGCTTAGAGGAGACTGGTGCAGACCATCTATGGTAAAGCAACTTGGCCTGTCGACCATGTCTTCCCAGGCTGAGAGATACCAGATCATCCTGGACCGACACCACAGGCTTAGCCAGTTTGTTGAAGTCAATCATTTTTTTATTTATATTGTGGCAACATCCTGGGTGAAAGCAGGATGCTGCTTTAGGGCTAGAGTCATACCTGCCTAGGACATGCAATCTGAGAGTTCTGTATTGTCAGTCTCCATATAGTCTAAGAGAGGTGCGTCTCAAGTCATTCACCCCAACATGGAATATGACAGAGTCATAACAGTACTTGAGTGATTTGAGTGCATGTGTGATTTGATGGATCCTGGAACCTGCAGGCAGCTTACAGTGACTTTCTCCTACCTGGTGAGGGGGGCATCTGTGTGTCTCACTATGGAGATGCCTATGACAAAGACATTAGGTTTTGAGGTGGTGTGCCTTGGGAGCTTATTTGCTGAGACACTGGTGTATGTGTAGTGTAGTGGTTTTTATTTGCATAACTGTGTGTGCAAGTGGTTTGTTTGGGAGGTCTCTGATCTTTTGGTAGGCTTCTAGTGGGTACCTCCGCATATGTGGTTTGTGTTGTGACTTTGTTTTGTATAAGAAGTGAAGTGTGTGTGCTGATGACCTGTTTGATATCCGTTTTTATGTGAGAGAACTGATTCCAGTTTCATAGTGCAGTTACATCTCTCACATAGGGTATTTGTTTTTGGAGTAAGCGGCTGTCCGTATACATTTAGGCAATTACTACCTTGCCTCAGAATGCCCATGTCAGTAAGACTGGTTGGTGAAATGATGAGAAACTGCCCATCTGTTATAGCAGGTTTTTGCTGTATGTACTATTAGGGAAAGGATTGGGCTAGTTTGATCAGTTTTTGTGTCAGGACAAAGGTGCTTGTTCTATTGAAGCCTATAGATAAGAAATGTGGCAACACTGCTCATTGTGCTCATAGTGCAGTAGGGAAGCTTGGGAGGCTTCTGCTGACAGATGTCTAGGGAAGAATTGAGTTTCAGTTTGTCTATGCAGGGTACCCTTAACCCCTGTTGTATGGTGCACTGCAGTGTGCAAACGTGAGGCTTAAATACAGGCAAAACTAAGACACTTTTAAGCTTATCTACCAATACCAAAGGACACGAACCTTCCTCCAGCAATCCCCAGCTAAGACAAGGTTGGATCCACACCGTTTTGCCACAGAGGTACAGGGAGCCCTTCTTAATGTAAGATGGCTGGTTTTTAGTGCTCAAGTGTATCAATAACAGACTAGTTTCAGCAGGTCTGAATCTAGTCTGTGCTATCTAGATATCAGAACAGAGCAAATCAAGTGCAGAAAAGTGCAAAAAATACTTGGAGCCCTTTTATGCATTTCCCAGCTCAGACAGACCAGGTAAACACCTACTGCCACCAGATAAACAGTCCCAATCCTCCCAGTGCAAAGCACAGTAAAGGAGTGTCCGGAGTGAAATGCTACCACAAACAAACTTGGATATAGATATAGTAGTGTACTTTAAACAGCTTATAAAAGTGTGGTTAGTCAGTAAAAGTACTGCTCTTTGAATAAATGAGCCAAGAGCCATTGAGTTGTACAGAATTTATAAAGGCAATGGAAAAAAAAAAAGTTAAGCCCTTCTGCCAATAAAACTACATTCAGCTTCCTCAGCCTCAACAGGCCAGACTGCATGCCAGTGCACTAGAAGGAAAATCCACTGACCTGTTTTGTGTAAAAACAAGTGTTTACTGGAGTGTAAAAATATACTACTTTATCCAGCAGCTAGCTAGATCAAGTAAAACCGACAATTAGATCAAGTAGAACGGACAATGGGAGGTAAAATGCACCTTTTTAGTATAAGCAGAAGGAAAGGCAAGCAAATAATTTCAGGATATCAGCAGCAGTGTAGAAAGGGAGGAGTTATTGAGCTCAATTTATAGTAGAGGTGGGCAGCTTAAAGTCACCGCGTTTAAAAAGCAAGTCGACAAACTGGTGGAAAACACAGCAGAGAATCATGAGCCATGCTTTAGTTTATGCAGGCTTCAAATCTTTTCAGACAAAGAAATGGTGGGACAAACAAAGGACTACCTGTGTTAAAATGGAATATTTTGAGATGATTGTCGTCAGTTATTGCTTTTTGTTACTCAAACATGGCAAATCCAGTCCAGGCAGTGTCAAGTCTCATTCTACTAGTGTCTCGGCTTCTGTGTTTGCTGATTAGGTTCGTAGGTTAGTACTAGGCTAACTGCCGTTGTGGGCCATTTTAAACCTAGCCAATTACCCCTTGTGAGAATCAAACCATGCACCTTGTGTCTGCAAGGTAAACACCTTAACCATTATGCCAACCTCCCACCCCCAAAAATAAGCACAGCGTCTTTGTTTCTTTGCAGCAGAACTGAGACGAGTGTTTAAATGTACAGACTTCTTGCACTGGCTGGGAACTGAACCCAGGTCAACTGTTTGGAAGGCAGCTGTGCTCACGACTATACCACCAATGCCACTAGAAAGGGGTGTATTGTGGAAGTGTTCCAGAGGCAGCTACATGGTCCTGTCTGCATGCATTTACAGAGCTTTACAAACAGTTATCCTTTTCTGGGTCCAGGACTAGTTTTGCTAAGACTATTCTTCAGGGTCTCTTGAACCTTTATCCTTCCTCCTTCCAGATTGAATGGGCTTTGATAATCATTAACCCCATACAGCCAGAGGCTGTTGCAGCAGCACAAATTATGAACATAGTATAGTCGTGTAAGTTGCAGTATATGTTCAGATTACTCACTGCTGCAGTACCCACACCCATCTTCCACCCCCCTATTTTTGTATGTAGTTAGTTGTTGAGATATACGTTGTTTCTTACTGTTAATATCTTTCTGAGGCTCAGGATGAGTAAGCACTTTATTCTCTGTATGGTTCTCTGTATGGGCAAGGAAGTTTTGAAATTCTCTACACTCTAGCTAGCCCTTTGAAAGGAAATCAGTAGTCCGAATGTCGGTGTAGGAGGAAGTTGGAACTTTAAACTGGCCGCTGGATGTATCGTGGGCAGGATACAAGCTGTATAACCAAAGGCTACTTGCATCAGTGAGGATTTCAAACATCATCTGTTATAGTAAACAACTTACACAACTGTATTTCCTTGGGAATAGACCACCTCATAGAATGTGGAAGGGTTAAGTATCATGTAGTGTTGTGCCCTCCAACTGTGCTGAGTTCTTGTTGAGGAAGATCCCTGTGCAGTCACTGCCCTGACTACCATCTAGGATTGAGTATGAGCCAATTATTCAAGTTCACACAAGTATTAAGAGTGAACTGCTGGGTACTGTGGTGCTTAGGTACTTCCCAAGGAAAAAAAAACTTTGATCAGAAACCACATTATATGCACAGAGATTTTTGAGTTGGGCAAGACACTGCTTGTACTTGTCAAAAGGGAAGACCCTCTCTTCTTTGTCAAGATGCTTCAAGTTTTATTCCCACCTCTTTCTGGAAGGCATCTGTCCAGTCTTGGGACTTTGTGAGTTTCAAAAACAGACACTCGCAAATGCAGCTTCTCAATGTGGGAAGTGCTGGGAAATCAACAAACCCAAGAATGTGATATGGATGCCCTACACATTCTGCAGTGAGAGCAAAATCTGAAGGTAATGCTACTCAATGCTAGAAGTCTAAACCTCAAAATGCACTCTCTCAAGGCACTCCTAAAAATGGAGAATGCCTATGTCTGTGCAGTAACTGAGACCTGGTTCAAGGCTCCAGAGAGCACCCCTGCAATACCAGGCTACAATTCTTACCACACTTTTTGGCCACAAAACCCAGACCGAAACATTAAGGTGGAGGAGGAGTGTCCATATTCACCAAGGATATTCACACCTCCAGGCTAGTTGCCCAACACAATGCATCTGAAATTCTCCAGGTGCAAATAACACTAGGTAAGACTGCAATCCAAATTGTAGCTTGCTACAGATCCCCCGCCATGCCCCAAGATTCTCACTACACCTTTCTAAACATACTGGAAAATATTAAGATGCAACCAAACACCCTAATACTGGGTGATTTCAATTACCCTGCCATTAATTGGGAAAACTACTCTGGTACCAACTCCTTTTCCCAACGGTTCTTGGAATTCATAAATTCCAACGCCCTGGATCACCTAATCCATTGTCCCACCAGGGGCTGATGTATCCTAGGCCTGGTCATTACCAACATGGTAGATAAATGCTCTACACCAGTGGTCAACCCCTCATTGTTCAGGTCTGACCATAGGCAAATCACCTTTGACATCCACATCCCACCCCCACCCCCCAGTAAGGAAACCTCCTTAAAAACCTTCTCCAAAGCCAACTTCATGCTACTCAAGTCAGAAGTGACAAACTTCACAACACCCACGCAGATGGGATCTGGAAGTTCGACTGCAGAATCCTACACTAAGGCACTGTACGAGCACATCCACTCGTGCATGAATCGTGCCATCCCAAATAGAACCAAGATGCTCTTCTCCAAAAAAAGGAAGCCAATCTGGTGGTCCCCTGCTATAAATAAACTATACAACAGAAGGAAGAAACTGTTGCAGAAAAGAGGAAAATCCCAGGATGCAAAAAACTCCCTCACCAGCCTCAGTAAGAAGCTGAGATCCCTCATAAAATCCTCAAAAGCTAGTTACGAAAATAAAATTGCCAAAGATTCCTAAGACCAACCACAAGGCATTCTATAGTTATGTCAAGAATCTAAATGGCAATGGTCAGATCTGCTCTGAGCTACAACAGAATGGCATTAAATATACTGATCCCAAGGATATTGACAGTATCCTGGCAGATTGATTTAGTGCCAACTTCACCCCCTCTCAACCCCTAAAGGGCCCATCTCAATACCAAAAGATTGCCAAATTCCGATAATCACGGCCACACAGGTAGAAACTGCACTCTCCAAAGCTAAGAATACAGCATCCATGGGACCAGATGACATCCCAGGCAGTGTACTAAATGAACTACAAAATGAACTGGCACCTCACCCAAGTGTCATGTTTAATCATAGCCTCACCTCAGGCTTCGTGCCCACTGAGTGGCGCACAGCTACAGTTATCCTGTTCGACAAGGGAGGATCTGCCTTGGATCCCGGGAACTACCATTCCATCAGTCTGACAAGCCTGATCTGCAAGGGCATGGAACGCATTATAATGGAACTTATAAACAAAGACATTGGCAACCTTCAAACACTGGACCCCACCCAGTTTGGGTTTGTGAAGGGCCGATCTTGTCTCCTGAATCTGATTGACTTCTTCGAATCAGTCTCCAGAGCTGTGGACGAGGGTAAGGCGGTCCACACAGCCTATCTGGACCTCTCCAAGTCTTTCGACGCCATCCCCCACTCTGGAATCCTAGATAAACTTACTAAGCTGGGCATAAATCCCGACATCACTCGATGGGTTGCCCACTGGCTGACTGACAGAACTCAGACTGTAAAAGTAGCAGACTCCAAGTCCAGCTCCAGACAAGTGACAAGTGGAGTACCTCAGAGTTCAGTCCTGGGACCACTCTTGTTTGGCATCTACTTCTCTGAAGTACAGGCCCAACACTAAGGGACTCCGGCTAACAAAGTTCACAGATGACTTCAAACTGGGAGCCATTATTGAATCCCCAAATGATGTGGATATTCTACAAAAGGGCCTTGCAGAAACAGATACCTGGTGCCAGAGCCATGGGCTCAAGCTTAATGCCAAGAAATGTATAGTTATCCCCTGTGGAATAAAACATGTAACCATGAATAATCACATAGGCGGCAGGACACTAAACATCGAAAGTGTGATGAGAGACTTAGGGACACAGGTGGACAGTGGTCTCACTTTCAATAACCACATTGCCACAACAGTCAGGAAATCCTTCTATGTGGCACACCTCATCACTAAGGGCTTTTCATCCAGAAAAAAGGAGGTCATTGTCCCACTGTAGTCATCCCTCATTAGACCCATTATAGAGTATAATGCCCCGTTTGGTATGCACCTCACAAGACATCTGCAGCAGCTGGAAAGGCCACAGAAATACCTCACTAAAAGAATCACAGGCCTAAAGCAGATGCCATATGCTGACCGTCTAAAAAAAACTCCAGCTATACTCTGTGGCTGGCATGTCGTCTACTCAAGAGGCGATCTCTGCTTAACATACAAGGCCATGTCAAACCCTGAGCTGTTGGACATGCTCCACTTAAAGAAATCCCAATCCCTCAGGGCCACACACTCCAGGGATCTAAACCTTGTCATCACAATGAACAAAACCTGCTGGAGTGATAGGTTCGTGACCCAGAGACTCCCCATACTCTGGAATAGACTGCCCATACATGTCAAGCAGCGCGCCTCATTGGCCCTCTTCAAAATGAACCTTGATGATTGGATGGGAGATAGGAAATTCACCCCGGGGGATCATGTCAGTCGCCCTGCTAGACAGGGGTCCAGAGAAGTAAATATTGTGGGAAGAAATATCCGGGGAATTGTTATGGCTAGGCTTGCATAGGCCCTAGGGCCGATAGCCTAGTATCACCCTATGAACCTATGACGGTCAGACAAAATTGCACCAAGTGAGAGATTTAAAACCTAATATTCCTACATGAGAATTAACTACTCATGAAAAAATTTTGTTAAATAGATGTTTGAATTTTATACCCTCAAGTCATTGTCCACAAGCACCACACAAACTAATTTGTAAAGACACACAGGAACCGATCCAGGAATCCACAAAATAGTTTAAACACTTTTGTCTCGTAGTAGAAACTTCATTTGAATGATATCACTGTTACCCAACCCATCCTAATATACATATATCAATTATCCAGTTAATTAAATCATATCCCTTTTAAAGAAAAAATGCATTTGTATCAAATCCTAACCTTATTTTAAAACATAGGTAATGACCATACACAAATACACATCATTTATACCCATTAAAAACATATAAAAACAATTATTACCTATATTGCTTATGGTAGCAAGTGTTTTGTAACGTACCATATTTACATAAAAAATTCATCTTTTAACCTTAAAGTAGAACTTATAGAAATAGCACTGTTTAATCCAGGATGCTCAGAGGCATTAGCCTTTATTTGCCATCTCAGTTCTTTTAATTCCAGGTAATCATTAAGGGGACCTGCTCTCTCTCCAATATAACCTGGTCAGTAATAATGAACTTAAAGCTATGCCCGCCATTGAATGCTATTTGTGCAGCTAGGAGACTTTTTATATCATTTTTACCAGTGTCATAGTTGTGTTGGTTGACTCTGCTCCTAAAAGCATTGATAGTCTTCCCTATATAAAAACAAGGCCACATAGGGCTAAATATGTCATGGCCATACTGCTGCAAGAAAATTTCTTCTATATTACATATTTACCGTAATTGGGTATGCCTATCTCCTTGGCCTCTATCATATATTGACATTGTAGACAGAACCCACATTTTGTCATTCCGCCCATTTCTCTACTGTCCTTTTTTGGTCTCTGTAACATTTTTTAAACTGACATCCTTCTTGTATACAATCTTGGGGGAAGCACCCACTCATTGAAGGTGGTCTTGATTTATACTAAAAACATTCCAGTTGTGTTTCATTATTTCTCTAATGTCTTGAAATTGGTTGTTCTAACTAAATGTAGCGGATTTGCTGTAACTAGTCCCCTCTTCTCGTTTATCTCCCCTTTTTAGTCGACATCCTGTCCCCAGGAGGGGAACAGAATGCCCACTATTACTTTTTTGAGCCACTTCCTGTATATGTTTTATATATATATATATATATATATATATATATATATATATATATATATATATACCCTCAAGTCATGTTACAGAATTTCAGTTTGTGATAATTTTTTTAATTTGTTGCAAGATTAATTTACAGTAGTTTTTTTTTTTTTTTTTTTTTTTTTTTTTTAAACATCCACTGGACAGCAGTCAGACTGCAGGTTTACATCCAGTTTTAACCCACCTTGTCAAGGAAGCATTGCATTTGATACAGCTGTAATTAAAGAATTGCATTTCTGTTAATATAGGTGATGATCAAAAAACGCAAACCCTCTTTAATAGCAGCTGACATGTTACCAGCCGAATATTTAAAACTAGCTGCTGAAGCCATATCTTATCCATTGTCAATCCTTCTTAACAGGTCTGTAAGAACAACATGCCCCAACAATGTGGAAAATCGAACGCATTATTCCCTTACACAAAGACAGAAATTCCACAGAGCTGTCCAACTACAGACTGATTGCCATTCTCTCTCCACTATCTAAACTCCTTGAAAGTTGCATGTTCTCACAACTGATTCATTATCTTAACCTTCAGAAGCCTTCTAGCAACATGGTTTTAGGCCCCATCATACTACAACTGCACTCCTCAGTTTCACCAGTACCACCAACCAAGTTAGAAACCATGGTAAAATAGTCTCAGCAGTCTTTTTAGACATGTCCAAGGCCTTTGATATAGTCTCCCACCCCAAACTATCAAATGCACTCTCCAAACTGAACCCCAGCCCCTCTGCACTTCAGTGGTTCTGAAGCTATCTACAGGATCACAAACAGTCTGTACAATGGTTTAATGTCCTATCCTCCCCTCTTCCCATCACACAAGGAGTACCTCAAGCCTCAATTCTTGGGCCGCTACTCTTCGTTATTTTTACAAACAACCTCCATAGTACTACCCCACTGGCTTCAACTGTCCAATATGCAGATGACACAACACATATGCGCTGCTAATAGCCTGCAATAACTCCATGATATAACCCAAAAATCATTCTCGGATACCGAGCTATGGCTCTCTAACCATCAGCTCATACTCCACTTCGATAAAACAAAACACATGAATGTTCATCGTGTTACCCTGCTGCAGTCATCACACTTAGGTTATCCTGTCGTCAGGCGGTCCCGCAGTCGGCCGGAATTCCAAAGTCTTGGTCCGGTGTCGGTTGCTGTCTCTTCTTCCCTGACGTCAGTGCGCCATAGGTATATATAATGCATCCAACGCCATTTTCTTCAGTCTTTCTTGCCGCGCGGTGCCCGAAGCAGAAGCAGTTCGCAAGTGCAGGTCAGCCGACTCCTGAGATTTTCGAAGTCGAATTTCAGATCCAAAGTCTTAATTAAAGCTAAGTACCCCGTTGGGGAAACTTTTCTTGCCTCAGACCGATGTCAGAAAAAGTTAACAATTGTATTTCTTGTGGGAAGCAAATACCTCATAAGGATTTTCATTCTTACTGCATACCTTGCCTAGGCCCAGACCACAAAGTCAGTGGTTGTCGTTTTTGTGCAAGGTTTAATAAGCGTACTATAAAAAGACGTTTTGATTTCGCACGACACTACTTCGGTAGAAAATTTAACTACACAATGCCGTTAGAGCAACCGACTACCGGCATGCACAAAAAACGCAAGGAATAAGGACAGGCAGCCTAGACCCAAGCCAGACTCCGAGGCCTCGGCTGGACCGGTCTCCGGTTCACTGGTCTTCAGTGAGGCTCCGACACAGCCCCTGACTACCGCAGATTTGGAACCCGAGACCGCTTTGGAGCCTTTGGCGGAGAGTGCTCGGCCGACGCAGCCATTTTGTTTAGCCCCTACCGACGACACTGCAGGAAGAGATGTCGGTGCTGCAGAAACACCTTCAGTTTCTGAAGGCGTCTTCAGATCGACGACACTCGCCATAAAAACGTATCCTAAGCTTAAGACTCCTATTAAACCTAAAAAGACTGCACTTCAGTCTCCAGTTCAAGGCCCCATGCCTAAGAAACAGATGCTTAAAATGGCTGAAGATTTGATCTCTTTAATCGGGGGGTTCCCAAGCCCCACCCGACAAAAGGCCTAGACAAGAGGAAGATTATGCCTCCTCTGATCAAGTGTCTATTTCCTCAGGCTCCTCTGAGGGCCAAGATTACTCCTTCTCCACTTATGAAGATTCTGATGCTGAGGATTCTATTCCCTCAGCTTCTCCTCCTGAAGACTACTCCTTTGGGGAAACTTTACACACTATGAGGGAACATTTTCACTGGGAAGGTCAGGACTACTCTGACTCAAAGAAAAGGCTCAAGAGAGTTTCTTTACTCCCCCAGCACAGACCACTTGCCATCCCCCCAGTTTTAGACATTGTGGATGATGATTACTTAGAATCTAGTTTGAACCCAGATTCTCTCTGCCTCCTGCTCCAGCCAAACCTGACAGATACTATAGAGTGCCTGATTCCCACAAATTCCTTTATAAAAGCCCTGTTGCTGATCCAGAGACTATCTCCCAGGGTCCCAAAGGGGCTAAGGCTTCTATGGCAAAAACTCCTGTACCCTCTGAAAGGGACTCAAGAGCACTAGACAGGTGGGGGAAAAAGGTTTACACCTCAGCCACTCTAGCTATGAGAGCACTAAATTGCCAATTCCACATGCTAAAATATCAGCAATTTCTAATGTCTCAGTTAAAACAAAAAATGAGCACACTCCCTCAACAGTCGGAATTGAAAGAAATGCAGGATCTGTTGCATGCAACTGAACAGGTGGGCAAACATACTTTACAATGTGGGTTTGATTCTTTGGAGGCTTCCTGCAGAGCAGCTGTCACTGGGTCTGTAATACGTAGGCATGCTTGGTTAAAGGAACAAACTCTGCCTGATCATGTTAAAGCAAAGCTTCTAGATGCTCCCTTACAGCAGGATGTTCTATTTGGAGTTAAAGCAGAAGAAGTCTTAAAGAAAATGGAGGATAAGGCAAAATCTATGCAGACAGTCAAAGATTTTCTACAGGTACAGCCTCCTCGCTTCAGCAGAAATTGGCCAACAAAAAATTGGTCCTTTCCAGCTACTGACAGACCACAGAGGGGTAAATACAGACGTCCAAGAGGCAGAGGACAACCACAAGTCCAATACAAACATCGACAATGGGGCACTGCAACACAGAAGGGAGGAGAAGACAGGTCCCAAACTACCAGAAGGCAAACTCAATGACTTGCACCTCATCTGGCCAAGCAGCACTCTATTGGCAGCCCCCTTGGGAGGAAAACTCGCACTTTTTTCAGACAACTGGCACATTGTCACAAAGGACAAATGGGTCCTAGACATAATTTCACGAGGATACAGATTCCATTTCCACACCTTGCCAATGAAAAGAGGAATGCCAAACCTGCCACAAAATCAATGGGCAGAGGCACAAAAACAAATTACACCTCTTATGGACATGAGAGCCATTCAACTGGTACCTACACAAGAGCAAGGCCAAGGATTTTACTCGAGACTCTTTCTAGTTCCCAGAAAGGACAACACCTTCTTACAAGTACCCAAATTCAAGATGCTAACACTACAGCAGCTTCTTCCCATGTTGGGCAAGAAAGCATGGCTAGTAACGTTGGACCTCAAGGAGGCATACCTGCATGTCCCTATCAGACAAAGTTGCAGAAGATACCTCAGTTTCATTGCAGGTTCAACCCATTACCAATTCTCTGCACTGCCCTTTGGCTTATCTACTGTGCCCAGGGTCTTCACAAAATGCCTGGCACCAGTAATTGCATACTGCAGACAAAGAGGAATTCAAATATACCCATATCTGGACGACTGCCTCATCCAAGCAGAAAGCAAGGACATTCTCTTATAACATCTGGCTTTTGTAAAACATCTTCTAAGTTGCCTGGGGTACACAGTAAACGAAAAGAAATCAAAACTAGTACCCTCACAAAATATGACATTCCTGGGTGCCAGCTTGAATACAACGGCCAAGAAGGCTTATCTGACGCCAGACAAACTACAACTGACTCAATATTTCAAAACAATGGCAACAAAGACCCAACTCCCTGCAAGAAAA
The DNA here is from genome assembly GCF_019279795.1 of Protopterus annectens. Lineage (NCBI taxonomy): Eukaryota > Metazoa > Chordata > Ceratodontiformes > Protopteridae > Protopterus > Protopterus annectens. The sequence continues at coordinate 714,511,847 of NC_056737.1, forward strand.
ATTCTGCAGACCTTGAGCTTCATGGCATCTTGCATACTACTAATACCATTTGCAAAGCTGCATATGAGGAAATTACAGTGGTACCTAAAAAGCGTATGGTCTCAACACAGCCACAGCTTGGACACAATGATATCTCTCATTCCCTGGCTACAACAGGAGTTTCTGTGGTGGTCACAGGCATGTCACCTCAACAAGGGTCAGCCTTTCACCTTGCCCTCAGCCAGGCAAACTATGACAACAGATGCATCGGACTACGCCTGGGGGGCACACATGACAGGACAGTGCGTTCAAGGCGTATGGACTGCAGATCAAAGGAATCTGCACATCAATTAAAAAGAGATGCTAGCTGTACAGAATGCTCTGACAGCCTTCAAGAACCTATTACATCCAGGACAACTTACAATAAGGGCAGACAACACCACAGTAATGTGGTACATAAAAAAACAAGGGGGTACACACTCCTCCCCTCTATGCAGGCAAGCAATGACCTTGTGGAACACAGCACTGGCTTACCAAGTTCAGTTACAAACTCAGTTCCTGCCAGGAAAAAAGAACACATTGGCAGACGACCTCAGCAGAAACATCATGGATCCCCACGAGTGGAAACTGGATCCACAAGTATTTGCGATGATAACTCAAAAATGGGGCCTTCCAGACATAGACCTGTTTGCCAGCCCCCAAAACTATCCGCTAACAAAATTTTGTACAAGGACACTTCACCATCAAGCTTGGAAAGTGGACGCACTCTCATTCAGTTGGAAAAACCTGACAGTATATGCCTTCCCTCCATTGCCTCTCCTCACAAAGGTGCTTCTGAAAGTCAGAAAGGCGAGACCACGACTGATACTCATAGCCCCAGACTGGCCACGCCAGCACTGGTACCCACTGTTAAGGAATATGGCCCAGGGCCCACCTTGGATTTTACCACAAATTGCCCATTTGCTCACACAGCAAAACAATCAGATTCTACACAGCCAGCTCAAAACCTTAAATCTGGCTGCATGGCAAATCACCTAAGCATCCAGCCAGCTCCTCTTTCCCAAGCAGTTATGGATGTTATTCTGGAAGCTAGGAGGCCCAGCACCAGGAAGGCCTACTCGGACAAATGGAAAAGGTTTTCGCCTGGAACCAAGCTAAAGGCCAAAACACACTTCAGCCTCACATGCCTCAGATTCTACAGTATTTAACTGAGATGTTGCACAAAGGACTTTCTTTTTCTTCCATTAAAATCCATGCATCAGCTATTTCAGCCCACTACAACACGGATCCACCCTTATTTTCACATCCACTTCTAAGGCAGTTCCTCAGAGGGGCAAAAAACATTAGGCCCCCCAGGAGAGCACCTACACCAACATGGAACCTCAATTTTGTTCTGGAAAAACTTACACTACCTCCCATTTGAACCAGCTTTTCTCTGCAGATCTACAGTTTCTATCATGGAAGACTGCCCTGCTGCTAGCAATAACTTCAGCTAGAAGAGTCTCAGAGCTGCAGGCACTAATGGCAGTGGAACCTTTCCTCATTTTCCATCAAGACAGAGTTTCTCTACGAACTAATCCTTCCTTCATGCCTAAGGTGGTTTCCAGTGTGGCTTTAAATCAAACTATCCACTTACCCACCTTCTTCCCAAATCCACAGAACAAAGGAGAAAGATTCCTGCATTCCTTGGACATTCACAGGCAACTTCGTTACTACCTGGATAAAACTAAGGTTTTCAGAAAATCTGACCAGCTCTTTGTATCCTATGCTACAGCTTCACAAGGGAAGGCTATATCAAAACAAACCATTTCCAAATGGATAGGACATTGCATTCGTTTTTGCTATACCCATCATGGAAAACCAGTTCCTGCTACCATTAGGCCCCACTCTACCAGGGCAACAGCTACATTTGCAGCCTTCCTCAGGGGGGTTCCAACCAAGGAGATTTTGGAAGCTGCAACTTGGAGTTCAGTACACACCTTTACCAAGCACTATCACTTACCACTTTACTCTAAGACTAGAGCTGGCTTCGCCACTGCAGTTCTGCAGGGCCTTCTAGCCTCCTCTAACCCTCTATGACTCCTCCACCCATCCTTAGCTTTGGGATTCTACCCAAGTGTGATTACTGCAGAGGGTAACATGATGAACATAGTACAGTTTTGTACCTACCATAAATGTAGATGTTCGAGTGTACACCCTGCTGCAGTCCAGGTTACCCTCCCTCCATCCCCTCTGATCTAACTGGCTAAATCTCTACAATACCTTCCTGATGTATTTGCTTATAGCTGGAGGGATTTTGTGTTTGTGCAAAAATTTCTTAAATTGGTAATAATTACTGACCACCTTTTTGGGGGCACCTGACATCTGGGGCAAGAAAAACGGAAGAAAATTGCGTTGGATGTATTATATATACCCCTGGCGCACTGACGTTAGGGAAGAAGCGACAGCAACCGACGCCGGACCAAGACTTTGGAATTCCGTCCAACTGCGGGACCGCCTGACGACAGGATAACTCAAGTGTGATGACTGCAGCAGGGTGTACACTCGAACATCTACATTTATGGTAGGTACAAAACTGTACTTTTTTCAGCCCACAAGATCCTCCCCCCACCCCCCCCAGTACCTTCTAAATCACAGCTAGGAATAATACTAACACTTAGGCTGATTCACAAACAAAACTACTAGGAGTAATAATAGATGACCATAGATATGACCTACTCCTACATACATATTGAGACATTCTTATGCATTGAAAAAATAATAGAAAAGGAAAACCCATAGGGCACTTTTTTTAAACAAACATTTTTATTAAATGACATAGGCAGTCATAGATTTATATAAATGAAAATCTGTATTGACATAACCCCACCTATAAGCATTTCACATCACAAACCATATTGACATAATCCTAGTTGCAAACACTGTATTTATAATCTATCCACTCAGTCAGTCAGACATTGCATAGCTCATCAAGTCCCATCTTCTTTTTAAACCTCATTCCTCCTGTTTATATTGTTCCCACAGTTACCATTTTTTAGATGTAATTTGCTCCTACCCTTTTTTTGTAGATCCCAGTTCCAGTTTTATGTCTGTTACTATATTCACTACTTTTAGTACAGTTGGTTTAGACTTTAATTTCCATTTTTTGGCAACTTTTTTGGCAACCACCATAATTAGATTCACCAAGGCCTTACTACATCTAGGCAATTCTGATTCTGTGTCATAGCTCAGAAAAATCATCTCCCTTTTGCTCACACAGCATCTCGGACAGAGCAGTCTGAAGGGAATCCTTAAAGTCTGTCAATTCATTACACTCCCAGAAAATATATTCTCGGTTACCTCTTTCTTCCATGTCACATCTCCAATGTTTGCTGTCTACCTGTGGACAAATTCTCTGGAGTCTGTTTGGGGTATAAAATATCTATGTAAATATTCCCAAGCAAAAATCATAAATCTAGAGTTTGTTACATATTTGGGAGACATGCATGTAGCCCCCTATTGTTTTTGAGAATTGCTTATCCATCTATTTTCTCGATCCTTTTTAAACCACCTGTGGTTGATTCTTAGAGTAGTAGTCATGCAATATTTTATATGCTCTACTTATTCCTTTTTTAATGGCAGCTTCTATTGTAGTCTATTAAAAACTCTACCAGTGCTGATCTTTTGTTTAGGACTGTAGACAGAGCGTGTGTATGTACCTTTAAGAAGCATTTCCAGATGTACACACGTGGATATAAATAGTGAGCATGTGCAGGCAGCCAGCGGTGCAATTTTGAGAGAACAGCTCGAATGTTAACACATACGAGTGTAGTAGAATTTTGTGAAAGGAAGTGACTTTAATCAAAAAGTTGTCCAGGTAAGGATATATGTAGATACCTTGAGTCTTGAATACTATCACACACACTATGGAGTTTGTGAACACTATCTGAAAGTCAGTCTATGTTTTTTTTTGTTTTTTTTTCTAAGTTTAAATTTCAAAGCCTCTTTCCTGATGTGTTTCTGTGTAATAAAGCTTCTTGAACTGAGCCCACAACCGTTTGTCTGTTTTATCCTGACCAGACGAATGATATGGTGTCAGAAACCGGGATTAAGAGAGCAACTTCAAGCCATATGAGGTGCAGAGTTGAAGGTGAAGGCAGATTAAAGCTGGTTGAGTGAAACAGAGCTCAGACAAAGGGGAGAAACAAACCTAAAGTAACAAAAACTTGCACAAATTATTTATTTGGCAAAGAAAATGAAACCGAGCATATGTAAGGCACAAAATGCATTATTAATCAACAAGTACCTCAAAACGTATTGTTAATCAAAAGAAAAGCACAAAATGCATTATTAATTAAATGAAATGATCAAAACTACAATATTTGATAAAACTAGCAGAAATATTCATATGGGGCTCAGAATTACCTTTGGTTTGCATAACAAGCATGTTTGAAGTAAAATAGGCACAAGAAAAGTATAATGAGCATAAGAGATTAAAAAGGGCATAAAGAGTACAATAAAAGGGCAAAATTAAACTTAAAGAGCAAGACGACTGCATGTTTTTTATAAGACCGTGTTTGGGCACACATTTCACAGTGACCGAAGCCATTCAAACCATAACTAGAGTTCGAAGTATCTGAGTGTGCAGTGTTTGCAGTGTATGTGCTTTCTTACGGTGCAGTTATTTCAGAGAGTATGATGTGTGCAAAGTACAATTATACTGCAAAGAGCAGTCAAGTACAGCCATTTCGAAAAGTTTCTTGTGTTGTGTGCATTTATTCGCAGAGTGCGACCATTTCAAAGTGTTTCTTACACTGTACAGAGTTATTTCGCAAGGTGCAGACATTTTGAAAGGTTCTTGTGCTATGTGCAATTGATCTGCAAAGTACATTCATCTTAAAGTGTTTCTTACTCTGAGCTTTTTCTGCTGTGTACAGTTTATTCACAAAGTACTGTCATTTCAAAAGTATTTCTTACACTGATATGGGTGGTTTCACAAAGTACAGTGATTTAAGTATTTTTGTGCTACAAAGAAGTATTTGGCAAAGTGCAGTTATTTCAAAGAGTTTGTTGTGCTATTGGGCCTGATTACAAGTTCTGGCATATATATTTGTGTGTATGTTCGTACATAATTTCAAGCATTTTCACTACTGTGTGTTGAGATGGTAGAGGCATTTTGCAGACCTAGTCCGGTTTACCTTCATATATGCGAAACTGGAAAGTACGAATTATCGTTTGTGTGACTCGTATAAGTGAAATTAGAACTGCGAATTTTGAAAAATGTTGAAAATCGTATAGTGGAATATTTTTTTCGACATTTTTCGAACTACACCATTGTGCCCGACTTCTCATGCTTCCAAACAGAGCAAACACAACCAACTCTTGATATTACAGCTAACATCCAATGGTAGATCCATATAACTGTTCCATGATCCCAAAGCAGCCATTCAATGATTAGATATGTTCACATAGGTTGAGTATATGTATGAAATCACCATTAAACAACATGCCTGACATGAAAGGTATAGCAAAGCATGAATCCTTACGAAAAAGAGCAATATTTTGCAACCAGCTTTACAAATCCCCTTGCTGTGAACTCATTCCTTTTAGCCAGTAAATTAGTAAAGCTAGATTGCTTGTCAAGCAGTCTTCTTCATTTTGGGGAGGAAGGCAGACATAGCAAATGCCTACGCCTTAGATCATCCACATGGTTCTGCTCCAGCTGTACCGCATGTAGAATATCCAGCATATACAACGTTTTCTTCCCCATTAAACTACATAATCTCCTATGCCAATTCTCCACTGCATTCTGACTATGAGGGTATCCCATCCCACAGGTATCGTGTTGGTTCCAAAAGGAGCTGTCAAACAAAGGGGGCACTCTCTCTGAAGTATTCCCACGCATACCATACCTACGTGGCATGCCATGGGTGTATGTTTCTTTAAAAAAGGTACACAGTGGCTTACCCTCCTCCGGCATGTCAGCTTCAATCTCTGCAAATGTACTAGTAATATCTGCAGGTGCAACAAATGCCAATGCTGGTATTTCCTTGCATAAAATTGCGAAAGACAAGTGGCTACTGAAGTTACCTGCCAGGTGCAATTTCTGAATGTTCCTCCACACTGACAACACTCTGAGGTCATTGTCATTGCACAATTGCACTATTAAACCCCAGAACATGTCATAACACTCCTCACTTTTACTGGGCAGAATCCCATACACCACAGGTACAACCTATTTGCTCACACCACCATTTAGTGCACAGTGTGTAAGGTATATATTTGTCTGCATTCACTTGTGCTGATAGGGTAGGTGCCATCTGTCATTATGTATTCTGACTCGCACATCATACTCAAATTGTTTCTTGTGGTTATCACAGCAACATTGGTGTCACTAGGCGTATCTGCGCTATGTTGTATTATAAAAGAACCAGTCTTCAATGGTAGCATTTCTGCAGTCAACTCCCTCAGGAAACGGAAATCTTTGAACATGGCCAACTTTTGCTTGTACCTCTGCCTCCCAATGCTTTGTTTCAGGGCACTAGTATTTGTAACTCATTTACCACGTCTGCTGATGTACCAGCTAGCACTTCAGCAACTATCTTGCAGGGGGTCTTCTGCAGACTGCTCTGCACAATGTTTGAGTTGAGCTTTCACTCTCATAACCTCCCCTTGTAACACATCAGGTGTATAGTAATGGGGATTGCTCTTAACCAGTCCGTAGCCATTTATGTCAGATTCTGTAACATATCTACCCTTACATTTTTCCTTATTTTTATGTGTACAACACCAGTACTACTTAGGTTCATAGGTTTATACTAGGCTATCTGCCCTAAGGCATTTATAAGCCTAGCCCAAATTTTTGTGGCTTACGCCACCCCTTATATGAAGAAATACTGTGCCCATTAGTTTGTTGTGCCTCAGTCCAGCAGTGACACAGAGATGATTCCTGGGGTAAACCTACGATCTCCCATCCACAGGTCTAGATTTCTCTTGAACAGAGTCAGCGAGGTGCTCTGCCTCACATGGACCGGGATTTTATTCCACAGCATAGGGAGTCTCTGAGTGATAAATCTATCCCTCCAGCACGTCCTATTTATATCCGTGCTAAGGTTTAAGTCGCTTGCTCTAGTGGTTTTGGTGGATTTGGATTTTTTGAGGTGGAGCATGTCCATTAATTCCGGGTTGGACATGGCCTTGTATGTCAGGCACATGTCACCTCTGAGCAAATGGTATGCGACTGAATAGAGCTGGAGTTTCTTCAATCTGGCAGCATATGACAGATTTTGGAGTCCCTTTATCCTTTTGGTGAGGAACTTTTGGGGTCTCTCCAATTGCTGCAGATGTCGGGTGAGATACATCCCGAATGGGGCATTGTACTCGATCATTGGTCTGATAAGTGAAGAGTACAGGGGAACAATGACCTCACTAGATCTGGATGTGAATCCCTTCATGATCAGGTGGGCAATGTAGAAGGTCTTTCTAACCACTTTAGCAATGTGAGTGTCAAAAGAAAGGCCACTGTCAACCTGGGTCCCCAGGTCCCTGATAACCTCTTCTGTGCTTAGTGGATTGCCACCTATATGGTAGCTTGGGGTTACCTTGTTTTTCCCGAAGGGTATGACTATACATTTTTTGGCGTTTAACTTCAGGCCATGGCTCTGGCACCAGCTATCTGTTTCCGTGAGTCCCTTCTGAAGGATATCCGTGTCCGATGCACTTTCCACTATGGCGCCCAGTTTGCAGTCGTCTGCAAACTTTGTCAGCCAAAGTCCTCCCATTCTTCTGAGAAGTAGATGCCAAATAATAGGGGGCCAAGGACCGAGCCCTGTGGGACACCACTTGTGACCGACTTGGAGTCTGACACAGCGCCAGCAACTCTAACCCTGTGGGTTCTGTCCTTAAGCCAGTTTGCAACCCATCTTGTGACATATGGGTTTACATTTAAGCTGGTAAGTTTTTCTACAATACCCGAGTGGGGTATTGTGTCGAAAGCCTTTGCAAGGTCAAGGTAGGCTGTATGGACTGCCTTTCCCTCATCAATGGCCTTGGTGACTGTTTCGAAGAAGTCGACCAAGTTCAAAAGACATGATCTTCCCTTGACAAAGCCAAACTGGGTCGGGTCCAATGTCTGCAAGTCCCTATATCTTTGTTTATGAGCTCCATTATGATCCTCTCCATAGCTTTGCAGACTAGACTTGTTAAGCTTATGGGCGTAATTACCAGGGTCCGTGAGGCGCCTTTGTGGAGTGGGACCACAGTTGCCGTCGCCACTCCTTGGGCACGTATCCTGTGGTAAGGCTGAGATTAAACAGCTGCCTTATGTGCGGGGTTAATTCCTCATTTAGCTCGTGTAGCACACAGCCGGGGACACCATCCGGTCCCATTGATGCTGTGTTTTTAGTTTTAGAATGGGCAGCTGTCACCTGCCCTTTTGAGATGTCCGGGAGGCTACACTCGGCCGGGATAGTAATCTCCCCTTTAGGGGAGAGGGGTGAAGTTTGCACTGAACCTGTCTGCCAGTATGTTGGCAATGTCTGTGGGTTCAGTGATTTTTGTATCATTTTGGACTAATTCTGAGCATATCTGGGAGTTTCCACCTAGGTTCCTAACATAGCTGAAAAAGGCCTTATGATTGTCCTTTGAATCCATGGCAATTTTTCTCTCAAAATTGGCCTTAGTTGATTTTATGAGTGCTTGTAATTTTTTACTAATAATGATCAGGGGTGACTTCCCTTTTATGGATTTTGTTCTATCATGTAATAGCTTTCTCCTCTTATTGTAAAGTTTGTTAATGGCTGGGGTCCACCAGACTGGACGTTTGCCCTTTGTGGAAAGAGTCTTGGTTTTTTTGGGATTGCCTGATCCATGCAGTCCTGGAGGTGTTCATAGAAGGCATTTGTAAGGGCTTCCGCAGCTTGGGTTGTGGTTTCCTCTGGCTCAGGGGCCTCGAAGGATACCACACCAGTCTTGAGTAGTGTGAAGTTTGCTTTAGAAGTTCTTCACTATGGTCTTTTGTTTGGGGTGGGGCGGGATGTGGATTTCCAGTGAGATTAGTTTATGATCAGATCTCACCAATGAGGGATATACTTCGGTGTGGAGCATTTTGTCCCCATGTTTGTGACAATGAGATCTAGTATATTTTCTCCTCTCGTGGGAACAGTGACTAGCTGTTCCATGGCATTTGAATTTATGAACTCCAGGAACCGTTGGGCTAGAAAGTTAGGGCTTGAGTAATGTTCCCAGTCTATATTCGGGTAGTTGAAGTCACCCAATATGATGGTGTTTGGAGATACATTTATACCCTCCAGTGTCTTCAGGAAGGCTGTGTGGGGTTCCTGAGTTTGAGAGGGTGGCCTGTAGCATGCTACAATTTGTAGAGCAGTTTTGCCTATGGTTAGTTGCACCTGGATGGTTTCCGAGCTTATGCGTTGCCACCAACCTGGAGGTGTGGGTATCCTTTATGAATATGGATACACCCCTCCTTTTGTGGTGTGGTCCGGGTTTTGGGGCGGAGCATGATATGAGGTAAAACCTAATAGTGCGGGGTGCTCTCAGGAGCCTTGAACCAGGTTTCAGTTACAGCACAGACATCGATGTTCTCCATACTGAGAAGGGCCTCGAGTGCGTGCATTTTGAGATTTAGACTTCTGGCATTGAGCAGCATTACCCTCAGTTTCTTCCCATTTTTGTTTTCTAGGGTGGTAGGTTTAGAATTTGAGCCTTGCCTAAAAAGGCACTATGGGGTGGCAAGAGCCTTAGCCAATATCCGGAATCCCAGGGTGACAGGTGCAAGCCGTCCCTTGCGAAGCAGCGTGGCTTGTCAAGCATGTCATCCCAGGCAGACAGACACTGGATCCCCTTTGAATGACACCAGACATTAAGCCAATTGTTAAAGCTGATCATCTTGTCTCTATATTGTGGCATCATTCTTGGTGAAGGAAGGATACTGCTCAGGGTTAGGGTCATACCTGCCTGGGCTACATAATCAGAGAGCTCCTCTATGTCTCTTTTCATGTAGTCCAGGGAGTGCGTCTCAGGTCGTTCACACCAGCATGGACAATGACTGTGTCATATTTGTACTTGCCGTGGAGTGACCAGTGCTTGTGTTATGTGGCGGAGTCTAGCGCCCGATAGGCAGCTTACTGTGACCCTCTCCTTGTTCAGCCTGGTGAGTGGGGCGTCAGTGTGTCTGACTATGGAGTCACCTATGACAAGTATGTTTGATGTTGTATTTGGCCTTAAGGGCTGTGACTGCTTTGCACACTGCTTTTGTGGTTTATGTGTTGCTTGTGGGGTGTCTTGAGGTAGCAGTTGTTTGGGTGTCTGCTTTGGAGGCCTCTGCTGTTTAGGTAAATTTTACTCAGAGCCTCCGAGTATGTCTTTGTGTGTTTATGTGTTTGATTCAGTGGAGTGGTAGCATTATGTGAGGCTGGTTTTGTGGTGTGTGTAGTTGCCTTCTCCTCCTGTCTGGTCTTGCCAGTCCTGAGTTGAGAGAGCTCAGCCTCCAGTTTGGCTAAATAGCTGCATCTCTACAAGTATTTGTGTTATGTGGGAGGAGGAGAGGGTTGTCTGTGTACATGAGGCAGTTATAACATTGCCTCAAGATTCCCAGATTCACCAGCTGGACCGGAGAGGAGATTGACAACTGACCTTTGGACATGCTAGAATAATATTGGGAAATCCTTAATTGAAAACAAGGGCCAGTGGGGAGTGAGGGTGTAGTGCTTTTAATTTTTAGTGCTGACTTATATAATTGCTTTAGTGAGCAAGTGCCAGGTAACTTGAGTGCAATGTGTTACAAGTAACTAAATGCAAAAACGACAAACAGTAACTTTCTTTCAAGTGAAACAAGGAAATAAATACAGTAAGCAATGCAGATATCACTAGTGATCCACAGAAGCGCTGAGAAGTTGCGTATTAGGTGGAATTAGCTTCCAGGGAAATAACAAGCAAACAAACAACAAGCATATAAACAAAGCTAGATTCAGCAGGCCTAACTTGTACACACTTCTCCTGGTAGTACTGATTATCTGTCAATTATAAACAATTCACGTCCCTTTTGGGTCCTGCTTGTACTGTACACAGTATTCAACGTACCCGGCACGTTCCTCTGAATCACCTTCCCCAGCCTGAAAAACATTTGACAACACACTCGCTATTCTGTGGAACAACACTATAACACACACATAAGCACTGGTATGGCAGGTATATTGTCATTAGATTTACAAGAATTTACCCTTGCTTCTGCTGTTTCCCTGCCACAACATAAACATACTACATTAAACATCCTCATTACTTAATGCAGTTTTGTCAGTGACTTTACATACATATAACCCTGCTTCAGCTGTTTCCCTGCCACAGTTTAAACCTAGTACATGAAAGCATCCCCTGTACTTAATGCAGTTCTGTCATATGCAAAGATATTAAACTTTGAATGCATACTGTCATGACTTTTACTTCAAGATATCATGGCCAGGTTCCCTGTTTTACTTACTATTTACAGAGATTCATACCTCCATATTTCCACTGCTATCTGCTTTACAGAATATCTGCATTGTTTATTATGAATGGTTTTTTTTGGTCATTTTTGTTCATGGTTTACTAAGTTTTTCATTTATCTGTCTTGGAGCTTATCTCTCCCGGGCCTCTACTGAAAATGGACATATGTCCAGTTAGACTAGCCTGGTCAACAAATGTAAAATAATAAAATAATAATAATAATCCTGGAAGAGGGAATACACACTTTCAACCTGCAACGAATGCAGCAGGAACCATTCAGCCTAACACAGAATGCGGAAACTATGTGTTTACTTTTGCAATCGTACTTAAGGTCATACTACATTTATTCAAATGTTTAATGTGTGAACTGTATGGCGCATTTAGTTATTTGCACATACTCAGATCGACTTTCTTTTGAAAAGGTTCTTTCAAGCTAAATGTATTCGTATGAGTGTGATTTGCTGCTGTAAAGGTAAACCCCTAGTCCACTTGTGTTTGATCATATAACAGACAATTGGAGAGTATTTGAGCAGGAATACAATATTTTCATACAAGCAGCTTTTTATAACAAAGATGCATATACAAGGGCATTCATTTTGCATAACTTAGCTGGGTCAGAAGTCATTAAAAGAGAGCATTCATTTGTGTATGCATCAGCAGTATATCCAGGAGAGGGGGGAAACTGCCATATTGTAGTACTGACTGAATCAAGAGAGGACCCTGAGTGCTTGAAATGTAAATTTAGAGAACTGTGCAACCCCCAGACAAATGTTACATTAGAGAGGCACTTATTTTATACAAGAGAACAAAAGCTAGGTGAAACTTTTGCAGCTTATATCACTGACTTGAGAAGTAAAGCCAAAACATGCAGATTTGGTGACTTGAAAGATGAGTTAATAAAGGACAGGCTTGTGTGTGGTGTTAATAGTGCTGCAGTGAGAAAGATCTTGCTTCGTTACAGTGATTTAACGTTAAGCAAAACCATGGAGATTTGTCAAATCCATGAACTCACAGAAAGGCACACAAGTAGGCTTGCAAGAGATGAGCATAGATTCAACAGCTAGAGCAAACATAGATGGCATAGAGCACGTGGCAAGCAGAAACAGGCCTAAGCACATGACAGCTGCAACCCTTGCGAGTTCCCCTGGGAGGAGCCTTAGCTTTCTTGCAAGTTCCAAGATTAGGTCAGTAAAAAGAGCATGCTCAGTGCAGTACAAAGGTGAGTCAGCAAACCCAAGTCAAGCCTTATTGTTAACTGTTGTAATTGTGGTGCCAGTCATGAGTCTAAAAGAGAGAAGTGCTTAGCATTTGGTCAGCAGTGCCACAGATGTAAAAGAATGGAATTATTTTCAAAAGTTTTGCAAATCGAGCAAGCCTCATTGAGTTAAGAAAGGTCACTCAGAAAAGCAAGTTGATCATGGAGAGAGCTGCAACCCTACTTTCTATGTAGATGGTGCATCAGTGGTCGGTGAAAAGGTTGTAGATCTGATGGAAAGGAATGAATCCTTTTGTACTGTCCTGATCTATGGTAAACCCACAGAGGTCAAAGTAGACACTAGTTCAAAGTGTAATGTAATGGCAGCAGAAACATTTGCTAAAATGAGGGCTGGTGAGCAGCTTAATTTGGCCAATTGTGCAAAGCTTGTTGCTTATGGAGGAGTGCTTTCATGCTTTTTTGGCTGGAAACACTTGCAGCTTGCAATTTTATGTAGTCATCTTGAAGACCTGTGCAGTCATTATTAGGTCTGAGACGGTCTGAGAGTGAAACTGCTTTCTTTTACCAAAAAGTCCATCATGGAAGTACATGTCCCAATTCCAGCTTCAGTGATACTATTTTCTCACAGTATGCTGATGTTTTTGATGACGAGCTAGGCAAACTTCTATTTTTCTGCTCCATGAAAGTAGACCCAGAGGTCAGTCCAGTGGTCAGACCAGCAAGGAGAGTTCCAGTAGCTTTACAGGACAAAGTCAAGGCCCAGTTAGACAAAATGGTGCAGCAAGGTGTGATTGGTCCAGTCACAGAACCAAATGAGTGGGTGACTTCCATTGTAGCTGCTCATAAGAAAAATTCAGATGAAATCAGAATATGCATTGATCCAAGAGACTTGGAATAAGGCATTAAAAATACTTCATTATGCTATGCCTACAGTTGAGGAGATTGCCACCCTCATGCCAATTGCCACTGTTTTTTCTGTCTTAGATGCAGAGAGTTCATTTTGGCAAGTAATGCTTGATCACAGATCTTTAATACTGACTACATTCAGTACCCATTTGGTAGATACAGATTCCTCAGGATGACTTTTGGAATAAATTCTGCCAGTGAATCTTTCAGCGTGCATTGGAGCAAATTTTGTTAGGCTGCCCATGTGTAGTAATAGTTGATTTATTGGTTGGCTGCAATGGTGAAGCAGAGCATGGCAGAAACCTCAGTAAAGTTCTGGACAGTGTGTGTGAAGTGAATTTTAAAGCTCAGTCCTCTGAAATGTAAATTCAGACTACCAGAAGTTACTTGTGTAGGTCATTTATTTACCAGTATAGACGTATGACCAGACCCTTCTAAACAAGCAGCCATTCTTGAGATGCCAACTCCAAATGTCCATGCTCGACAGCGTTTTCTTGGCATGGTTAATTATTTGTGCAAATTTATCTGCAACTTTAGTGAGTTATCAACACCTTTAAGAGAGCTGACATGAAAAATGTTGCTTGTTCATGGTTAGAACAACACCAGAGAGCATTTGATAACCTCAAACAGCAAATTGCCAATCCGTCTACATTAAGGTACTGTGATGTCCACAAACCAGTAGTTCTTTCCTGTGATACTTCAAAGCTCGGTCTCGGTGCATTTAATCTTCAAGAAGGCAGACCTGTTGCATATGCATCTAGAACTCTTACCCAGACTGAAATGCAGTATGCTCAAATTGAGAAGGAACTTTTGACAATTGTGTTTGCAAGTTCGAAGTTCCATGATTATATTTTTGGCCGAGCTATCCAGATAGAAACTGACCATCAACCTGTAGTCACTATTTTAAAGAAGCCTATGCATACCGCTCCAGCAAGACTACAACGAATGATGCTCAAATTACAAAAGTAAGTATAATTTCAAAATGGTCTGTACAAAAGGCAAACTTCTTTTTCTGGCTGATATCTGGATCTCCCAGAAATTCCACGGAACAGCTCGATGCAGAGAATTTTGATTTTGATGTCGTGGAAGTGTGTAATTTTTGTACCATGAGACTTGATGAGCTGAGAGATCATACAAAGACTGATCCAATTTTGCAAAAGCTCAACCAGTTCATCAATGTAGGATGGCCTTCAAAGCAATCCTGCGTACCAGCAGAAGTACAACCTTAGTTTCCATACAGAGATGAGATTCTGATGGAAAAAGGAATCATTTTCAAAGGTCCAAAAGTTATTGTTCCTACTTCCTTACAACGTGAATGCATTCAGATTTTGCATTGTGGCCATCCAGGTTCCGTTTCTACCAAAAGGGCAGCAAGAGGACTAGTATTTTGGCCTTCTCCATTGAAAGACATTGATAAAGTGCTTTCTTCTTCTTCAGTGTGCAGCAGTACTCTGCCGGATTTGCAAAAAGAGCCACTTCAGCTAAGCTAAATTCCTGAACTGCCTTGGTCAACAGTAGCCACTTCCACATATTTGAGTGGAACCGTCAACATTACTTAATGTTGGTAGACTGTTATTCAAACTGATTTGAGATCAGTTTGCTATCTAACCTAACATCCAGCGCTGTTATTACTAAGATGAAATGTAATTTCTCAGTCCATGGTAGTCCACACTCCGTTATTTCTGACAACTGTTCTCTGTTTACCAGTCAGTTGTTTCAGAGATTTACAAAAGAGTGGGACTTTATCCATGCTAGTTGTAGTCCTGAGTACCCACAGTCAAACGGCCTTGCTGAACATGCAGTACAGAGTGCAAAGCAATTACTAGAGAGGTGAAAGCGTGACAATACCAATATCTTCTTGAATTTACTTAATCTTAGAAATATACTCTGTGACAACCCTACTTGGCTCGCCTGCTCAGAGACTTCTATCTAGGCAAACCAGAACAACCTTGCCTATCAGTTTGTTGGTGCCTAATGCTAAAAACAATGGAGCAATCAAAGCCCAACTTTTAAAGAAACATTCTTCTCAAAAGTCCAGTTATGATAAAATGAGCAGATTTCTTTGTCCGTTAAAAGAATGGGAGACTGTGAGGATGCAAAAGGCTTTGATCGAATTGGTCAAGTGAGAAGTGTATGTTCTGAGCCAAGATTCCACTTAGTGGAATCTGAGGGTAAAGAATACAGGAGAAAACACAGATCTCTTCCTGCATCAGAAATGATATTGCAGCATCATGCCTGTGATACAGACTAGATCTCAGAGCAACTCTGACAATGTTCATACCGAAGAACATGTCTCAGTATCCATTCCTGTTCTTGATGTCCCAATTGTCCCCAAAGGTGAACATTCCTTGAAGACTGTGCCCATTGCTAGAGCCAATTCTGACTTATGTTGCACAATCAAGTGTAAAATACACAGCTTCCTGGACATGATGGTTTTGTGTGTATAATTTTGTATGATGGCATGTCAAAGAATTAGTTATGTATAATTGCACGTCGAAAGATCATTTCTGTAAATTGCATGCTATTGAATACTGTCCTTTAGTCTATGATCTATTTCTCAAAGCGGGAGGATGTAGAACAGTGTGTGTGTGTATACCTTTAAGAAGCATTTCCAGATGTAAGCACTTGCATATAAATGGGTGGGCACGTGCAGGCAGCAGTGCCATTTTGAGAGAGCAGCCAAAGTGTTAACATGTACGAATGTGGTAGTCGGTCTGTTTTAAGTTTGTTTCAAAGTCTCATTCCTGATGTTTGTGTGTAATAAAGTTGCTTGAACTGAACCCACAACTGCTGGTCTGTTTTTATCCTGACCAGATGAGCAACAGGACCTACTATTTCTTTCTCTCTCTGCCTATACTTTGATATCAATCCTTGATAGGAAAGATGGTCTCTAACCTGCAATCCATATAAATTCATGGCGTCTTCCCATTCCATTACCTTTCCCTGCAGTTATTTGCTCCCAATATCTTGGTGCCTTTGTCATTTTTCTCCAATAAATTCCAGCCGCCTCTTGCCTGTTGTCTGCACCCCTAATTGCAGTCATCCCTGTTGGCAGGATCTCCTTTCTTCATTCCCATGTTGGCTTAGTTCTTAGAATACTTTGTGCTGTTTTATGAATATAATATTCTGTTTGATTGCTGTTCTCCTTTAAGATCTGCATCCAAAATCCTAATCTCTCCTTGTTTCTTGAGCCCCCCCCCCCCACAGTTTCATCATCATCCCTTTCTACTTTGAATTATAGGTTTCTGCTGCTTGTGCTATATATAGCCTTAACTGTGTAGCTCCGACATACCCCTTCAAATCAGGTAATCTCAATCCACCTTGTTCTATTGGAAGAATAAACGTATCTTATTTTATATTGACTCTTTCAGTCTTCCTCTTCCATATAAAGTCCTTCAGCTCTTTATTAATTGCTATCCACAGCTTCTCCTCTTGGTGATAAAAAATATGCCTGGCCTGTGTATAAGATTAAAGGGACTAAAAACATTTAACTTCATGTATCTTACTGTCCATATCCATATAACAGTACTTCCAATTTCTCAGTTTTTGTATTATCTTTTGTTTACTCTTTTCTGACGTATCCTTAGCTGCTGCACCAGAATCATTTAATCCATACTCCTAAATACTTCATTTTATCATGTCCCCATAAATGTGGATATTGTTCAACCAGTTTGTGTGGATATATAGTTTACTGCTGTTGCCTTTGTTGTAGTCTAAAAGGATTTGAAACTGTCTCAAAATGTTCCACATCACTGTAATGTTCTCTTCCAGATGTCCTTCAAGGATGCATCTGCAGTCCTTACAAATGGGTTGTCCTGTCGTCAGGCAGCCCTTCGGTCGGCCGGATTCCAAAGTCTGGGTCTGGCCTCGGCTGGTGTCGCACTTCACCCGACGTCATAGCTGCAGTTATTCGGGTATAAAGGCATCAGCCGACGCCATTTTCCCCAGTCTTTCTTGCCGCGTGGCGCCCGAAGCAGAAGCTGTTCGCCAGTCCCGGTCGGTCAGATCCAGTGATTACTACTTCCCAATTCTACTTCGAAGACTTCTAAAAAGCTAAGTACCCCGTTGGGGACTCTTTCTTGCCTCAGCCGATGTCAGAGAAAGTGAATAACTGTTTATCTTGTGGGAAACAAATACCTCATAAAGACTTCCACTCCTACTGTATACATTGTTTAGGCCCAGACCACGACGTAGCAGCTTGTCTAGCCTGCGCTTCTTTTAACTGACGGACGCTTAGACGTCGGTCGGAGTTTGCTGAACAAATTTTCGGCTCTGATTTTGCATATATTATGCCGTCGGATCCTCCGACAATGCAAATTTCAAAAGCGAAAGAAAGGACCGACACTCGCAGTCCGCGGTCTCGGCCGAAACCGCGATTAAGCAAACCGCGAGTGTCTCGGTTTCGGCCGAAACCAAGCAAGCGGTTCTTTCTCCAGCCGAAACCATGCCTTCTACCGAGGCCTCCTCTAACCTGGTAGAATCTGCTTCTGAAATCCAGCCTGCTGCTGCGGTTTCTCAGGAATTATCAGACACAATTCCCCTGGATATTTCAACCCCTGCACATGGAGCTGCTAGGCCTCCTTGCAGCCATGTCTATCAAGGCCTTTGCCAGGGCTAAAGCAGCCAAAGCTTCCAAAACTGTGCCTGCCAAACCCCCCTCACACAAGCCCAGCACTAGCTCTCATATGCTATCTTTGGCTGAGGATTTAATTTCTTTAATTCGTGGATCCCAGCCTCATCCAGACAGGTCCTCTCCCACCTCCAGAAAAGAGACCTAGAGCAGAGCCCCCTGAACCAGTATCCACTGATGGTTCCTCTGATGAATCAGAACATACAGACCTTCCTGAGGCTTCTTATTCTCCTTACGGAGACTCTGATGCTGAAGAGTCCATCCCTTCAGCCTCTCCACCTGAGGAATTTTCCTTTGGGGAAACCTTGCATGCTATGAGGGAACAATTTCAGTGGCAGGGCCAAGATTTCTCAGACTCCAGAAAAAGGCTTAGAACCTTTCTACATTTGCCACAACATAGGCCTTTAGCTATACTTCCAGTTCTTTCTGTTGTAGATGATGCATTTAATGATGCTTGCACTGCTCCTGATTCATTACCTCCGGCTCCTGCTAAGCCCGATAGGTTCTACAGGGTCCCGGACACTCATCACCATTTATACAAGGCTCCTTTTGCAGATCCAGAGACCATCGCTCAGGGCCCTAAAGCTGTAGCTGCTACTTCTACTAAAAACCCCCTCCCCTCTGAAAGGGAATCCAGGTCCTTAGAGAGATGGGGTAAAAAAGTTTACACTTCTGCTACCTTGTCAGCTAGGGCTTTAAACTGCCAATTTCATATGATTCAATATCAAGAGTTTATGCTTGACCAGTTAACTAAAAGCTTTCCTCTGAAGAATCTTTAGATAAAAATATGTTCAGGAAATGGTACATAACATACAGCAGGTTAGTAACCATTCTTTAAAATGTGGCTATGATGCACTGGAGGCTTCCTTTAGATCAGCCATGACTGGCACAGTTATCAGGAGACATGCATGGTTGAAAGAACAGGCATTACCAGACCATGTCAAATCAAAGCTTTTGGATGCACCCATGGACAAGGTCAATTTATTTGGTTCCCCTGCTCAGCAGGTGCTAAAAAAGATGGAAGAGAAGGCGAAATCTGTACAAACGGTGAAAGATTTCTTACAGGTTCAACCTCCAAGGTTTAGTAGGAACTGGCCCTCCAAGAATTGGTCCTTTCCGGACTCCTCTAAGCCTCAGAGGGGCAGGAATAGGCATTCAAGAGGCAGAAACCAATCCAGGGGTGCCTACAGGGACGCCAATGGCAAGGTAACAACCAGCGAGGCACGGACGCAGCCACCACCTCTACAACAACTCAATCACAGTGACTTGACAGTGGCACCGCCTACCAGGGAACAACTAGAAGCACCCTTAGGCGGAAAACTAACCTTATTCTCAAAAAACTGGCATTGCATCACAAGGGAAAAATGGATTTTGCAAACTATAGACCAAGGTTACAGGTTCCATTTCCATACTCTACCAGGGAAGAGAGGAATGCCAAACCTACCACCTACTCAAAGGACAGAAGCTCTAAAACAAATATCTCAGCTATTAAGAATGAGAGCTGTGGAAAAGGTACCATCTATGGAGCAAGGAAGGGATTTTACTCCAGACTCTTCCTGGTACCAAGAAAAGAAAACAAATGGAGACCCATTCTAGACCTGTCTGCTTTAAACACATTCCTTATTGTTCCAAAATTCAAAATGCTGACCCTACAGTAGCTTCTTCCCATGCTGGGCAAGGAGTCTTGGCTGGTAACTCTAGATCTCAAGGAGGCATACCTGCACGTCCCCATAAGACCAATTTGCAGAAGATACCTCAGATTTCTTGCAGGATCAGAGCATTATCAATTTTCAGCATTGCCCTTTGGCTTATCTACTGCGCCCAGAGTGTTCACGAAATGCCTGGCATCAGTAATTGCTCATTGCAGACTTCAGGGAATCCAAATTTATCCCTACCTGGACGACTGCCTGATTCAAGCGGACAACAAAAGCAAGCTAGCAGAAGACTTACAAAGAGTCATTTACCTGCTGCAAGCCTTGGGATATACAGTCAATATAAAAGTCAAGGCTGATTCCATCCCAAAGAATAACCTTTCTGGGTGCAGAGCTGGACACATCAAAACAAATGGCATTCCTAACTGCAGAAAAGAAAGAGCAACTACCTCTCTACTTCTTGGCATTAACAAAGCAGAACCACCTAACTGCAAGAAAAGTACTGCAAGCTCTAGGCTTCATGGCATCCTGCATAATTCTGGTCCCTCATGCCAGACTGCATATGAGAAAGCTACAGTGGTACCTAAGGAATTTGTGGTCCCAACACAAGCACAGCCTAGAAACCAAAAACCCAATAATCCCATGCCTGAAACAAGAGTTCCTATGGTGGGCTCAGGCCTGCCAATCAAACACAGGGTTGCCCTTCTGCAACAGCCAACCAAGCCAAACCATCACGACAGATGCCTCAGACCTCGGTTGGGGGGCTCACATGCAGGGCAAGTGCATACAAGGCTTATGGACTCAAGACCAGCTGCGCCTACACATAAATCTAAAGGAAATGCTGGCAGTAAATTTGGCAATCCAGTCATTCAGGCCATTTCTCCAAGAAGGTCAGTTGAGGATAAGGACAGACAACACCACAGTTATGTGGTACATCAACAAACAGGGAGGCAGCCATTCATATCCTCTATGCCGGCTGGCACTGGACCTATGGGATGTGGCCCTGAGCTACAACATTCAGTTACAAGCAATCTTTGTACCGGGAAAAGAAAACATTCTAGCAGACATATTAAGCAGAACAACCACAGATGCCCACGAATGGATGCTTCATCCGGACATCTTCAAAGCCATCACAAGGAAATGGGGATTACCACAAATAGACTTGTTTGCATCCCCATTCAATCACCAGCTAAAGAAATTCTGCACAAGGACGTACCACCCACTTGCTTGGAAGGTGGACTCCTATCCTTCAGTTGGAAAAACCTGACAGCATACGCATTTCCACCACTTCCTTTGATGCACAAGGTGCTTCTGAAGATCAAAGAGGACCGTCCAAGGATCATTCTGATAGCTCCAGACTGGCCAAGACAACATTGGTACCCATTGCTGAGGAGCATGTCCCGGGAACAAATATGGACACTACCCCTGATCCCATTACTGTTAACACAGAACAACTACAACATCCTGCATCCAAACCTGAAAACTCTGCAGCTAACTGCCTGGAACATTACATAACAGCAATTAACCCAAATTTATCCCAAAGGGTTAAGGACATAATCCGGGAGGCTCGCAGACCTTCAACAAGAAAGAATTATGCAGCAAAATGGAAAAGATATCTCATTTGGAGTACTGCAAAGGGAGAAGATGTGACTCTGGTAAACATGGCCAACATCTTGGAGTACTTGGCAGAGCTCTTCCACACAGGCCTGTCCTATTCTTCCATCAAGATACATGCATCAGCTATTTCAGCACAATACAGCTTGGATCCTCCTGTCTTCTCTCATCCCCTGCTCAGACAGTTTCTGAGAGGAATTAAAAATGTAAAACCTCCCAGGAAACCACCATTGCCAGCATGGGACTTGAACTTTGTCCTAGAAAAATTGACACTTCCTCCTTTCGAGCCAGCAGCAACAGCAGAATTACAATACTTATCCAGGAAGACTGCTTTCCTGCTGGCAATAACTTCAGCAAGAAGGGTCTCTGAACTACAGGCATTAATGGCAGTGCAACCCTTCCTGATCTTCCATCAAGATAGAGTGTCCATGAGAACAAATCCTACATTTATGCCTAAGGTGGTATCCAGAGTGTCATTAAATCAGGCTATCCACCTACCTACATTCTTTCCAAACCCACAAAACAGGGAGAAAGACTTTGCATACCTTGGATGTACACAGACAGTTACGCTACTACCTGGACAGGACTAAGTCCAATAGAAAAACTGACCAGCTTCTGGTAGCATATGCCACAGGAAAGGAAGGAAAACCAATTTCAAAACAGACAATCTCCAAATGGATAGGAAATTGCATTAGATTTTGTTACTCCTACCATGGAAAGAAAACTCCGGAGAACATCAGGCCTCACTCCACAAGGGCTACAGCCACTACCACAGCCTTCTTACGAGTGGCTACCAAGGACATTATAGAGGCTGCTACTTGGTCCTCCGTGCATACATTTGCCAAGCATTAGAATTTACCTTTATACTCTAGATCCCGAGCAGGTTTTGCCACTGCTGTTTTGCAAGGGATCCTAGCTACACCATAATCTCTACTCTTTCCTCCTCCCCTTGTTTAGCTATGGTATTCTACCCATTTGTAAGGACTGCAGATGCATCCTTGAAGGACATAGTACAGTTTTGTACCTACCATAAATGTAGATGTCCGATAGGAATGCATCTGCAGTCAGGATTACCCACCCACCTTCCCCTCTGAGGTACTCCTAGGGTATTTGCCAGCCTACAGCTAGCTTGGGGGGGATCTATTATGGTGTATTTGTTTGTATATATGTACATACATGCTTATTTTTTGTGTTTGCTCTCTACTATTTGGAATCATTGGCATTTATCCAAATTTAGCCTTCCAAGAGGGCACCTGGCATCTGGGGCAAGAAACACTGAGGAAAATGGCGTCGGCTGATGCCTTTATACCCGAATAACTGCAGCTATGACGTCGGGTGAAGTGCGACACCAGCCGAGGCCAGACCCAGACTTTGGAATCTGGCCGACCGAAGGGCTGCCTGACGACAGGACAACCCATTTGTAAGGACTGCAGATGCATTCCTATCGGACATCTACATTTATGGTAGGTACAAAACTGTACTTTTTGACTATTTGATATTTCATGTTACTGTTTGACAACTTGTTTTTGACATATTTAAGATATTATATGTATACAGTGATATGATTAATTAGATCAACAGGTTTAAGGGATAGGAATGTTTTTTGATATATTTTTTATATTCATTGCAGCACCTTGTTAGAAGTTATATTACATATTATAAACTATAAAATACAGACATACAATATAGACATACAATAAAGATTATATAGATTATTTATTAGTAGGGTTCCAGGATATTATGTAATAGATTTTAAATATATTAGTAGAGAAATACACTGTGAATATTTATGTGATCTAAAACTTGTCAGTAAGAGCTATAACATTATAGCGCTACACACTATAGCGCTAATATCTCTCTAAGAATTTGAATTTTATTTGGCGCCAAATAGGTTTTATAAACTGATTATTAGAAGTTGTTGTTCAGTTCTGAAGAAGCCCAGCTGTTATGGGTGAAAGCGCTTAACCTGTGAAATATCTAATTTATGTTCCGTTTTGTTGAGTAGTACTGTTCGTCCTCATTTTATGTTTGTTATAAACAACCAGATGTCAGCCAGTATACAAAAGACTTTTACTACTTAGGGGTGCGTGGTACATCACATGTATGCTGCTGTCAGATGTCTGCCATAAAAGTGATGTATGTACACACCCTCCTCAGAACTTCTTTGCCGCAGTCAGAACGAGTCACATGTACGTATATGGTCTTTTCGCCAAAGTGGTTATCGTCTCAACATTTCAGATAAGTGCCCCATTGAGGAATCCTTTCATTCCCTTTTTCATTGTGGTTAAGTTTAATGTCATCCAAGAAAGGCAAATGTTTATGGGGATGTCAAATTCCACATAAAGACAATCACCAGCAGTGTCTTTTCGGTCTTGGGCCTATCCGTGATCACCGAGTCTGCCAGGCCTTTGTGCCTAAAATTTTGAGACCCATCCTCCAGCCTCTCCTACCTCAACACCTTCCTGAAAGTACCTACATTCTCAATGCTTACCTTGCAAACCCTTTTTTACCTTATCCCACTAGCCTACGTGGCTTCCATAGACATAAAAGATGCTCACCTACACATCCCCATTCCTCCCCAATTACAGGAAGTTCTTAAGATTCTCTGGCTTCCTGTCACTTTCAGTTCTCTGCCTTGCCTTTTGGTCTCTCCACCTCCTTAAGGGTATTCATGAAATGTCTAGCCTCAGTTATTGCTTACTGCAGACTTAAAGGCATTCAGGTCTTCCCATACCTGGACAATCTTCTCTTTTAAGTAGTCAGTCCAGGAGCATTGGAGCACACTCTAAACTCTGCCATCTCCATCCTACAGTCTCTGGGTTTCAAAATAAACTAACAAAATTCTGCTCTTACCCCATCCCAGGACCAGATATTTCTGGGATGCATGCTATAAACAGACCTTACGAAGGCCTCTCAGTTCTCTCAGGTGGCTTAGGAGCTCATTTCCTTTTTCCTAAGACTCATCCCACTGACTCGCATCATTGCCAGGACCTTTCTCAGAACCCTAGGCTTCATAGCATCCACCATCCCAATGTTTCCTGTGGCAAAACCACACATGAGGAAACTACAGTGTTTCCTGAAATCAGTGTGGATGCAACATGCGCCCACCCTAGAGTTACCTGTTTCCCTTCTTCCTTGTCTAAAGAGGGAAATAACCTGATGGATTCAGTAGCTAACTGCCAACCCAGGTCCCCCACTCCATCCTTTACCATTAGTCCAGGAGATGTTCACAGATGCCTGAGTCACAGGATGAGGAGCAGCTTTCGGCTCCATAAAAGCACAGGGGACCTGGTCCCCACCTCAAAGAAGAGAACACATCAATATAAAAGAAATGAGGGCACTCCTGTTGGCTCTTCAGACCTTTCAGACCCTCTTCATCCCAGGCCCTCTAAAAATTTTCACAGACATGACTGTTCTGTGGTATGTGAATATACAAGGGGGGGACAAAGTCTTCTCTCCTTTGCAGACTATCTGTGCAGGTCTGGGAATTGGCTGTCAAACTTCAAACTCCCTTCCAGGCTGTGCGTATCCCCTCCAACCAGAATATAGTGGCAGACACATTGAGCAGGTCTGAAACACAGTTCCATGAATGGATGCTCCTCAGGGAAGTGTTCCTTGACATTGTCCAGAAATGGGTACTCCACAAGTAGACCTTTTTGCTTCCCGCATGAACAGACAGCTTCCACAATTTTATGCCAGAGATCCTCATCCTCTGGTTTGGAAGCTGGACGCCCTCAGGTTTTCATGGAAGGGGATGTTTCTGTATGCATTCCCTCCCATTCCTGTCATTAGCAGGACAAATCAAAAATCTTGATGGTGACCCCCTTTTGACCGACACCATTGGTTCCCCATGCTCCTGCTTTTAGCCAAGGGCAATCACCCCATGTTACCCCACAGAATGGACCTTCTCACACAACACAGAGGAACTCTAATCCATCCCCACTTGTCTACTTTTCAGCTGACGTTGTGGGTGATAGGGTCTTAGTTCCTTTGACACCTTATTTCAGAGGATGTGCTCAAGGTTCTGCAGGAGGCCAGGAAACCCAGTACTAGAAAATCTTGCTTATCCAAATGGAAGAGATTTTCAATTTGGTGTCTTTCTCAACACCAGGACCCACTGACCATGGAAGCCCCACTGGTTCTCTCATACGTGTGTGAATTATTGGATGTTGGCTTAACTTGCTCATCAAAGTGCACTTGTCAGCTCTTTCTGCCTGTGTGCCTCCGTCTCCAACTTTAGCATCTAGGTTTGAGGCTCAGCAATTCTTAAAAGGCATCCATTGCATAAGATCCCCCCAGGAAACTTGTTGCACCCCCCCTGGGATCTTCACTTTGTATTGGAGAAGCTGACCCGTACTCCTTTTGTAACAGCAGCTTCTGCTTCTTTGAAATGTTGCTTCTGGAAAACTATTTTGCTGCTTGCACTAACCTCAGCCAGAAGCATTTCTGAGCTACAGGCCCTGATGGCTTCTTCTTTCTTACTATTCCTTAGAGACGGTGTCTCTCTCTGCACCCAACCCTACCTTTATGCCTAAAGTGGTAAATGTTGTCCCTCAACCAGTCTGTTCATTTACCTACCCTTTTCCTCACTCCACGGAACTCTGCACAGAGGATTCTGCACACCTTGGATGTGCACAGACAGCTTAGGTTCTATCTTGACAAAACAAAGGATGTCAGGAAATCTGACCAGTTGTTTGTCTCATTCTGCTTAGAGCTTTGAGGCTCCCTCTCTTTAAACATACTGTTTCTAGCTGGATCTCTAAAGTCATTTCCTCCTGCTATAAGCACCATGGAAAGAGTCTCCCTTCTCCTGTTAAGACGCACTCTACCAGGGCTCTTGCTTCCTGTGGCACCCACTTCAAAAGACTGAACACTAACTCCATTCTGGAGGCAATCACCAAACCTAACAAACTGGATAACCTTTTTCAAATCTAGGGCAAGGTTTGCCAGGGTACTAAATAAGCTACAAATGACTACAGCACTCAACCTTCCTCATTACCTAGAGGGTAATAGTTTTTTTGTACTTAACTTCAGTTGCTTAAAGGAAAACCGCTCTAATACTTACTTCCCTCACTTGTCTAGAGGAAAATAGTGATTACCAAGGCATGTCCATGGTACAGCTCCCGGTGTTCTCTCCCGTCTGCCTGAAGAATCTGGGCATCTTGAGGCAATGTAGCAGTTGCCTCATGTACACGGACAACCCTCTTCTCCTACCACCCAACACTACAACCTGTGAGAGATGCATTTATCTTGCCAAACTAGAGGAAAAGCTCTCTCAAAACAAGACTGAACTTGTCAGTCAAGGGGAGATGGTAAACACTTGCACAACACTGCACTCATCACATAGTCCCACTAAACCTACACCACCAAAACCCACACATAGAAACACAAAAACATTTGTGGCGGCTCTCAATCTGCCCAAGCAACAGAGACCTCCAAAGCAGAAACGCAAGTAGCCTCCACCCTTCAACGCAACCCAAAAGACATGTAACCCACAGACTGTGTGCTACTCAACCACAAGCCCATAAGGCAAAACAGAGTACCCAACACATTAGTCATAGGTAACTCTATAGTCAGGCACACTGATGTTCCACTCACCAGAATAGACAAGGAGAAGGTTACTGTTAGCTGCCTGTCAGGTGCCAAGATCCGACACATAACCCACGCACTTGGGTCACTCCACAGCAAGTACAAATATGACCATCATTGTCCATGTTGGTGTGAACGACATACCTCCCTGGACTACATGAAAAGCGACATTGAAGAGCTCTCCATTCTTGTAATCCAGGCAGGTATGGCAGGTATGACTCTAGCCCTGAGTAGCATCCTACCTTCGCCCAAAATGATACCACAGTACAAGGGCAAAATGATTGACTTCAACAATTGGCCAAGATTCTGGTGTCATTCTAAGGGGATCCAGTATCTGTCTGCCTGGGACGATATGGTCAACAGGCCTCAGTGCTTTGCTAAAGATGGCCTGCACCTGTCGCCGCTGGGATTCCAGATACTGGCTAAGGCTATTGCTACCCCTATAGTGCCTTTTTTAGGCAAGGTTCAAATGACAAACCCACCACCGTAACAGGTACAGGCTAGCAAAAACTGAGGGTAATGCTACTCTTTGCTAGAAGTCTAAACCTCAGAATGCACTCACTCGAGGCACTCCTTAAAATGGAGAACATCGATATCTGTGCGCTGACTGAAACCTGGTTCAAGGCTGCAGAGAGCGCCCCTGCATTACCAGGCTGTAACTTATAC
This sequence comes from Protopterus annectens, assembly GCF_019279795.1. NCBI lineage: Eukaryota > Metazoa > Chordata > Ceratodontiformes > Protopteridae > Protopterus > Protopterus annectens. The sequence continues at coordinate 714,539,580 of NC_056737.1, forward strand.
CATACCTTTCGGCCGTCTAACCTGGACCTGGACACCAAAGGTGAGGGTGTGTCTATATTCATTAAGGATATCCACACCTCCAGGCTAGTTGCCCAACATAATGCATCTGAAATTATCCAAGTGCAACGAACTCTGAGCAAAACTGCAATCCAAATTGTAGACTGCTACAGATTCCCTACCATGCCCCAGGATTCCCACTCCTCTTTTCTTGATATACTGGAAAATATTAGGGTTCAACCAAACATCCTAATAATGGGCAATTTCAACTACCCCACCATTAACTGGGAAAATTACTTGTGGACCAACTCCTTCGCTCAACGCTTTCTAGAATTCATAAATGGCAATGCCCCTGGATCAACATATCCACACCCCCACCAGTGGCAACAATATCCTAGACTTGGTCATTACCAACATGAGTGACTGGTGTTCCACACCTGAAGTCAACTCCTCGTTGGTCAGATCCGACCACAAGCTAATCACTATAGATATTCACATCCCACCCCCCACCCCCCATTAAGGAAACCACTGTAAAAAAATTGCTCCAAAGCCAACTTCATGCTTCTTAAGACAGAAGTGGCAAACATCACAACACTCGTGCAGATGGACAATACAGTTATGACTGCCAAATCCTACACAAATGCACTCTGTAAGCACTTACATGAGTGCATGGATCATGCTATCCCTAACAGAACCAAGATGCTATCCTCCAAAAAAAAGGAAGCCAATCTGGTGGGTCCCCTGCTATAAACGAACTCTACAAATGAAGGAAGAAACTGTTGTAAAAGAGAGTAAATACCCATGAAGGAAGAAACTGTTGTAAAAGAGAGTAAATACCCATGAGTGGAGGAACTCCCTGGTCAGCCTTGGTAAGAAGCTGAGCTCCCTCATAAAATCCTCCAAAATTAGCTATGAAGACAAGATTGCCACAGATTCTAAGGACGACCCCAAAGCATTCTATAGCTGTCAATAATCTCCGTGGCAACACCCAGATCTGCTCTGTGTTACAGCTCAATGGCATGAAACGTACAGAACCAACTGATATTGCCAACATCCTGGCTGATAGGTTCAGTGCTAACTTTAACCCCTCTCACCCCCTAAAGGGCCCTTATCTGTATCGGACGAATGCAGAGCCCCTGCAATCACAACTGCACAGGTAAAAACTGCACTCTCTAAAGCCAAGAACACAGCATCCATGGGGACTGAACAACATCCTAGGCTGCGTTCTACACGAACTTCAGAACGAACTGGCCCCCCACCTAAGCACCGAGTTCTGTCATACCCTCACGTCAGGCTTTGTACCCACTGAATGGTGCACAGCAACAGTTATACCACTCCACAAAGGGGGAGCCAGCACAGACCCTGGGAACTGTTGCCCTATTAGCTTGACAAGCCTGGCCTGCAAGGCCATGGAACGCATCATCATGGAACTCATAAACAAAGACATTGGTAACCTCCAAACTCTGGACCCCACCCAGTTCGGGTTTTTGAAAGACAGATCATGCCTCCTGAACCTGATTGACTTCTTTGAAACAGTCACCAAAGCTGTAGACGAGGGTAAGGCAGTTCACACAGCCTATCTTCACCTCGCCAAGGCTTTCGACACCATCCCCCATTCTGGTATTATAGATAAACTCACTAAAATGGGTATCATTCCATACGTCACGAGATGGGTTGCCAACTGTTTCACTGACAGAACCCACACTGTAAAAGTTGCAGACTCCAATTCTGACTTCAAACCAGTGACAAGTAGAGTACCACAGGGTTCAGTCTTGGGTCCTCTCCTGCTTGGTATCTGCTTCTCTGAAGTACAGGCTAACACAGAGGGCCTCTGGCTGACTAATTTCACAGATTGCTGCAAATTAGGTGCCATAGTAGAGTCCCCAAATGACGTAGACATCTTACAGAAGGGCCTCACTGAGACAGATGGCTGGTGTCAGAGCAATGGCCTCAAGCTCAATGCCAAAAAGTGCATGGTCATCCCCTTAGGTAAAAATTCTGTACCCATGAACTACCACATAGGTTACAGTCCACTTAATGCCGAAGGTGTGATAAGAGACTTTGGGTCTCAGGTGGACAGTAGTCTCTCCTTTGATAATCACATCGCCACAGTAGTCAGGAAATCCTACTTGGCACACCTCATCATGAAAGGGTTCTCATCCAGGAAGAAAGAGGTCATTGTTCCCCTGTACTCAGCTCTCATTAGACCCATTATTGAGTACAACACCCCTGTTGGAATGTACCTCACAAGACATCTGGAAAGGCCACAGAAGTACCTCACAGAGGATTACGGGACTGCCCTATGCTGACAGTCTCAAAAAACTCCAGCTTTACTCCGTAGCATATCGCCTACTCTGAGGTGATCTCTACCTAACATACAAAGCAATGTCAAACCTAGAGCTGTTGGACATGCTACACCTAAAGAAATCCCAGTCTGTCCGAGATGCACACTCTAGGGACCTAAACCTTGTCACCACAATAAACAGAAAATGCTGGAGGGACAGATTCCTGTCCCAGAGACTTCCCATACTCTGGAACAAGCTACCTATCTATGTCGAGCAGAGTTCCTCATTAGCACTCTTCAAGAAAAATCTTGAGTGGATGGGAAATAGGAAATTCACCCCAGGGATCACGTCTGTGTTTCTGCTCAACAGGGGCACAGGAAAAAAACTTTCTTGGGTGGCGAAAGCCAGGGAAACTTGTTGGCTAGGCTTACATAGGCCCTTGGGCCGATAGGCGAGTACCTACCTATGAACCTATGGCTTCATGGAGAGCTCCACTGCCCCTACCTCCTCCCTTTCGTCATGAGCTTTGGTATTCTCCCTCATAGTAAGAGTACTGCAACGGAGGAATTCAAAGACATAGATTAGTTGGGTAAAATCTTACCATAACGATAGACGTCCTTCTCTTCTCTATTGCAGTATTCCATCCCTCCCTCCTTCCCTCTGTGTTCTTCCTTGGATGTACTTGGCTTACATACTTCCCTTAGACAGGCGTTCCTCTTGGAGTACTCTGATGTTCATCATGCTATGCTGCTGCAGTCATCACACTTAGGTTATCCTGCCGTCAGGCGGTCCCTGCAGTCGGCCTGAATTCCAAAGCCTTGGTCCGGCGTCGGTTGTCGTCGCTTCTTCCCTGACGTCAGTGCGGCAGGGGTATAAAAGAGGCAGCTGACTCCATTTTCTTCAGTCTTTCTTGCCGCGCGGTGCCCGAAGCAGAAGCAGTTCGCAAGTGCCGGTCGGCCAGCTCCTGAGATTTTTGAACAGAATTTCAGCCGAAGTCTTCTATAAAGTTAAGTACCCCGTTGGGGAAACTTTTCTTGCCTCAGACCGATGTCAGACAAAGTTAATAATTGTATTTCTTGTGGGAAGCAAATACCTCATAAGGATTTACATTCTTATTGTATTCCTTGCCTAAGCCCAGACCACAACGTTTCTGGTTGTCTGTTTGCGTAGGTTCAATAAACGCACTATTAAGCATTGGGCTGATACCACCCGACATTATTTTGGCAGAAAATTCAACTACATCATGTCATCGGAACCTCCGACAACCGCTTATTTTAAAAAAAAACGCAAGGACAAAGACAGGCAGCCTAGACCTAGACCAGATACCGAGGTCTCTGTTAGGCCTACCGCTGGATCTTCGGTATTCAGTGAGGCGCCTAGACAGCCCCTGACTACCGCAGACTTAGAAAATGCGACTACCTCTCAGACAGAATCTACTGGGCCACTGGAGCCGGTTCCTCCTCAACTCGCAGACACCAGCCCTGGCGCCGATCTGGAGTCTTATGGACAGGCCTTCGGTTTCAGAAGGCATCTTTAAACCGACGACTCTCTCCGTTAAGTCATACGCTAGGCTTCCAAACGTTAAGAAACCGGGTCCACAGACTCCCACACAGGCCCCTATGCCTAAAAAACAAATGCTCATGATGGCGGAGGATCTGATGACCCTTATCAGAGGTTCCCAACCCACTCCTGACAAAAGGCCTAGACTGGAGGAAGATTTACCTCCTTCTGACCAGGAATCCATTTCTTCAGCAGACTCTGAGGAACAGGATGACCCCTTCCCACTCCTATGAAGACTCAGATGCTGAGGAGTCTATTCCCTCTGTTTCCCCCCCTGAAGACTTCTCTTTTGGGGAAACCCTGCACACCATGAGAGAGCATTTCCACTAGGAAGGACGAGATTACTCTGACTCCAAGAAAAGACTCCGTGAGTTTCTTCTACCTCAGCATAGACCCCTAGCCATTCCTCCTGTTTTAGACATTCTGGATGATGTCTACACTGAATCCAGTCTAAATCCAGATTCCTTACCTCCAGCACCACCTAAACCAGACAGATACTATCGGAACAGAAACCTGGTTCAAGGCTCCCGAGAGCACCCCAGCACTACCAGGTTATACCTCATACCATGCTTTTCGGCCCCAAAACTTGGACCGTACTACAAAAGGAGGGGGGAGTATCAATATTCGTCAAAGATACCCACACCTCCAGGTTGGTGGCACAGCACGAAGCATCAGAGACTATCCATGTGTAACTAACAGTGGGTAAAACTGCCTTCCAGTTTATAGCCTGCTACAGACCACCCTCCCAAACCCAGGAACCCCACTTGGCCTTCCTGAGAACACTGGAAAATATGAAGGTCTTTCCAAACACCATTATATTAGGCGACTTCAACTACTCAAACATAGACTGGGAGCATTACTCTAGCTCCAAAACCCTAGCCCAAAGGTTCCTAGAATTTATAAACTCAAATGCTATGGAACAACTTGTTACCACTCCCACAAGAGGGGAAAACATACTGGACCTGATCATCACCAACATGGGGACTCTATGCTCCAGACCAGAAGTGTATCCCTCACTGGTAAGATCAGACCATAAACTAATCTCACTGGATATTCACATCCCGACTCCACCCCCTGCCCTGAAAACCACAGTGAAAAACTTCTCTAAAGCAAATTTCACACTTCTCAAAACCGAGGTGGAATCCTTCAAAGCCCCCTGGCCTGTGAAAAATATGGCCCAGACCGCAGAATCCTTTATAAACGCATTCTATGAACACCTTCAGGAATACATGGATCATGCAATCCCAAATAAAACCAAGACCCAATCCTCCAAAGGCAGACGTCCTTTCTGCTGGACCCCAGCCATAAACAAACTATTCAATAGAAGGAGGAAGCTACTACATGATGGAGCAAAATCCCAAAAAGGGAAGGCATCTCTGATCAATATTAGCAAAAAACTACGGGCACTCATAAAATCGTCTAAGGCCAGCTTTGAGAGAAAAATTGCACAGGACACTAAGGATAATCACAAGGCTTTCTTTAGTTATGTTAGGAACCTGGGTGGGAATTCCCAGATATGTTCAGAATTAGTACAAAATGACAAAAAATACACTGAACCCACAGACATTGCCAACTAGCTGACAGGTTCAGCGCAAACTCCCCCCCCCCCCCTCCCCACCAAAAGGGCAAATATTTATCCCAGCAGAGTGCTTGCTCCCCTGACATCTCAGATGCTCAGGTAAGAGCTGCCCTCTCCAAAGCAAAAAACACAGCATCAATGGGACCAGACAGTGTCCCGGGCTGCGTCCTACTTGAACTCCAAGAAGAGCTAAACCCAAACATAAAACTACTGTTCAATCTCAGCCTTACTACAGGATATGTACCCAAAGAGTGGGCGTACAGCAACAGTGGTCCCTCTCCACAAAGGTGGTGCCTCAACGGATCCTGGAAACTATCGCCCCATAAGCCTGACTAGCTTGGTCTGCAAAGCTATGGAAAGGATCATCATGGACCTCATAAATAAAGATATTGGGGACCTACAGACACTGGATCCTTCCCAGTTCGGCTTTAAGGGCAGATCCTGCCTCTTAAACCTGGTTGATTTCTTTGAAACAGTCACCAAGGCCATTGACGAGGGGAAGGTGGTCCACACAGCCTACCTGGACCTCGCAAAAGCCTTCGATACAATACCCCACTTGGGCATTATAGATAAGCTCACCAGCTTAAATATAAACCCCTATGTCACTAGATGGGTTGCAAACTGGCTCAAGGACAGAACCCACATGGTTAGAATTGCTGGAGCCATGTCAGACTCCAAACCAGTTACAAGTGGCGTCCCACAAGGCTCAGTCCTGGGACCTCTCTTGTTCGGTATATATTTCTCGGAGGTAGAGGCCAATACGGAAGGACTGTGGCTGACTAAGTTCGCAGATGACTGCAAACTGGGTGCCATAATCGACTGTCCAGCCGACACAAACATCCTCCAAAAGGGCCTCATAGAAACAGACAACTGGTGCCAGAGCCATGGCCTCAAGCTAAACGCCAAAAAGTGTATAGTCGTCCCCTTTGGCAAAAACAAAGTGTCCACAAATTATCATATAGGTGGTAATCCATTAAATACAGAAGAAGTAATTAGGGACCTGGGGACCCAAGTTGATAGCAATCTCTCATTTGACAACCACGTGGCCAAAGTGGTTAGAAAAACGTTTTATATAGCCCACCTAATCATGAAGGGATTCACATCTAGATCAGGGGAGGTCATCGTGCCTCTTTACTCATCCCTCATCAGGCCCATAATTGAGTACAATGCCCCTTTTGGGATGTACCTTACCAGACACATGCAGCAACTGGAAAGACCCCAAAAGTACCTCACCAAGAGGATCATAGGGCTCAAACAGATGCCATATGCTCTGAATGTCGAAAAATGTGAACACAAGACCAAGAATCTCCAAAGTCCACGGCCACAGTACCCAAGTCTCCAAAAAATGTGGTTAGAAGCAATAGGTTAAGAACAGCACGTTTATTGGTACGTAATCTGAATCACACCAAACAGCAGCAAACAATAAACCAAGTGCTTGGTTTATTGTTTGCTGCTGTTTGGTGTGATTCAGATTACATACCAATAAACGTGCTGTTCTTAACCTATTGCTTCTAACCATGTTTTTTGGAGATTTGGGTACTGTGGCCGTGGACTTTGGAGATGCCATATGCTGCCCGGTTAAAGAAACTCCAGCTCTACTCAGTGGCATACCGCCTGCTCAGAGGCGATCTGTGCCTGACGTATAAAGCCATGTCCAACTCGGAATTAATGGACATGCTGCACCTCAGAAAATCCAAATCCCATCGAGCTACGCGCTCGAGAGACTTGAACCTCAGCACTGAAATAAATAGGACATGCTGGAGGGACAGATTCATAACCCAGAGGCTCCCTTCACTCTGGAATAAAATCCCAGTCCAGGTTAGGCAGAGTCCCTCATTGACTCTCTTCAAGAGGAATCTTGATGAGTGGATGGGAGATCGTAGGTTTACCCCGGGTATCACTTCTGTGTCACTGTTAGACAGAGGCACAGTATACTAAACTCGAAAAAGGGCATAGCAAAATTAATTTAAAATGGATGGCGAAAGCCAAACACACTCTGGCTAGGCTTATAAATGCCCTAGGGCAGATAACCTAGTATGAACCTATGAACCTATGAGTCCCTGACTCTCACAAGTTTTTATATAAAAGCCCTGCTGCAGACCCAGAAACCATTTCCCAGGGTCCCAAAGGGGTTAAGGCCTCTACTGCTAAGAATCCTCTACCTGCGGAAAGAGATTCCAGGGCATTAGAAAGATGGGGGGGGGGGGGAGTGTATACCTCTGCCACTTTGGCCATGAGGGCGTTAAACTGCCAATTCCACATGATTAAATACCAGCAGTACTTGCTTACTCAGTTAAAACAGAAAATGACCCCTCATACAGATCAACTAGATTTCAAAGGGATGCAGAATTTGTTGCATGCAGCAGAACAAGTGGGGAAAACATACCTTGCAGTGTGGTTTTGATTCTTTGGAGGCCTCACGTAGAGCAGCGGTCACAGGGTCTGTAATACATAGGCATGCTTGGCTAAAAGAGCAGACCCTTCCAGAACATGTCAAAGCAAAATTACTGGATGCTCCACTGCAAAAGGATGCGTTATTTGGTGTCAAAGCAGAGGAAGTTTTAAAGAAAATGGAAGAAAAGGCAAAATCAATGCAAACAGTTAAAGATTTTTTACAGGTGCAACCTCCTCGCTTCAGCAGAAACTGGCCATCAAAAAACGGGTCCTTTCCTGCTTCAGAGTAGACCCCAAAGGGGCAGGTACAGACGCCCTAGGGGCAGAGGCCAGGCGCAAGGTACCTTCAGGCCTAGACAATGGCAAACAACAACTCAAAGAGGGGGAGACGACAGATCTCAACCCTTCAGAAAACAAACTCAGTGACTTTTCTCTTCGCCTGCCAAGCAAAATTGCCCAGGCAACACCTCTAGGAGGAAAACTGGCTCTTTTTCCACAAAATTGGCACATCATAACAAAGGACAAATGGGTTCTGGATATTATTACCCGAGGCTACAGATTTCATTTTCACACTTTACCACGGATGAGAGGCATGCCAAATCTGCCAACAAACCAATGGGCAGAGGCACAAAAGCAAATTTCAGCTCTCATGAACATGAAAGCAATTCAAAAGGTACCTGCAAAAGAGCAAGGTCAAGGATTTTACTCAAGACTGTTTCTAGTACCAAGAAAGGACAAAGCCTGGAGACCCATCTTAGACCTTTCAATTCTAAATACGTACCTGGACATTCCCAAATTCAAAATGGTCACACTATAGGAGCTTCTTCCCATGCTGGGCAAGGAGTCTTGGCTGGTAACGTTGGACCTCCAAGAGGCATACCTGCAAGTCCCCATCAGACAAGATTGTAGAAGATACCTCAGATTTTTGACAGGCACAACGCATTATCTATTCTCTGCATTGCCCTTTGGCTTATCTACTGCGCCCAGAGTATTCACGAAGTGCCTGGCATCAGTAATTGCATACTGCAGACAACGAGGAATACAAATTTATCCATATCTGGACGACTGCATGATCCAAGCAGACAGCAAAGACATCCTACTACAGCATCTGGCATTTGTAACAGAGTTGCTAAGTTGCCTAGGGTACACAGTAAACAAAAATAAATCAAAACTAATACCCTCACAAGAAATAATGTTCCTGGGTGCCAGCTTGAATACAACGGCCCAGATGGCTTACCTCACGCCAGACAAGCAAAAACAACTGGCTCAGTACTTCAAAAAGATGGCAACTTCTACCCAGCTCACTGCAAGGAAATTCCTGCAGGCATTGGGTTACATGGCATCCTACATTCAACTAATTGCATATGCAAGACTGCATATGAGAAAACTACAATGGTACCTAAAAAGTGTATGGTCCCAACGCAGACACAGCCTCGAAGCAAGTATAACTATCATTCCCTGCCTTCAGAAAGAGTTTCTATGGTGGGCTCAAACATGCCAAGCAAACAAGGGCCTTCCTTTTGTCTTGCCTCCAGCAAACCAAACCTTGACAACAGATTCATCAGACTACGCCTGGGGTGCACACATGGCAGGACAATGCATACAGGGCAAATGGTCTGCAAACCAAAGGCAACTACACATCAATCAAAAGGAGATGCTAGCTGTAAAAAATGCACTAACAGCCTTCAAGGACCTCTTGCATCCAGGACAACTTCTAATAAGGACGGACAACACCACAGTTATGTGGTACATAAACAAACAAGGAGGAACACACTCCTACCCACTATGCAGACAGGCAATGGACTTGTGGAACACAGCATTAACTTACCAAGTACAACTGCAAGCACAATTCCTGCCAGGAAAGTAGAACAAATTGGCAGACGAATTAAGCAGAATTTTGACAGACCCTCACGAGTGGAGACTACACCCGCAAGTATTCTCAATGATAACTCAAAGGTGGGGACCACCAGACATAGATCTGTTTGCCTAGATCTGTTTGCCTCAACCAACAATTGCCAGCTACAAAAATTTTGCACAAGGACTTATCCCCTGGCCTGGAAAGTGGATGCCCTATCATTCAGTTGGACAGCATTGTCAGTCTACGCCTTCCCACCTCTGCCTCTACTGACCCAGGTATTACTGAAAGCCAGATCAGAGAGACCACAGATGATCCTCATTGCTCTGGACTGGCCACGTCAACACTGGTACCCACTACTACGAAACTTGACTCGCAGCCCTTCATGGATCTTACCTCAATTCCCTCTGCTGTTAACCCAACAAAACTCTCAGATCCTTCACAGTCAACTAAGGACCTTAAATCTAGCTGCATGGAAAATACCTTAAATTATCAAACTATACTTCTCTCAAAGGACGTCCAAAATGTCATTTTGGAGGCCAGGAGGCCCAGCACCAGAAAAACTTACTCAGACAAATGGAAAAGATTTTGTGTATGGAACCAGGCCAGAAGCCTAAATCCTGGCATCCCAAATATTCCACACATATTCCAATATCTAGCTGAGATGCTACACAAAGGTCTTTCCTTCTCATCCATAAAGATCCATGCTTCAGCCATTTCATCTTATTATGATACGGTTCCTCCCATTTCTCTCATCCTTTCCTAAGACAGTTTCTCAGAGGGGCAAAAAATATAAGACCCCCCCAGAAAACCACCAACTCCAACTTGGGATCTAAATTTTGTGCTCCTTTCGAACCAGCCTTTTCAGCAGAGCTTCAATATTTGTCATGGAAAACAGCCTTGCTGCTGGCTATCACCTCAGCACGCAGAGTCTCAGAACTGCAGGGTCTTATGGCAGTGGAACCTTTCATCATTTTCCATCAGGACAGAGTATCTTTACGCACCAACCCTTCCTTCATGCCAAAGGTAGTATCCAGTGTGGCTCTCAATCAGACCATACACTTGCCCACCTTTTATGCAGACCCACAGAATAAAGGAGAAAGACTCCTTCACTCTTTGGACATTCACAGACAGTTACGTTACTATTTGGACAGGACAAAGGCCTTCAGAAAATCTGACCAACTCCTTGTATCCTATGCACCAGGCTCAGAAGGAAAGGCTATTTCAAAACAGACCGTCCCCAAATGGATAGCACATTGCATCCGCTTTTGCTACTCACACCATGGGAAAGCAGTGCCTGTTAGTATTAGGTCTCACTCTCTACCAGGGCTACAGCAACCTCAGCAGCCTTCCTCCGAGGAGTCCCAACAAAGGACATTCTGGAGGCAGCTACCTGGAGTTCAATGCACACATTCACCAAGCATTACCACCTTCCTCTGTACTCAAAAACCAGAGCTGGGTTTGCCACTGCAGTTCTGCAGGGCATCTTAGCTGCACCTAACTCAGTTTAGTTCCTACCACCCAACCATAGCTTTGGGGCTCTACCCAAGTGTGATGACTGCAGCAGCATAGCACGATGAACATAGTACAGTTTTGTACCTACCATAAATGTAGATGTTCGAGTGGTTATGCTGCTGCAGTCCAGGTTACCCTCCCTCCATCCCCTCTACCTAACAAGGTTTTTCTTATACCTCCATGTACATCAACCTTTGGGATGCATGTCTATATGGTGTATTTGCTTACAACTAGTACTATTGTTTTTCACTAAGGTATGCTTTGCAAGCTTCTTATTTTGCCGCCTTAGTTTGGGGCACCTGACATCTGGGGCAAGAAAAACTAAAGAAAATGACGTTGGCTGCCTCTTTTGTACCCCTGCCGCACTGACGTCAGGGAAGAAGCGATGACGGTCGACGCTGGACCAAGGCTTTGGAATACAGGCCGACTGCAGGGACCGCCTGACGGCAGGATAACCCAAGTGTGATGACTGCAGCAGCATAACCACTCGAACATCTACATTTATGGTAGGTACAAAACTGTACTTTCTGAGGATGGTGCATGCATACATCACTTTTATGGCCAACGTGTGACGTACCACGCACCCTTACGTGTAAAAGTCTTTTGTATACTAGCCGACTTCGGGTCGTTGTGGCAGGCAACTCCCTCAAGTTAAGAATACTGCAACAGAGAAGAGAAGGACCATCTATCATTATAAGAGTTTACACAACTGATCTTTTTCCATACGGTATGTGTCCTTTAATTCTAATTCTTCAAACTTCTCTTCTTGAGCAGTGTCATATTCAGTGTCATATTCAGCCAGCCTTTTCTTCATTTGACCTCTGATTTTTGCAGTTTTAGCATCTCATCTGTATATCTGTTTAAAGCTTCTTCCATTTTTTACAGCCTGTGGTTGTTTGAATTGATAATAGTCCATTACTGTTTGGTTTATTTTTACCAGGTCTGTATGCAGTTGTTTTATACTTTCCTTTAGTTTACTGGAAGTTATGTCTGGAGCTTCCAATGCTTTTTGCTGAACAGCTGCAGTAATTTCCCATTCTGGTTTTTCCTCACCTTTGTAGCTGATTTTTTTCAGATCCTCTTTATTACTTTTTTCCTGGCATCCAGGCAGTGGATTTACTAGCCAGTTACTGATGTTTATCCAGAAACACAAACGTCCACTGGCCTTTTCTGCTAAGTTTTTGTTTTCACACTGGGAGTGCTAGAATTAAGTGGTTATTCAATGTGCAGCTATCTTGGAAATCTTCCATAGGACACTTTTTTTCATTCGAAACATGCTGTTTATAAGAAAGCTCCCAACCAGTTGAACCAACAGGGAAAACCCTTAAAGTGGTGCTCATCATGTGGACATTGTGCAGCCTGTAAAGTAAATAAGATGACTTTCTTCTGGTAGTACGTTCAGTGTTTTTGATATTCATAGCTTGATTACATGTTAGAGTGAACAGATAATTTATTTAACTGCTTGTGCATATTTATCATTCTATTTAGGGAAACTTCTAAAAGTTTTAAAATGAGAATCTCTGAACATCTTAGCAACATTAGATGTAATAAATTTACTTTTCAAACATGTCTAAGGATCCTGATGCTCCTTTTACGCTCACAGGGACAGTCTATCTTTAAAAAGTCCAAATTAGGTTAGCAACAGATTTTGGATAACAAAAAAAATCATATTGGACACTTTACACCTGGTTTACATGAATATTTTTAAGATGAAGGTTAAGATTCATAAATTAATTCACAGCTATGTATTTATACATGCTGCATTTATGCAGCACTGTATTCATTTTATATATTTTGCACTTTATTTTGCATGTACTAGTCTGTCTGATGATGTCACCCTTAGGAAATTTTGTAATTAACTCTTTTTGGCCAGAGCAGGTTATATACTGATAAAGGTCTTGTGCTGAAACAGTTTCTGTGAAACGGTGAACCAAAAATAAAATCATTTGCACTGTCTGGATGCTGTGGTATTTACTTTGGCAGTTTCAGTAGGCACATCCTAGGTGTCAAGTCCCAAGAAGAGTCCTGTATCTGCTTTCTTAGGGTGATTTGTATAGTGTTCGACATGACAGGTGCCTTTTAGCACATCACTGTCTGGAGTCCACATATGAAGTTACTTTTATTCACTGTTGGTGGGCACAACTTTCATTTAAAGTTTTTCCATCTGGCCTGCTCTTTATTCTGTGTTTACCATGGTGCTGTCTTTTGTTGCAAAGGTTTTTGGAGGAGAAATACCTTTATGTACTGCCTTACCAGGATGACTAGCCAGGTTGGCCTGTTGAGGGACTCCATGGTATGGTATTTGGCTTGGATATACCTGTGGTTGCCGATATTATTTGACATCCATAAAACGTGAGAAATCCTTTCAGATCCCATATATGAGGATTGCTGTCATGGAGTCTGTTAGGCACTCTCTTCAGTGTTGGTAGTCATTACAGTCAGAGAGTTTGTCATAGGTTGGGCTGCTTTTAGCTGTTTGAGTGAAAAATTTGAGGGGCAAGGCGTGGACTCAGTGTCTGCTGTGTACCAATCTCTTGGCTGACAGTGTTGCATTGTTACTGAGGTAGAGTATTAACAGCAATGTCATCCTTAATTTATTCCAATTTCAAAGAAGCTGATGTTGAATGACTTCTAAATTGCATGTCTAGTCCTATCCCCTCCCCCACCCCACCCCAGTGCTTAAGCCTGCAGTGCAAGAAAATTGTTATTTTGGAGCAAGTTTTCCATTCCTCTTGTGACAGGGGAGATTCCACCATTCCCTTTGTCTCTCGAAATTCAGAGAAGAAAAGCCAGAGGACATCTTTCCTGCCATTTGGCGGACAAGAAGAGTATAGCTTCAGGCACTAGGTTCACAAGTAGTGCAGTGCAGGGAAACTATGCAGTTTGAAAATGAGGAACTCCCATTTGGCTGGGGAGGGGAACAAACTCCCCTAGAGGCCTTAATGCTGTAAGACCTAACTGGAAATTCAGAGGTGATGGAGGCTACAAGGAAACCTTTTAGTCATCGGACTTATTGAGAGGTATATTGTGCTGGCTCAGTTGCTTAAGACTGCAGATGAACCTAACAAATTTAAGGAATGTGGATGTTGTGGGTCTTGGTTGTTCCATAGTCTGTGTCTGGCATTTTTGTACGTCTTGACCTTTTGTATGCCCTAGCACCAGTTTAGTGAAAATGTTCTGTAAAGGGAGTTGTGCATCTCTACCAGAGTTTGATGGACTTCCTTCCTTGCAATTTGAGCCTTATTAGCAGGCTTTCCCATCTTGCATTTGAACCAGTAAGTTCTGGGATCTGAAGTTTCTTTGAAGATGCTTTTCTGTGTTCCCATTAATTCTTCTAACAAGGTATCTCCAAGCTGCATGCCTGTGTTTTGCCAAAAGCACTACAAGGATTGGCTGACTGAGACCCAACTCTTGTGCATGGCCAGAAGCAGTATTTGTAGTGTCCTTAAACCAGTTCATTCGTAGTTCTGTTTTAGGGGCAGAATTCAGGGAAATGAAAGCCCTTAACTTGAACATGAACCACCAGCTCTGGTTTTGCCTGAAGAGGGTGCACATGTTTAAGATAAAAACTGCTGTTTGTTCCCTTTACTTTGGAGGAAGAGGGGCTAGATGAAAGTCATTAAACAAACCCTTTTCATGTTGATTAAAAATGACATTGTGCTTTCACCATCGGGTGAAAAGTCACCCAGTGGAAATGCTACCTTTACAAATGTCACTGTTGTGGCCAGTAGTACCATGATAATTTGGTCATTAGTTCACATCTTTGACAGACATTATTACTTGGACCTTGATTCCAGGAGTTGGACCTCCCTTGACTATTTTTGTGACCTTTGAGGTCTGAGCCCTTACCTTTCTAGGCCTTTGACACTGGTATCCACAAAGGTTTAAATGTTCTATAGTCCTATCTCGCCTTCATTCTTACATATGGGATCGGAGCCGATCCTCTGTTCCAACTCGGCCTATTTACAAGCTGGAAGTCTAGTTGGCGCGTGGCTAGGTAGGTATCCCAAGGTGCACCAGTACAATCTCCAGATCTCGTGTGCCGCGTCGACTAGTTCGGTTGTGCTTCTCTGGCTCTGGCTAAGTTTTTCAATTTATTCAAAGTTTATACAAATTTTTGGACTTTTTCTACTTTTAAAAGTGTCATTATATCTTTGTATGGTTCATAGTGTAGTTTGCTAGTTAGAATAGTAGTGTTTATAAGTGCGCCATTTGTGTGCATTTCCTTTAGTACAATTGGCCTTTTGGCTTCATAGTACTTCATAGTACTTGGTATCCTGTGTGCTGGTTTTCATGTCTAATAATTGGAGTTTAGTAATTGTAGGCACCTTTTGCGCTCGGGCTGTGTGTTGTTTAATAGTCGTAAGTCTTAGTTTTTTGCGGATTTCCGCTCGCTAATTTGTTACTGTTGTTAACAGAACGAGATTCCGTTTTCCTTGTTGAGTAAATTTGAAGTTTACACTTTTCCTGTTTGAGTGTGTGACTACCTTTCTTATTGTTACTTCCCCCTAGGTCTGTTAGAAGACCTAGTTTTCCATTCCCTTTCCCACCTGGGCTAGGCCCGTTTAAGTTAGACGACCTAGTCCTCATGGTGTCTTTCTCTTCCTGTAGGGCTAGGCCCGTTTTAAATTGGAGGACCTAGTCCTCTCACCTTTCTGTGTGAGCTTTTTCTGTGAGAATGTCTAAAGAAAGCAAGGACAATAAGCCATCTGGCGTTAAAAATGCATAAAATGCTCACAGAAGATGTCTATAACGGATGACCGCAGTAACTGCGTTTATTAGCTGGGGGCCATCCACTTACAGGAAACTTGCTTATTTTGCCACTCTTTTTCAGTGCTAGGGTGTTGCAAGAAAGAAAAAATAAGCTCATCCTAAAAGGTCTTCTAAAACCTTCCTTTGAGGAAGATCTGTCTAGCTCTTCCTCCTCTTCTAGATCTCGGGGAATCTAAAAAGGAAAACTCTTAAGTTCTCTAAGAGGCCCTCCCTGGCACCGGCTGATGTTTTGGAGCCACCTCTTAAAATTACTAAGTCTGATAAGTCCACTGTCTCATCGGCTCCACAGAGTTTCGGTGCCAATTGAGAGTTGTGTAATTACAGGGTCGGTGCCAAGTAGCTCAGAACCGACCTCTGAGTATTGTTCGGAGCTGGTCTATGGTACTTCCACCGGTCTCCCCTACATTGAAGTCACCTATAATGCAGAGATCCCGTTCTCCTATTCTGTCCACCAGGTCTTCCAGGAGTTTATCAGAAGAAGATGTGGAGAGGGTAATACTGAGACTTTTGAAGTTGTCTGCCTTACCAAAATTGTTGTTGGCTCCGACCCAGTCGGTTCTGGAGCCACTTGAGTCCATTAAGCCCCCTTCAGTCATTCCTCCTCCTCCTCCGAGCCATGCTGGCCTTTCAGAGCCAGACTGCTTGGTACCACTGGTGGACCCCTCGGCTCCAGCTCCCCTGTGGCTGTTTCAGAGCCTAGTTCCGCTCCAACACTCTCGGTCCCATCCGTGGTGTCTAGGAGCCTAAGCTCCAAGGTCGGCCCCGACAGGGATGCCTGGAACCGAACGTCTTCGGTTCTGAGTCTCCCTCTCGGCGCATCGGCGAGGGTGAGTTCGGATCCTCCGTCTGTCTCTGAGCCAGGAGGTCTTCGGAACCAGAGAGGTCGGCATTTGAGATGATGATGAGTGTGCTGTCCCTATCTTCATCTCCTACCAGGGGTACTGACACTCTTCCCACTAAGGCACCTACTTCTATCTCTGCCCCTACTCTCTCCCTGGACAGTGGAGATCCTCAGGCTCAGGAGCCACTGGCCTGTGGCCCTCAATCTTCCGTGACCTCCCCAGAATATCCTTACAAGGAGCCCCCATGGAAGAGAACACGTAAGAGGAAGCATGTAGACACCCAGGAAGAGTCCCTGACCTCTGACACTGACCTCAAGGAGTCAGAAGGGTCCCCCAAGTCGTCCTCTGATGAGATTCCTTCATAGACATCCTGGAAATCCTTAAACAGAGGTGCAGCTGGCCCACTGTCACCTCTTCTGATGAGGAGTCTGTGTACCTGAAGGCTTTTGGGTCTCAACCTTCAGCCTCTTGTGTGTCACCACCCTTCGACAAACTGACAGAGCTAGTTAGTCGAAAGGTGTGGAATGCTCCTGATGCCATGGAGCCAGTCCCCAGGAGAGCAAATAGGTTTCTTTCTGCACCCCCAGAAAATAATTTTTTGTCTAAAGGTGTTCCCATAGATGCCATAGTGGTGGCAGCGGCCACTAAGAAGGAGCTAGCAGAGACGACTACTTCTGTTTATCTGCCGAATAAGGAGTCTCGAACGATGGACAGACACGGGAAGCGTATCTTCTCTTCAGCGGCATTTACCCTTAGATCACTGAACTACCTTACACACTTCACAAGGCTTCAGAGAGATCTCCTTAAAGTGTTAGTACATGTACCATGTAGAGGCTTCAGAGAGATCTCCTTAAAATGTTAGTACATGTACCTTGTAGAGAATCTCCTGAGGAAGTCCCTGACAAGGCGTCTGCCCAGTTGTCCACCTTGAACTCTATCGTCAACTAGTCCATGAGGCTTATCTCGTATGCAGCCGATGGAGCGAGTAGAGTAGTGGGTTCAGAAATTTCCCTAAGGCGTCATTCCTGGATGCGTTTGTGTAATTTTGCAGAACCGTTTGTCTACCTTTACCAATGCCCCCTTCGACGGTTCCTTATTGTTTGGACCCAAGTTAAAGGACATTCTCACCCAGTGTGAGCAAGAAGGAAAAATGCTCTCTGCCATGGGAGTATGTTTTACTGTTCCCTCTAGACCATATCCTAAGGGTCAGAGGGGCGGTAAAATGTGGTTCAAGAAGTCCCAGAGGTTTTTCCAAGATGCACAGTGCGACTCCTCCTTCAGAGGCAGAGGAGGAGGAGGAAATGGTAGACGTCGCCCTAGAGGCAGGGGCAGACTGCAAAACCAGGGAGGTCGCGATTCCTTTCGGGGCCTCCTTACTAGCGCTCCTGATGTGGGGCCAGACTGTGATTCTCTGGGGCTGGTTGGGGGGGGGTCGCATTTCTTTGTATCCAGAAGCCTGGCTAGGTATCACTCAAGACAAGTGGGTACAAAGAATTATCATCAGAGGTTATGTCGTACCCTTTTCTCTTCCACCTTTTGTTCCCAAAAGGATCCCGGATGTTCCACCCAATCACAGGGATCAGGCAACTGTGGAGATCAACATGTTGCTGTCAAAAAGAGTCATCCAAACCATCCCAGCAGACCAAATAGGATCCGGAACTTACTCCAGATTCTATTTAGTGCCAAAACGTACAGGGAACTGGAGGCCCATCTTGGACCTCAGCAGATTGAATGAATCGGTAAAGAAGGACAAGTTCTGGATGGTGACACTGCAGTCTATACTCCCGTTATTAGGGAAAGACAATTGATGTGTTCAGTAGATTTCCAAGATGCCTACTACCGCATAAAAATGGACAGGTCATCAAGGAATCATCTACGCTTCCGGCTGAGAGCCAGTCATTACCAGTTTCGTGCTGTGCCCTTTGGTCTCACCACAGCCCCCCAGGGTGTTCACCAAGTATATGGCAGTAATGACAGCTCACGTGAGGTGTCGAGGATTCCAGGTGTTTCCGTATCTGGCATGTACTTCTTCAGACCAGGGATGCTACCATTCAGCTTTGTGCCCAGCTGGGAATTTCTATAAATTGGGAAAAATCTGCCTTATTGCCCTCTCAATCTGTGATTTTTATAGGCGCAGAGATAGACACAGTAGACATGTTGGCTCGTCTTCCTGTAGAAAGGGCACAGAATCTGGTTCTTCAGATTCATAGTCTTCTCCCCTTACGAAAGGTCAAAGCCAAGACTATTCTGCAGCTTCTAGGGACCATGGCTTCCACCATATTACTAGTGCCACTAGCCAGACTACACATGACGATTCTTAAGTGGCTCCTGTCGTCCCAATGGTCCTTTCAGCACATACCATTATCTCATCACATTCTGCTGACAGACTCTTGCAAGAAGGACCTCATTTGGTGGACTCTGCCCAGTCAGTTAACCATGGGCACTTCATTTGATGTCCTTCAAGGATGCATCTGCAGTCTTTACAAATGGGTTGTCCTGTCGTCAGGTAGCCCTTCGGTCGGCCGGATTCCAAAGTCTGGGTCTGGCTTCGGCTGGTGTCGCACTTCACCCGACGTCATTGCGGCAGTTATTCGGGTATAAAGGCATCAGCCGACGCCATTTTCCTCAGTCTTTCTTGCCGCGTGGTGCCCGAAGCAGAAGCTGTTCGCAAGTGCCGGTCGGTCAGATCCAGAGATTACTACTACCGAATACTACTTCGAAGACTTCTATAAAGCTAAGTACCCCGTTGGGGACTCTTTCTTGCCTCAGGCGATGTCAGAGAAAGTTAGTAACTGTTTATCTTGTGGGAAACAAATACCTCATAAAGATTTCCACTCCTATTGCATACATTGTTTAGGCCCAGACCACGACGTAGCAGCTTGTCTAGCCTGTGCTTCTTTTAACCGACGGACGCTTAGACGTCGCTCGGACTTTGCTGAACAGATTTTCGGCTCCGATTTTGCCTACATTATGCCGTCGGATCCTCCGACTACGCAAATAACCAAAAAACGCAAAGAAAAGGACCGACACTCGCAGTCCGCGGTTTCGGTCGAACCCGCGGTTAAGCAAACCACGAGTGTCTCGGTTTCGGCCGAAACCGAGCAAGCGGTTCTTTCTTCAGCCGATAACTTGCCTTCTACCGAGGCCTCTTCTAACCTGGTAGAAACGGCTTCTGAAATCCAACCTTCTGTTGCGATTTCACAGGATTTATCAGAAACCATTCCCCTAGATATTTCTAACCCTGCACGTGGAGCTGCTATGCCTCCTCCAACTATGTCTATTAAGGCCTTTGCCAGGGCTAAAGCAGCCAAAGCATCAAAACCTGTGCCTGCCAAGCCCCCCTCTCACAGGCCCAGCACCAGCTCCCATATGCTTTCCTTGGCAGAGGATCTCATCTCTTTAATTCGTGGAGCCCAGCCTCATCCAGACAGGTCCTCTCTCCCTCCTCCAGAAAAGAGGCCTAGAGCAGAGCCCCCTGAGCCAGTATCCACAGATGATTCCTCTGATGACTCAGAACATACAGACCCTCCTGAGGCTTCTTATTCTCCTTACGAGGACTCTGATGCTGAGGAGTCCATTCCTTCAGCCTCTCCTCCTGAGGAATTTTCCTTTGGGGAAACCTTGCATGCTATGAGGGAACAATTTCAGTGGCAGGGCCAAGATTTCTCAGACTCTAGAAAAAGGCTTAGGACCTTTCTACATTTGCCGCAGCATAGGCCTTTAGCTATACCTCCAGTTCTATCTGTTGTTGATGATGCATTTAATGATGCTTGCACTGCTCCTGATACTTTACCTCCGGCTCCTGCTAAGCCCGATAGGTACTACAGGGTCCCGGACACTCATCACCACTTATATAAGGCTCCTTTTGCAGATCCAG
Source organism: Protopterus annectens (assembly GCF_019279795.1). NCBI lineage: Eukaryota > Metazoa > Chordata > Ceratodontiformes > Protopteridae > Protopterus > Protopterus annectens. The sequence goes on from NC_056737.1 coordinate 714,560,257, forward strand.
AGACTATCTCCCAGGGCCCTAAAGCTGTAGCAGCTACTTCTTCTAAAAACCCCTTTCCCTCTGACAGGGAATCCAGGTCCTTAGAGATGGGGTAAAAAAGTTTACACCTCTGCTACTTTGTCAGCTAGAGCTTTGAACTGCCAATTTCATATGATTCAATATCAAGAGTTTATGCTTGACCAGTTGACTAAAAAGCTGTCCTCTGAAGAATCTTTAGATAAAAAGTATGTTCAAGAAATGTTACACAACATACAGCAGGTTAGTAACCATTCTTTAAAATATGGCTATGATGCACTGGAGGCTTCCTTTAGATCAGCCATGACTGGCACAGTTATCAGGAGGCATGCATGGTTGAAAGAACAGGCATTACCAGACCATGTCAAATCTAAGCTTTTGGATGCACCTATGGACAAGGTCAATTTATTTGGTGCCCCCGCACAGCAGGTACTAAAAAAGATGGAAGAGAAAGCAAAATCTGTGCAAACAGTGAAAGATTTCTTACAAGTTCAACCTCCAAGGTTTAGCAGGAACTGGTCAATCACAGTGACTTGGCGGTGGCACCGCCTACCAGGGAACAACTAGAAGCACCCTTAGGCGGAATGCTAACATTATTTTCAAGAAACTGGCACTGCATTACAAGAGAAAAATGGATTTTGCAAACTATAGACAAAGGTTACAGGTTCCATTTCCATACTCTACCAGGAAAGAGAGGAATGCCAAACCTACCACCTACTCAAAGGGCAGAAGCTCTAAAACAAATATCTCAATTATTAAGAATGAGAGCTGTGGAAAAGGTACCATCTATGGAGCAAGGGAAGGGATTTTACTCCAGACTCTTCCTGGTACCAAGAAAAGAAAACAAATGGAGGCCTATTCTAGACCTGTCCGCTTTAAACACATTCCTCATTTGTTCCAAAATTCAAAATGCTGACCCTACAGCAGCTTCTTCCCATGCTGGGCAAGGAGTCTTGGCTGGTAACTCTAGATCTCAAGGAGGCATACCTGCACGTCCCCATAAGACCAATTTGCAGAAGATACCTCAGATTTCTTGCAGGATCAGAGCATTATCAATTCTCAGCATTGCCCTTTGGCTTATCTACTGCGCCCAGAGTGTTCACGAAATGCCTGGCATCAGTAATCGCTCATTGCAGACTTCAGGGGATTCAAATCTATCCCTACCTGGACGACTGCCTGATACAAGCGGACAACAAAAACAAACTAACAGAAGACTTACAAAGAGTCATCTACCTGCTGCAAGCCCTGGGATATACAGTCAATACAAAAAAGTCAAGGCTGATTCCATCCCAAAGAATAACCTTTCTGGGTGCAGAACTGGACACATCAAAACAAATGGCATTTCTAACTGCAGAAAAGAAAGGGAAACTTCCTCTCTACTTCTTGGCATTAACAAAGCAGAGCCATCTAACTGCAAGGAAAGTGCTACAAGCTCTAGGCTACATGGCATCCTGCATAATACTGGTCCCTCATGCCAGGCTGCATATGAGAAAGCTACAGTGGTACCTAAAGAATTTGTGGTCTCAGCACAAGCACAGCCTAGAAACCAAAATTCCAATGATCCCATGCCTGAAGCAAGAGTTCCTATGGTGGGCTCAGGCCTGTCAAACAAACACAGGATTGCCCTTCTGCAAAAGTCAACCAAGACAAACCATCACGACAGATGCCTCAGACCTCGGTTGGGGGGCACACATGATGGACAAGTGCATTCAAGGCCTATGGACTCAAGACCAGCTGCATCTGCACATAAATCTAAAAGAAATGATGGCAGTAAAACTGGCAATCCAGGCATTCAGACCTTTTCTCCAAGAAGGCCAGTTGATGATAAGGACAGACAACACCACAGTTATGTGGTACATCAACAAACAGGGAGGCACACACTCATACCCTCTATGCCGGCTGGCACTGGACCTATGGGATGTGGCTCTGAGCTACAACATTCAGTTACAGGCAATTTATGTACCAGGGAAGGAAAACATTCTAGCAGACATATTAAGCAGAACTACAACAGATGCCCACGAATGGATGCTGCATCCGGACATCTTCAAAACCATCACAAGAGAATGGGGATTACCACAAATAGACTTGTTTGCATCCCCATTCAATCACCAGTTGAAGAAATTCTGCACAAGGACTTACCACCCACTTGCTTGGAAGGTGGACTCCCTATCTTTCAGTTGGAAAAGCCTGACAGCATACGCATTCCCACCACTTCCTTTGATGCACAAGGTGCTTCTCAAGATCAAAGAGGAACGTCTGAGGATCATTCTGATAGCTCCAGACTGGCCAAGACAACATTGGTATCCACTGCTGAGGAGCATGTCCCGGGAACAAATATGGACACTGCCCCTGATCCCATTACTGCTGACACAGAACTACTACAACATCCTGCATCCAAACCTAAAAACTCTGCAGCTAACTGCCTGGAACATTACATAACAGCAATTAACCCAAATTTATCCCAAAGGGTTAAAGACATAATCCTGGAGGCTCGTAGACCTTCAACAAGAAAGAATTATGCAGCAAAATGGAAAAGATATCTCATCTGGAGTACTGCAAAGGGGCAAGATGTGACACTGGTGAACATAGCCAACATCCTGGAGTACTTGGCGGAGCTCTTCCATACAGGCCTGGCCTATTCTACCATCAAGATACATGCATCAGCTATTTCAGCAGAATACAGCTTGGATCCTCCTGTCTTCTCACATCCTCTGCTCAGACAGTTTCTGAGAGGAATTAAAAATGTAAAACCTCCCAGGAAACCTCCATTGCCAGCATGGGACTTGAACTTTGTGCTAGAAAAACTGACTCTACCTCCTTTCGAACCAGCAGCTACAGTAGAATTACAATACTTATCCTGGAAGACTGCTTTCCTGCTGGCAATAACTTCAGCAAGAAGGGTCTCTGAACTACAGGCATTAATGGCAGTACAACCCTTCCTGATCTTCCATCAAGATAGAGTGTCCATGAGAACAAATCCTACATTTATGCCTAAGGTGGTATCCAGAGTCTCTTTAAATCAGGCTATCCACCTTCCTACATTCTTCCCCGACCCACAGAACAGGGGAGAAAAACTCTTACATACCTTGGATGTACACAGACAATTACGCTACTACCTGGACAGGACAAAAAAACAATAGAAAAACTGACCAGCTTCTGGTAGCATATGCAACAGGAAAGGAAGGAAAACCAATTTCTAAACAGACAATCTCCAAATGGATAGGAAATTGCATTAGATTTTGTTACTCCTACCATGGAAAGAAAACTCCAGAGAACATCAGGCCTCACTCCACAAGGGCTACAGCCACTACCACAGCTTTCTTACGAGGAGTGGCTACCAAGGACATTATAGAGGCTGCTACTTGGACCTCCGTGCATACATTTGCCAAGCATTATAACTTACCTATATACTCTAGATCCCGTGCTGGCTTTGCCACTGCTGTTTTACAAGGGATCCTGACTACACCATAATATATTCTCATTTCCTCCTCCCCTAGTTTAGCTATGGTATTCTACCCATTTGTAAAGACTGCAGATGCATCCTTGAAGGACATAGTACAATTTTGTACCTACCATAAATGTAGATGTCCGAGAGGAATGCATCTGCAGTCAGGATTACCCACCCTCCTTCCCCTCTGAGGTACTCCTAGGGTACTTACCAATCTTCAGCTAGCTTGGGGGGGATCTATTATGGTGTATTTGTTTGTATATATGTACATACATGCTTATTTTGTGTGTTTGCTCTCTACTATTTGGAAACTTTGGCATTTATCCAAATCTAGCCATCCAAGAGGGCACCTGGCATCTGGGGCAAGAAACACTGAGGAAAATGGTGTCGGCTGATGCCTTTATACTCGAATAACTGCCGCAATGACGTCGGGTGAAGTGCGACACCAGCCGAAGCCAGACCCAGACTTTGGAATCCGGCCGACCGAAGGGCTGCCTGACGACAGGACAACCCATTTGTAAAGACTGCAGATGCATTCCTCTCGGACATCTACATTTATGGTAGGTAAAAAACTGTACTTTCCTCACCAACCCATTGCCACTGTGACCACGGATTCCTCACAGGCTGGGGGGGGGGCATTATCTAGGCAGGACTGTCCAAGGCACATGGCAAGATCACGAGGCTCACCTGCATATCAACGTTGTAGAGATGAGGGCGGTGCTCCTTTCATTGCAAGCACTTTGCGACCTTCTGCCTCTGGGAACTATTGCAATACAGTCAGACAACATATCGACAGTATGGTATATCAACAAGCAGGGGGGAACCAGATCTTACCCACTCTGTCGAGAGGCCATTCGAGTTTGGAAATGGGTGATTTCTTCCCAGTGTTTTCTGGTGGCAACGCACATTCCAGGGACAACCAACATGATAGCAGACAAGCTCAGCCGGGCAATCCTGATGCCTCACAAGTGGTCCCTGAAACAGGAAACTGCGGAACAGATTTTCCACAGATGGGGACAGCCTTGCTGCAATCTGTTTGCCAGCCCAATCAATGCCAAATGCAGCAGCTACTTCTCCCTCATCCCCCTCCGGGGGAGTCACCGAGAGATGCCTTGTTCACGATTGGACCCTGGGTCTCCTTTTTGCTTTCCCTTCCTTCCCTCTCATTCCCAAGCTTACTCAGAAAGCGAAACGGCTGGGAAGCAAACTGATCCTCATTGCTCCTTACTGGTCTCGTCAGGTTTGGTTCCCCTTCGACGAGCCTCTTCTCCTAGACTATCCTTGGATTCTCGATCCAGTTCCAGACCTGTTGACTCGCATGTCAGGTTCACTTCACCCCTCCTTACACACACTCAATTTGACAGCGTGGCTGTGCCAGTTCCATCCCTAGTCAGGCTTCATGACTTTTCACCCTCCGTGACTCATATCCTTACGTCTTCTCATAAACCTTCCACTAGGAGACTATATTCCAGTAAATGGAGAAGATTCTGTATCTGGATGGAGAAAATGAATGTTGACCCTTACACTGCCACCATTCCAGTGGATTTGGAATTCCTGTCTGAGCTTTTTCACCAGGGATCTGTGGCTGCCACTATCAGAGTTCAGTTGGCAGTGATTTCAAATTTTCATCTAGGCTTTCAAGATTCTAATCTGATGTCACATAGGCTGTGCAAATGTTTCCTTAAAGGTGCCACTTTAAGACCCCCCTTTCAAGAACCTGTTGCCTCATAGGATTTAAATGTTGTGTTATTCAAATTAACTTCTCTGCCATTTGAGCTTTCTCATTCATCCCCTTTGAAATTCCTGTCTTGGAAGACTTTGTTTCTGGTGGCTATCATGTCGGCCAGACGGGTGTCAGAATTACAAGCATTGTCTGTGAAACCCCCTTACCTGATTTTTCACAAAGACAGGGTATCTTTTAGTACTAATCCTTCCTTTGTCCCCAAGGTCTGTTCCCATGCCACCTTGAATCAATCCATAGAACTTCGATGTTCTTTCCAAATCATTCCAACGCAGCTGAATACAGATTTCATCAGCTGGATGTCCATAGACAATTACGTTTTTATTTGCACCGGACTAAGGAAATCAGAAAATCAATTCAATTATTTATTTCCTTTTCCAAATCCAGGTCAGATAAAGTATTTATTTCCTTCTCTGAATCCAGGTCAGGCTTACCATTTTCCAAAGTAACACTCTAATTGGATTTCTGGCTGTATAGCTTAAGTTTACAACTTTTGAGGGTAGACCCTTACCCTTTAAAATCAAGGCTCATTCTACCAGATCTCAGTCTACCTCTGCAGCCTTTCAAATCAGGGTCCCACTTGATATTTGTACAGCAGCAATGTGGGCTACCCCTTGCACGTTTATTACTCATTACAAATTGAATTTAACCTCCAGGGGTAGAGCAGCATTTGGTTCCACGGTACTAAGGAGTATTTTTCCTTGAGCCACCTAAGAATAAGGTGTTAGGGACGCTGTCCCATATGTAAGAATGAAGGCGAGATAGGACTACAGAACATAAAGAAGTTATGTACTCACCATAAAGTTCCATGTTTATAGTCCATCTCGCCCTCCATTCTTACGAACCCACCCTCCTACCCCCATCTTGGAAGTACCTGGAGACAGAAAAATATTATCATTTTTTATGGAGACCTGTTAGTATTGGTTTCTTCCTGTATGTTTGTTATTATTTCTCCTAGTTAGCAGCAAACAAGATCTGGGGATTGTACTGGTGCACCATGGGATACCTACCTAGCCACGAGCCAACTAGAAGACTTCCAGCTTGTAAATAGGCCAAGTGGAGCCGATGATCAGCTCCGATCCCATATGTAAGAATGAAGGGCGAGATGGACTACAAACATGGAACGTTATGGTGAGTACATAACTTCCTTTTTTCATTGCTTATGATGTCTTTCCAACAGCTGCTCACTGCAAAAGACCTCTGAAGGCAGATGCAAGAGGTGAGTGTTTACTTCCTTCCCCTTTGTATGAATGGCCTCTAAGTTAGAGCAAGTATATATGTTTGCTGCACTCATTATTTTTCTTGGTTTACAGGATGTGCTTATTTAGTGAATGGGAATCAAGTTGAAGGGTACAGGGGTTGATTTCACTTCCTGGCCTCGGGTATGATGCAGTGGTAGGCAGCAGTGGGAGGCATGTGCACCTTTGAATGTGAGAAAAAAAACATTTTACTAAATGAGACATGTAGAAGAGGAAACACCAGAATTAAGCACTGCAGAAGGCCTCCTTACAAATGTTGATAAATGGTGACTTCATTTAAGTAATCTTTGAATAACTTTGTTTTCAACATATATTTTACTGATTTTAGAAATGCCACTTTTTCACCAGACATGAAGTGGTGCGTGCCCAGTGAACATTACTTTTGAAGATTTCTGTTTTTGACTTGGCATTGACCTAATCGTTATTCCTGATACTTTTCTTGACATAATGTAATATATACGTTCATTTGAAGAATGCTGCTGTACTTCATAGGACAGTTCTCATCAGGGCTAGCACTCTCTCCAGTAGTTAGTGATACATGGATTGATGTTTCTACCTTGCAGTACTGAACTGTACAGAAGTAAAGTATGACACCACATAGATGAGAAATTCACCTTGGATATATGAGAAACCACGGTACTGCTAATTCTGCTGTGACTGTTCATGTTGGTTATCCATGCACTACTGCCAGAAGTGTATTTGCAGTTGAATCCCAACCCCCCCTTTATGTGAGAACATATCCCTGAAAGTACATTTAATGGTCAGCTTCCATATGATTAATTTGAAATGGCTTCACGTGTAGTTGTTTATTTATTCCACAGCCTAGAAAAAGGGTGTATTGTCTCGGATATGAAAGTTTCTTGGTTCATTAATTTCATAAAATTGTATAATTTTTCTTGTAAACTGTTTTATGTTCATTGTTTTTCACATACTGTTACATCTCACTGTCTTTCAGAAAAATTTGAACACATGAAGAAATCTGGTGATTACTATTCTGTTGTTGTTGAAGACACTGGCCTTGGTCACATTGTTGCCACAGCAACACTTATCATTGAACACAAATTTATTCATTCTTGTGCAAAGGTATTATCATTTTAATATTATGGATTCATGTGCTTTGTTTTACCATCATCTGCTGTAAAATTTAAGCATGGGATTTTATCATGTTTATCATTCTTTGCGGCGAGAGAGGAGTATATGAAAAGGAAGCAGTTTAAAGTTTATATTCATTCCCTTGCCTTGTCTTTTAAAGCAGTCATATATTTCAAGTGATACTTGGATATAATCCTGCACATTGGCCTTTAGAGGTAGCCTTTCATTGGGGGAGAGAAACTGGTTCTCTAGGTTTTTTGACAACCAAAGTAAACATTTAATCAGCAATGCTTTGCTAGTTCATTGGTTAGCTCCTGGCATCCATCTCTGACAGGGTTCAGTACAGACTTTTTGATATTTTAATATAAAGGTTCATAGGTGTGTACTAGGCTAATGGCCTTGGAGCCTTTACAAACCTAGCCCATAGGATTACCCTGATATTGTGCCACCCGACCTTAGTTCCCAGTGCCACTGTCGAATAGAGCCACTGGAGTGATCCCCAGGTTTCTATTTCCCTTCCACTCATCAAGGTTTCTCTTGAAGAGGGCCAGTGAGGTGCTCTCTTTGACATGTATGGGAAGTCTATTCCATAGCAAGGGCAGTGTCTGGGTTATGAACCTGTCCCTCCAGCACGTTCTGTTGATTGTGGTAATGAGGCTGAGGTTACTGAACCGTGTGGTGCGGAGAGTTTGGAATTTCTTTAGATGTAGCATTTCTAGCAGAGCTGGATCAGACATGACTTTGTATGTCAAGCAGAGATCGCCTCTAAGTAGGCGATATGAGACCTAGAATAGTTGGAGTTTTTTTTTGAGTCTGTCCATATAGGACAAGTGTTTAAGGCCTATGATCCTCTTTGTGTAAGGTACTCTTGCGGCCTCTCCAGTTGTTTGTGTACAGTTTTGTATTCGGTGTTGTCAAAAGAAAAACAAATTACCATCTGCTGATGTTCATCATACTGATCACTACTGCAGTAGCCTTAGCTATATGGGTTGTATCCTACCAAGGATGTAACAGCCGGCCATCTTCCAAAGCTTCAGAGCACCTTTGACATGCTTAAGCTTTTAGGCAGTTGAAACTGAGCTGCCCTAAAAAGACACATTTGAGCACCAAGTCCTTCAGAGTTTTCCAGCCCCCGAAGAGAGAGCTCTTCTGCAGGCTTTTGAGGATTGATGGTCTGGCTGTGCTGTTCCATTGCTGGGCAGATAAGTTCCCTTTTTGGGTAAAGACTTCCACGTTTAAAAATAAATTGTTTAATTGCGCTTTCCTTGGAAAGAGTCCCCATTTTCACGTTGACCATGGAACAAACCACCAGTACTGCTGCCTGCCCTTCTTGCAGCCAGAAAAAGAAAATGTTAAGCAAACAGCCTGTGCCACCATAGCAGGCTAGCAGTTTGAGCCACAGTGGGTGACTCTGCTGTGGCAAAGCTAGTTCCCCAGACCATTCATCTTTTCCCACAGAGCCCTCTGATGTAGCTTCTACAGCCACCATAGACCAGGGGTTAGCCATTGTTTTGGTTCCCTCAATGGGCAATGGAGAGCCACTCATGTCAGTCCTAGGAGTTAGAGGCAAGGCAATCTTCCCTGTTTAATCAGAATGTTATGCCTATATCTGGAAAAGCTGCTGCTGCTGCTTTCATTAACAACCCTGTTGGCCACATTCTTCCTTCAAAAAAGAAACCGAAAACTAGACATGTATATGTTCCTGCTCAAATTTTCCTGGACAGGAGTAATTTATTATGTCTGTCTCAGGGTCTTATTCAGGCTATTGATCCTTCTTATGAAGTGGTTTTTAGTAAAATAAAAGGGGATACCTCATTTCTTGAACAGGTTGAGAGACTGTGAATCTAGACAGGACGATGAAGGGACAGATGACAGGGTTTTCTCCACCAGTTTTCTGATTCATTGTAGAGCAGGGTTGTCTGAGTCTCCCTGCAAGGGTTTCACTTTCTCTGAAACTATTTCCTGTGTGCGCCACCGCTCTCAGTGGGAGAAAACTGAAGTTACTCAGTCTTTCAGAAAATACTTTGAGCAGCTACAAATGGAGTTTCCAGAACCTTCCTCTGTTCCTCCTGTGCTGTTGGCATTGGAGGATGTGTGTCACTGCCTGCAGCTTTCGTGATAGTCTGCCTGCTGCCCCTAAAAGGCAGAATGTGTAGAGAGAGCCCCAATCTAATTCTTTGTACACTCATCCCAAACCTGACATAGCAGCTGTAGCTTTAATTAGTTCTACTTCTGCTAAATATTTAGTTCTAGTCCTACATTTTCTGATAAGGATTGTAAAATATTAAGTATGGGGGAAGTATATACTTTTGCAGCTTTAATATTCAGAATTTTGAATTCTCAGGCTCGTGTTAGTTTATTCTGACTAATTGTATTGCAAAAGTATTAGGAATGTTTTGTCTACAGTTTATTCTTTAGAAAAAAATGTGCTTTAAATGGTTTCTTCTTTTTCCATTACACAGGTCGCACCTCGTTGTTGAAATGTGTCCATAAGACTGACATTTATTCCAGGGCTATGGCCACTGGTACTCTTCCTTCCAGAATGTGAAAAATTAGATTTTACAATTCTCATTTGGATAGAAATTGTTTTAGGTCCCACTGCTCAAGAGGTTTAATCTGACTTGGGGAGTCTTTGATTGTTCAGCCCTCCTTTTCCAAATTGTACAAGGGTTTCTCTACCTCTTCATCCAGTTTTGGCAAGAAACAAAAACAGTCTCAGCAAGGTGTGGTAAATACCTTCCTTTGTTTTGGGGGTGGTTGCTATCTTTTGTAGAGCTCCCTACTATTGCTTATTAAAATGTCTGTCAGAATGACTAATGGCCAATTCTCCCCTTTTCCCTTCCAGAAAGTTTGAATCTCTAGTTCTAGCAACTGATAGTTTCAGACAGGTGGGTTGTAAAGTCGACTCATTAAGGTTACACTTGGTGGTGTTCCTTGTCACAAAGTAATTCCTCGTCCACCAGACCAGATTGCTCTATTTTCCCATCCTTGAGCATGCATTGTCTCAGGGAGTGATAGAGGCAGTTTCTCTTTCACAGTTAGAGAAAGGTTTTTCAAGGATATTTTTGGTGCTAGAGAAAGAGAACGCCTAGAGACCATTTCTGAATCTTTTTCCTAAACCAATTTGTGATGGTACCAAAGTTCAAAATGCTGTCACTTCAAAAGCTTTTACCTTTTCTTTCTCATTTACGTTTTCTGGTAACATTAGATTTAAAAGGTACTAATTGTCATATCCCTTTTCATCCAGATTTCTGGAATTAAGGTTTTGTGTATCTGGATCACATTATCAGTTCTGTGCTTTACCCTTTGAACTATCCACTGTACCAAGCATTTTCACAAAGTGTCTAGCTCCAGTTATAGCTCATTGTAGGCAACGGGGTATTCGTGTTTTTTCCATATTTAGACAACTTGCGTATCTTTGCAGAGTCTCAAAGTATCCAAATTCTTTCTCTGTCCTGAGTAAGAGAGATCACTCATGATTGTGTTCATGGGGTGTCTGCCACACACCTTAGCTGTAATAGCTTTTCTTCCATAAGAAAAAAAAACAGATTCATACCTAGATCTCTTTCTAGGGTTTTCTGAGATATTGGTCTGTACAAGAGAATACATCCAGGATTTTTGATTTCGGCGTATCTATGATTCTCATGATACCCTTGACAAGATTCCACATATAAAAGATACAGTGGTATCTAAAGTTTCTTTGGTCCCAGCATCAAAGCTCATTTTCATTTCAAGTCCTAGTTCTGAGGTTTGTCAGAAGAGAAATCATTTGATGGAGATGACAGATGTCCCCAAATTCAGGTTCCCCCCTGCTCCAAAGCCATTGGTAGCCATGCTCTTCAGGCTTTGCTTTGGGAGCAGTTTCAAGAGGGATAAAAATGCAAGGTGTTTGCACTTATTTTTAAAATCATTTTTTTCTCAAAACTTGCACTTTATCTGTCTTTGGCCTAGCACTCTTGTGTGGGGTCATTTACTGCACTGTTATAACTTGTTGATACTTGTGAACCTCTGCTATCTCTGAAAAAAAAACAAAAAAAAAATCTTGCTTTTTTCCCACTTTTATGAGATTTAAAAAAGTTCAGTTACAGGCTTGCTGTTCTTGAACTGTTTGTAAGTTTCTGTGAGGCCATTTTTTGCTTGGGCTAAAGGGAAGTCTCTCTGTTGATCAGTGGCAGTGAAAAACATTGAGCAACCTGCCTGCCCCTGTGGGAGTGGTTACTGACTTGAAACTGTAGTTTTATTGGCCATTTTGGGTCAATTCCAAAACTCCTTCATCTTCCTCTCTTAAAACCCTCTTTTGCGCAGTTTTGCGCGTTTTTGAGCATAGCACAACAGCGGGCAGCGCCGCCTAATTGGGTTTAAACTATTCCTGGCTCCACAAAGTCTGCTCTTCACTTTTTCCCTTAGAACTGCTCTGTCTCTCAATTTAAACACCATATTCTCATTCTAAGGCCCTTCACTGGTCCAATTAAGTAATCCTACAAGTTAGCACTATTAAGCCGTAAGCACTACTTACTCTTATACTCTCTACGATTACCCTGTCCTCTATTGGTCCGTCTTAAATTCAGTTTCCCTATTACTCTAGCATGTCCAAAGGTCAGTCAATGGTTTCCTCTCCAGTCCAGCTGGTGAATCTGGGAATTTTGAGGCAATGTTACAACTGTCTCATGTACACGGACAACCCTCTCCTCCTCCAAACAGGTTCAAATATATGTGAGAGATGCAACTATTTAGCCAAACTGGAGGCTGAGCTCTCTCATCTCAAAACTGGTGTAACCACTCAGGAGGAGAAGGTAACCTCACACAACACAATTCCAGTATCACATAGTCCCACCACATCAGCGAACCAAACACATAAATACACAAAAACATACTCGGAGGCTCTAAATAAAAATCTACCTAAGCAACAGAGACCTCCAAAGCAGACATCCAAGCAAACGCTACCTCAAAACAAAACACGCACAACACATAACCCACAAAGTCAGTGTGCCAAGCAGCCACAGCCTTAAGGCTGAATAACACACCTGATACTCTTGTAATAGGTGACTCTATTGTCAGACACACTGACGTCCCGCTCACCAGGCTGAATAAAGAGAAGGTCACGGTGAGCTGCCTGTTGGGTGCTAGGATCCGCCACATAACGCAAGCACTCAGGTCACTCCAAAGCAAATACAAATATGACTCGGTCATTGTACATGCTGGTGTGAATGACCTGAGACGTACCTCCCTGGACTACATGAAAAGAGACATAGAGGAGGTCTCTGATCATGTAGCCCAGGCTGGTATGACCCTGACCTTGAGCAGCATCTTACCCTCACCTAAAATGATGCCACAGTACAAAGACAAAATGATCGATTTTAACAATTGGCTAAAATTTTGGTGTCATTCAAAGGGGATCCAGTGTCTGTCAGCCTGGGATGACATGCTCGACAAGCCACGTTGCTTCGCTAGGGACGGCTTGCACCTGTCACCACTGGGCTTTCGGATATTGGCAAAGGCTCTTGCCACCCCCATAGTGCCTTTTTAGGCAAGGCTCAAAAGTCAAACCCACCCCATAGACAGCACAAGGAACAAGAAACTAAGGGTAATGCTGCTAAACGCCAGAAGTCTTAACCTCAAGATGCATGCACTCGAAGCTCTCCTCAGTATGGAGAACATCGATATCTGTGCAGTGACAGAAACCTGGTTCAAGGCTCCAGAGAGCACCCCAGCACTACCAGGCTATACCTCATATCATGCTTTTTGGCCCCAAAACCCAGACCGAACCACAAAAGGAGGGGGAGTTTCCATATTTATCAAGGATATCCACACCTCCAGGTTAGTGGCATTGCACGAAGTATCTGGGACCATCCATGTGCAACTAACAGTGGGCAAGACTGCTTTTCAGTTTATAGCATCCTACAGACCACCCTCTCAAAGTCAGGAATCCCACTCGGCACTCGGCTTTCCTGAAAACATTGGAGAACATGAAGATCTCTCCGAACACCATTATATTGGGTGACTTCAACTACCCGAACATTGACTGGGAGCACTACTCAAGCCCCAGCACCTTAGCCCAAAGGTTCCTGGAAATTATAAACTCAAATGCTATGTAACAACTAGTCACCTCTCCCACAAGAGGGGACAACGTACTAGACCTGATCATTACCAACATGGGGACTCTATGCTCCACACCAGAAGTATATCCCTCATTGGTAAGATTAGACCATAAATTAATTTCACTGGATGTCCACATCCCGACCCCACCCCCAGCCCAGAAAACCACAGTGAAAAACTTCTCAAAAGCGAACTTCTCACTTCTCAAAACCGAAGTGGAATTCTTCAAGGCCCCAGGGCCAGTGGAAACTACGGCCCAAACTGCAGAATCCTATATAAACGCATTCTACGGACATCTCCAAGAATGCATGGATCATGCTATCCCAAACAAAACCAAGACCCAATCATCCAAAGGCAGGCGTCCAGTCTGGTGGACCCCTGCCATAAATAAACTGTACAACAGAAGGAGGAAGCTACTACATGATAGAGCAAAATCCCTACTAGGGAAGGCATCTCTGATCAGTACTAGCAAAAAATTACGATCCCTCATAAAATCCTCCAAGGCCAGCTTCGAGAGAAAAAGCTTCGAGAGAAAAATTGCACAGGACACCAAAGACAATCATAAGGCTTTTTTCAGTTATGTTAGAAACCTGGGATGCAACTCCCAGACTTGTTCTGAGTTGATTCTAAATGACAAAAAATACACTGAACCCACAGACATCGCCAGTATCCTGCCAGACAGGTTCAGTGCAGACTTCTCCACCCCTCCCCCCCCCCCAAAAGAGCAAGTATCTATCCCGGCAGGGCTGCCTCCCAAACATCTCTGATGCTCAGGTGAAGGCTGCCCTCTCCAAAGCAAAAAACACTGCTTCCATAGGACCAGATGGTGTCCCAGGTTGCGTCCTACATGAACTCCAAGAGGAACTAATCCCTCAAATAAAACAGCTATACAATCTCAGCCTCACTACAGGATATGTGCCCACAGAATGGCGTACAGCAACAGTGGTCCCACTCCACAAAGGTGGAGCCTCTATGGACCCTGGAAACTATCGCCCCATAAGCCTGACTAGCTTAGTCTGCAAGACTATGGAGAGGATCATCATGGAGCTCATAAACAAAGACATTGGGGACCTACAGACACTAGATCCTACCCAGTTCGGCTTTGTCAAGGGCAGATCCTGCCTTTTGAACCTGGTTGACTTCTTTGAAACGGTCACCAAAGCCATAGATGAAGGAAAGGTAGTCCACACAGCCTATCTGGACCTTGCAAAGGCATTTGACACAATCGGGCATCATAGAAAAGCTATCCAGCTTAAATATAAATCCCTATGTCCCTATGTCACAAGATGGGTCGCAAACTGGCTCAGACAGAACCCACAGAGTGAGAGTTGCTGGAGCCATGTCAGACTCGAAACCAGTCACAAGTGGCGTCCCACAGGGTCTGTCCTGGGACCACTCTTGTTCGGTATATACTTTTCCGAGGTACAGGCAAACGTGGGAGGACTATGGCTCACCAAGTTCGCAGACGACTGCAAACTGGCGCCATAATCAACTCTCCAGCTGACACAAACATCCTTCAAAAAGGTCTCACAGAGACAGATAACTGGTGCCAGCGCCATGGTTTAAAGCTAAATGCCAAAAAAATGTATAGTCATACCCTTTGGCAAAAACAATGTGCCCACAAATTACCACATAGGCGGAAACCCATTAAGTACAGAGAAAGTTATTAGGGACCTGGGGACCCAAGTTGATAGCAATCTCTCCTTTGAAAACCACATTGCCAAAGTGGTTAGAAAGACCTTCTACATAGCCCACCTCATCACGAAGGGTTTCACATCTAGATCAAGAGAGGTAATCGTGCCCTTTATTCATCCCTCATCAGGCCCATCATAGAATACAATGCCCCTTTGGGATGTACCTTACCCAACACCTGCAGCAATTAGAAAGACCCCAAAAGTATCTCACCAAGAGGATCAAGGGTCTCAAACAGATGCCATATGCTGCTCGGTTAAAAACTCCAGCTCTACTCAGTTGCATACCGCCTACTTGAGGCGATCTATGCCTGACATACAAAGCTATGTCAAATCCAGAATTAATGGACATGCTCCACCTCAGTAAATCTAAATCCCTTAGAGCCACACGCTCGAGGGACTTGAACCTCAGCACAGAAATAAATAGAACTTGCTGGAGGGACAGGTTCATAACCCAGAGGCTCCCTTCGCTCTGGAATAGAATTCCAGTTCATGTGAGGCAGAGCACCTCACTGAATCTCTTCAAGAAGAATCTCGATAGGTGGATCGGGGATCGTAGGTTTGTCCCAGGGATTACTCCCGTGTCACTATTAGACAGAGGCACAGTAAACTAAACCTTAAAAAGGGCACAGTATACTCAAATCAAGGGGTGGGTGGCATAAGCCATACAGAATCGGGCTAGGCTTATAATTGCCCCAGGGCAGATTGCCTAGTATGAACCAAGGACAGATGCAAGAACATGCATGTAAAAGAGATGCTTGCCGTAATTTAGCCAGTCAACTCTCTAAATCATCTTTGGTTCCCTGGACCTCTTAAAGTTGTTACAGACAATATCTCAGTCTTGTGCTACATCAACAAGTATGGGGAACCGGATCTTACACCCTTTGCTAACTAGCCATGATAGCGTGCGTTATCGTTATAGCTTTTCAGCACATTCCCACTCTGCAGGCATCCTATATCCCATCAGGGCAAATCTGTGTGACAGACGAGCTTAGCAGGGCAGTCAGATCCTCACAAATGGAAACTAGATCGGGCTATTTACCTACACATGCCCATTACCAAAGACAAACTATTTTAAGCTTGTGGTATTGGTGGAAACAGTGCCACTTCCTTGCTCTTTGGCTTGTGCATTGCACCAAGAGTATTTACCAAGTGGCTAGCTATAGTAGTAGCTTTCTGCAGGGCAGACTCACTGGATTAAATGCGGAAGGCTGAGGGGACCCTGACTTGGTGACCCAGGTGTTTTCATCAAAATGAAATCCATTCTCATTCTAACAAAGAGCACGGCTATTTTTGAGGGCACTACTGAACACAGACCTCCAGAGGGCTTTGCTTCCAGAAGATGGTGTAGTATGTCTGTCCTTGTACCTTCAGAATGTATTGGAAGAAGAGGGGATATCAACCAGGTCGCACCTTTGAGTGATAGGCTTCATGGCTTTCTGAATTGTGATGGTGTCCCTATCTTGCATGCACTTGAAAAAGCTTCAGTTGTACCTCTGGTAAGCAGTGATAATATCTGGAAGCCATGTTTCATCTCCTTCCTTATATTGGAGTAGTTTTCTTGGTGGTTAAGACGGCTCCAATTCATTTAAGGGGTGCTGTTTAAAGCACTTCAGCCCACAATGTCCCTGACCAGATCCTTCCAATCTCGCTTGAGGAGCTCATGTGGGACCTCTAGTGCAGGACACTTGGAAGCCAAGATATTAAAAAGAAGCATAACTTTGAAGTAAATTACGAAAGATATCCTGGCACTGAAAGCCTTCAGCCGTATTTGGGAGAAAGGGATCCTCCAAGTAATGACACTGCACCTCTGTGATGTGGCACATTAACAAATGGGGCAAATTCAACTCATGCAGACAATTTATGCAAGTGTAAGGGGTAGCCTAAGGGACAGGCATGACTTTCATACCAGACTATGCCCTTCTCAAGAAAATGAACTGGCTTATATGCTGAGCAGATGAAAAACAGGATCACACAAATGGATGTTAAACAGGGACATCATCCTGCATCTGATCAGGGTTGGTGGTGTGCCAGAAGAAGTAAGGAAGTTTGAAGCAGGACAGAAACTCCAGGGACCTGGAAAATTGATGCATTCTCCCTCAAGTGCACAGGTCTGTTTCTTTACAATATGCCCTCCTATTCTTCTGATCCCCCGTGGTTTCACTAAAAATCAGAAGACCAAAAGGCCATGAAAAAGAGCAAATTATCCCCCTGGGATTAAAATTCAAAGACGGATATTCCAGGGTGATTGTCACTGCTGCTCTTTTTGTCTTGCCCTTAACCCATTTAACTGCTTACTTAAAATATTAGGTCTTTGTTACAGTTTGTCTCCCAGAAAACTTGCTTAAGGCTTGTGGGTGACTTAAAACTGTTTAGTTCATCAGTTGAGGAGTTGCAAGCACAATCTGCTAGTGGTTAAAACTTTCTCAGATTGTATAAAAATGACATTTGGTCTTGTTAAATGTGCAGAAGTAATGTTTAAAGCAGGAAAATTGCAGTACCAAAAAATATCAATCTGGGACAAAAATGTGATATATAGGAACTTAAGCAGGAAGGAGTGTGTAAATATTTGGAAATTTGATGGATTGGCATAAAACATGAGCAAATGAAAATAAACCTCAGTAGGGAATACTTCAGAAGATGAAGACTAATATTGAAAACAGCTTTGACATCTAGGAATAAAATCCAAGCTGTAAACCAAGTTGCTCTTCCTGTTCTAACTTACAATTTTGTTGTTATTGACTGGCCCCAAAAGGTATTGGATCAGTTGGACAGCAAAAGAAGCAAAATGCATCACGCTTATCTGATATATAAAAATCATTGTATACCAGGATTATATGTTGCACTCTCCTGAAGTAGGTATGGGCCTCCCCGAAACTGATTTACATGTCTGACTGTATACATATCTGCTGACCTTATCAGATCCAAACATAGTGAAAGTTTTACAACACGAGAGGAAGTCTAAGATGACACCTCTACTTAGTTTATCAGAAATATTCTGGTATCAAGCGGGAATGGAAATCAAACCAGGAGTAGACAAGTCAGACAGCAATTGAATGTGCCAAAACTACCAAGAAAAGAATACAAGGAGAAGAATTAGATAAGGCAACAAATGTGGAAAAGCCATAAATATAGTAGTGAGTGTAGAGATCATCCAGAACAATCTCCCATTGGTCAGGATCTGACGTAGGAATGCTTCAGGAGAGATGGGTTGAAGCCAAAGGATGAAAGATTAATGGCATACCAGAATAGTGGACTTACATACATGTCACATGTGAGAGAAACGAACAATTTAGGCTTTGTTTAAAAAAAAAAAAAATTTAGAAACAGGCGCAGACATTGTTGCTGGGTATGATATACTCATGACAGAGGGACTTGTACACTGAAAGGCACAATTTGGCAAGACTATATTTCTTCAGAAATCTACTCTTTTGAAACCTTTTCCTTTGTAAATCCCCCTCATACATCGTAACTGTTGCATATCAAGTTTCAGCCCCTACCCAAGAATATCCCCTAGTAGAAGCGAATTACCTGTCATGGGTGCCTGTTTACTTATAACTTACTAAAAATTTTCAAAGAATGCTGCAGCTTGTTTAATAGGAAGATGTGTGCTAATTATATTTTAGTGCTGAAATAAAAATGTTTTTGTCAAAATTTTTGGAATTCTTAGGGAGATATAAATTCAGGTTGTGATAGATTTGGATTGACATAGGCAGAATGATGCTTGCAAACTGAGGTAGGAAGCCAGCTTGGATAGTTTTGCTTGGGATGGTGGTAAGTACCCAGACTAAGGTTGACTTGACTGATACTTTGTTGTGGCTACTTGTGGCAGATGTAAGTTGTAGATTTGGTGAGTTTGGTCACCCACTATTGAAATCTCTGTTGTCAGTGAGTATTAGTTTCACATTTTATATTAAATGAGATCTAGGATAGTATATTTTCTAGCACTGGAAGGTTATTACCTGGAGGGATGTAAAGAAAGAAAATACAATTATTTGTAGTAATGTAGGTTGAGTAATTTTGCTTTGTCAAATGTAGGGATAGAAAGGGGATGCAAACTATTGTTTAAGTAATGTTCAAGTTATTTGGGTTGATGATGGCTATGCCACCTTCTTGTCAGTATTTCTGACCAAACCACTTAACATGCTTGACGGGTAGGTATAATTTTCCTTAGCACCTTAGCAATAGAAGTACACCTTAACCAATCCCCAAATTTAACTCTGAAGAACTGGTAGTAACCCATCTTGAATTAATCTCACAGAAAGTAAAATGTTTAATAGGTGCATGCATACCTCCAGATAGAGACAGTATTAATACCTCTGAAAATGTACTTTGGATAACTAGCAATGTAAAGCAGGAAATTCTTGACCTCAACATAGAACATGACACTAGTACTTCCACATAAACCTCAATCTGTTTAATTTAAATTAATTAAATGTTCTACAAGGTATGCGAAGACATCTGGCAAAGCTAGCACCTTGGATTGCATACTGTCCACCAACTCCGAAAAAAAATAAGAACAGCTGCAGTATTCCCCGATACATTTAGCAACCATTTATAGAACTTACGTAATTAGAAATCACCAAGGGCCATCAACTAAACTCTGTAAGAAACCTTACCAACTTCAGCAAAGGCACTTTCATTGAGACCTTGAAACATTGCAATTGGACCCCACAAAAAAACACTCCCACTAGACTATGCTGTCTTACACTTCAATACCATATCTGAAGTAGTTTACTTCATTTGGTCTTCAACCTGTAGGTACCGGATCCGAACTGGCAAATTCACTAGCATCCGCTCCAAGCTCCTCTCCTTACCCATAATACACCTCCACTACCTTCCAACCCCCAGATATTGTTTGCTGCGTCTTGCCTGAAGCATTGTGATCTCCTGAGTTCTGAGTTAGTGAGTGTGTTTTTTTTTTTTTTTTTTTTTTGCTTTTTAAGCAGTTTTTTTCTAAAAAATTTGAGTGTTAGGTGTTTAGTGTAAGTTTCCTCTCCTCTTCCCCTCGCTGGTGTGTCGTGTGTTAGAAGATTTCTGTAGTTTTTAGTGTTAGTTTGTTAGTGTGTATTGCTTCCCCTCCCCCCTCAGTGTTCCGTGTGCCTTGAGTGTGTGGTGAGTGGTTTTGAGTGGGAAACGAGTAACTTTTTTCTTCTCCTTTTCGTTTTCTAGTGTGAATTTTTCTTGTGTAGAGACATGGCTGACCCCAAGGCTGTTTTCAGAAGGTCCACTGAGTGTGGCCACAAATTGTCTCCTGCAGATGGCCATACCATAGAACCAATCCCTAAACGTCCGGATAAGATCTTGAGTCCACCATCAGATAGACCAGCATAGAACATGGGCTCCCCCGTAGACACGATGGTGGTAGCAGCAGCCACAAAAAAGGAACTAGCCCAAGAGAGTTCCTTGGTTCATCCCCCTGACTGAGAGTCTTGTATGATGGACCACTTAGGGAAGCGGGTTTATGCATCAGCAACTTTTTCCATCAGGGGGCTGAGCTACTTGGCCCACGTCACGAGACTCCAGCGCAACCTGGTCAAGGAACTGGCTGAGTCTCCCCTAAGTCCATGTCGCAGGAGGACAGAGACACATTCTCCGCAAGCATGGCCACTTTAAAAGCAGTCTCCAACATGTCCATGTGACTCCTCTCACATGCTACCGAAGGAGCGGCTAGGGCTGCTAGGTCTGGCGTGTCCATGAGGCACAATGCCTGGCTCAGACTATGTCAGTTTTCAGAACCTTTCAAGGCTTCTTTTGACAACGCCCCTTATGAAGGCTCTACTCTTTTTGGTAAGACCTTAGTCCAGAGTGAGGAGGACGTGAAGACACTGTCTGCCGTCTGAATCTGCTTCTCAAACCCTCAAAGATCCTTTTGCCAGGATCAGAGAGGGCAAAAGAAGATGTGGTTCAGGAAGTCACAGTATTCCCGGGACACTCAGGGCACCTCTTCCCCCAGAGGCAGAGGGGGTCAGAGGAATTTTGGGAATCAAGAACCTTTCTCGGACAGGCCCGAACAGCAACCCTGAGAGACTGCCCGACTGCTCTACTCTGGAGGCAGTCGGGGGATGATTGTCATTGCACCTGGTGTCATGGAAGTCCGTAACATCAGACCGCTGGGTGCTTCAGATCATGTACAGAGGATACTCCATCCCCTTTGTGGTTCCTCCCAAACACCTCCCGGACATACCACCCACGCAAAGGGAGGCAGCAGCACAGGAAATCGCCAAGCTGCTAGAAAAACGAGCCATCAAACCTGTCCCCCCAGATAAGTCTGGATCGGTCATCTACTCCAGGTTCATTTTGGTGCAAAAGAAAACAGGGGACTTGTCTACCCTGAACCTGTCAGTTGCCAAAGAAAAATTTCGGACGGTCATATTACAGTCTATCACGCCGTACCTGCAAGAGAGCGACTGGATATGCTCTTTAGACCTTCAGGATGCCTACTATCACATAAAGATGCACAGAAGCTCCAGGAGGTTCCTCCGCTTCTGGATAAGAGTCGATCATTACCAATTTCGAGCCCTACCCTTTGGTCTTACCACAGCCCCCAGGGTACTCACCAAAGTGATAGCGGTAGTAGCGGCTCACCTGAGGCTTCAGGGGATTCAGGTCTATCAGTACCTGGACGATTGGCTCCTCACTGCTCCCACCAGGCATCTACTTTCTCAAACCAGTGATTATTTCTTAAAACTTGCTCTTCAATTGGGGATTACAATCAGCGCATCCAAATCCTGTCCAGGTATTAGACTATATTGGGGCAAGGATGGACACACTACAGTGCAAAATCTTCCTGACCACGGAGAGGGTACAAAACCTGATGATGCATGTCTCCCTGGTCTACCGTTCTCATCTTCCCTCTGCAGAGTCAGTGTTGAGGGCCTTAGGTTGAATGGCAGCGACCATAACGCTTCTTCCATGCGCCTGGTTACATATGCAAGTACTGCAGTGGACACTAGCGGTGCAAGGTCCCTGTTGGAACTTCCATTATTGTATCCAGTACACCTCAGTCAAGTCTGCCAGTCATCCCTTCTGTGGTGGATGTGCTTTCTGGAAATCTTGGAGTGACTACCTTTTGTTCCAGCTCCTGTCCAAGCCACAGTGACCACGGATGCTTCCCCACTTGGGTGGGGGGGGGGCATAGTTTGGGCAGGACAGTCTATGGCCTGTGGTCCCCTGTCGAGACCAGTTTGCACATAAACATTCTGTAGATGAGGGCGGTCCTTTTGGTGTTACAGGCACTTCATGCCTTTCTTCCTCTGGGAACCCTTGCAATTCAAACAGACAACATGTCAGTGATCTGGTATGTCAACAAACAAGGAGGGACCAGATCTTAACCCCTTTGTCGCAAAGCAAGAGAGTGTGGGAATGGGCGATCTCCACTGGTTGCTTTCTCATAGCAACGCACATTCCGGGGTGGTCCAACATTCTAGCGGACAGGTTAAGTCAGACTATTCTGATGCATTGCGAGTGCTCTCTGAATCATTCAGTAGTGGAGTAGATCTTTCTGGAGTGGGGTCAGCCTTGCTGCGATCTCTCTGCATCTCCTTCCAAAGCGAAGTGCAGCGAGTTTTTCGCTCTGAACCCCCTGCCGGGGGAGTCCCCCAGAGATGCTCTAGTCCATGCTTGGCCTCCCGGTCTTCTGTATGCTTACCCCCCCAGTACCCTCTTATTCCGGGGTTTCTACAGAAAGCTTGTCGACTGGCGAGCAAAGTGATCCTCATTGATCCATTTTGGCCTCGCCAGGTATGGTTTCCCTTCCTTTGGTTTCTGGCTCTGCCTTGGATCTTGGATCCCATTCATGGTCTGATTTCACACCCATCGGGGGTTCCTCATCTGAACTTGGACAGTTTGAAGCTCACAGCTTCGCTGCTTCAGTTCCCATGATCACTAGGACTCCTGGATTATCCTCTTCAGTTAGCTCTATTGTGGTGGCAGCTCATAATTCTTCAACCAGGAAGATTTACCACAGCAAATGGAAACATTTTTCCTTATGGGCTTCTCAAAGGAGTTTTGACCCTTTTACGGCTCCTATTTCTGCCATTCTTTACTTCCTAGCAAGTATTTTTCAACAAGGTGCAAGCTCTTCTACTATCAAAGTTCAATTAGCTGCCATCTCTCATTTTCACATGGGTGAGAATTCTGACTCCTTGGCTTCTTCCAGACTGTGTAAAGCCTTTATCAAAGGTACATTCCTGTTACGGCCCCGGGTCACGGATCATGTTCCTCCATGGGACCTTACTATTGTTTTTCAGGCTTAGGTCGCTTCGCCTTTTCAACCTGCTGCAACCACAGATCTTAAGTTCTTATCTTGGAAAACAGTATTCCTGAGCTATCACCTCTGCTAAAAGGGTTTCAGAACTGCAAGCTTTGTCCATTGAAGTTCCATATATGATTTTCCATAAAGACAGGGTTTCCCTTCAGACCAGTCTGTCCTTTCTTCCTAAGGTTGCATCACAAGTTAACATTAATCAGACCTTTAACTTACCTGTTTTCTTCCAAAACTTTGCTAACAAAATGGAATACAAACTCCACTTGTTGGATGTTCATAGACAGTTACGATTTTATTTACACAGGACTAAAAACTTCCGTAATTCTGATCAATTGTTTGTGTCCTCCTCTAAACCCTTTTTGGATAAACCTATCTCCAAGGTCACTATTGCTTGGTGAATTTCCTCGTGCATCCTTCAGGTCTATAATGATAAAGGTGCGTCTCCTCCGGGTCAGGTGAAAGCTCATTCCACTAGGTCAGTGGCTACTTCTGTGGCCTTTTGGTCTAGAGTCTCCTGTGGTATTTGTTCTGCAGCTACTTGGTCCTCATCTCATACCTTTATTTCTCACTACAAATTGGATTTGATTTCTAGAAGGAGAGCATCCTTTGGTTCCGCGGTGCTCCAGAATATCCTTCCATGAGGGCCACCCAGGAGTTTAGTAGCTGGGAACTCTGTCCCCCAGGTTGAAGACCAAATGAAGTAAACTACTTCAGATAAAGAAGTTATGTACTCACCATAACATTCCATCTGAGTAGTTCTACTTAATTTGTCTTCAACCGTCCCTCCCTCCTTCCTCCTCACCTTATTATATGAACAGCCTGTTGGCTGCAGTTTTAGGTCATAAAGTATTCTTCAGTTTGCGTTCTCAGTATAAGGGTCAGCAAACTCAGTTTGGAAGTTGGAAGGTAGTAGAGGTGTATTATGGGTAAAGGAAGGAGCTTGGAGCTCGGAGCAGATGCTAGTGAATTGTCAGCTCGGATCTGATACGGATCCGGTACCCACAGGTTGAAGACAAATGAAGTAGAACTACTCAGATGGAACGTTATGGTGAGTACATAACTTCTTTTTTTCTGTGATTTATAAACCAACAAGCGTCTCTGTGATGTAAGCAAGTCAGTGGTAACTGTACTCTGGTTAACACACAAAACAATTAAAACTCAAGATAATGCTTAGGGTAAACGACACAAAGCAATTGCTGAGGATATATTACCAGTAAACGTGTTCTTTTAGAAATGAGCTATTATATAACAGCACAGGAAACATATTCATACTCTAATCCCAAACTGTTCTAATCTACTCTAAACAGCTTTCTAAAGCCAAGTACCAAGTCCACCCCTAACCTTCTTCCCACTGAAACTGCCAGCTTAGCTTAGCTTGCAAATTCAGTGAGCACTTTATAGCTACTACTACTCACGTCTGCCATCAGATTGTAGATGGAAGTTTTCTCACCTGAAACAATCGTACTAATCGAACAGATGCCTATCCCAGTTACTACAAGAAAGAAATACTTGAACTAAAACCCATTACGTTGGCAGCAGATAGTGTTCCTGCAGAATATTTTAAATTAGAAGCAGATGGACTAAGCTACCCAGTCTCTCCTGTAATCAACATATCGTACAAAAATCATTTTGAACACCTTTATTGAATTCTTTCTTGTGACATAAGCAAACTTTTATATTTATAGAAGTTATTGAACCATATTAAGTACAAATTTACAAACATTATACTTCACATCTCTTGTCATATCAAAGCAACACTACATAAATTATTCAGTTCTTGCCATCTCTTAAACCTCCTTCCACCTCTAAAACATTTTTACTGCATACATTTTTCCCACAATTTCTATTTTTTCTATGCAATTTACTGATGCCCTTTTCTAAAGATCCCGCTTCCTGTTATTTTGTCTGTCACAGTATTGACTCTGTCAGTTATAGTTGTTTTAGGTTTTGATTTCCATTTTCTAGTAATTGCCTTTTTTGACAGTCAGCAGAATTAATTCAGTTCCTGTATCTCATTTAAAAAAAACAATTTCTTTAGTTACTCATTTGTTGACCAGTATTCCTGACCGAGTACTCTGTAGAGTATTTTAAAGTCTGCCAAGTCAGTACACTCCAAAAATACATGTTCTCAGTTAGCCGTTTATTCCCAGCCACAGCTCCATCATTAGTCATCTACCTGAGGAAAAATTCTTTGGAGTCTGCTTTGGGGTATGAAACTAACTATGCAAACATTTTCAGGCAAAAATCCTAAATCTGGAATGTGAAGTTATTTAATCTCGCCTTCATTCTTACTGATGGGTTCGGAGCCGATCATCGGCTCCAATTCGGCCAAATAGCAAAGCTCGAGGTCTCTTAACAGCTTGAGGCCAAAGCCCTATCCCACAATGCATCACTACATTCCCAGATCTAGTTTGCCTCTGCAACTGATCAGGTGTTCTTTACAGCTCTTGGCTGTTTTTTGGATAGATAAGTGTGATTTCTCTTGAATTTCTACCCTTTTGTCACAGTTATATTTTTGGATATTGGTACTAATAATGCTTTGCTTGTTGTCTGTTTTGGACTTGTATCCAGTTGGATAGTTTTCTTTTTTCATTAGAGTGTTAGGATAGTTTTGGGTGTGGCCCTGTTGTTCAAGTTGGCTGTTGGCCATTAGTTGATTAGTACATAGCTCTATCCCAGCCTGGTTAGGCTCCCTGCAGTTTTCTGCACTTTTTCTTTATTAGCCGGTTAGGCTCTTGGCCGTTTTTGTTTTCACCCTTTAAGGCTTTTTTCTTACACAGTTAGCCGGCAGGCTTAAAGTAGTAGTTTGTTGCTGCGTTGTTTCTCTTAGCCGATTAGGCATATAAATATATATATTTTCTTGGATATAGCTCTTATTTGGGTTAGAATGTCAGAGAAGGCTAAATCGGGATTTAAAAGGTGTCCCAAATGCAATCAAAAAATGTTAGTTCCGGATGGTGATTGCAGGAGGTTTGCTCCATTTGCCATGACTTCAGCTCCAGGGTATTGGCTGAGAGGAAGGCTAAACTGGTTGAAAGGGGCTTAATTAAGTCAGCTTTCCAAATGGATTTGGATTCTGTTTCTAGTCAACCAAAACCTTCTCCTGCTTCGTCATCTGGTTTGGCTCCGAAGGGCTCTTTGGTTCCGAAGACATCTACGAAGGCTATGGTCTCTGCTCCAGTACCATCGGAACTAGTATCTCCTGCCTTGAGGTGCCAGATTCTGGGGTCACCCGCTCCATTGGTGGTCTCCTCTCTGGCTTCCAGACTCTCCGATTCGGATGTGGACCGAGTGGTGTGGAGACTTCTACAGGACTTCTACAGGACCTGGCGCTTGCAAAAATTCTGTCCGTTTCGACTCTAGCAGCTTCAGAACCGACAAAGTCCTCTCCTATTGTTCTTGTTGCTCCTCCTTCAACTCGAACCGAGACTTCAGAGACTGAGGAAGCCAGTCAGTCGTTGGTGGAGCTGTCTGTGCCGACACTCACCTCTAACCTGTCTGTACTGACCACCTTGATATCGTCTGCTCTGGCGGTGGAATCTGGGAGCTGACTCTATCCTGTCTGTTCCGGGGCGGGGGGGGGGGGTTGAACCGATACGTCTGTTCTGACTCTTCATCTTGGGGCTTCGGCACGGATGAGTTCGGCTCCTACCTTGGGCTCAGAGCCGGTGGTTCTGGTGCTGGAGGAATCCTCTTGTGTCTTCGGACCCAGGTGCTTCCTCACATCTGCGCCGTGGGGCCTTCGATGCCATAAGGAGGGCTTTGTCCCCTCGGACTTCCACAACCTCTGATATGGCCACCTCCTCCCGGAAAAGGTGCCTGCTGCTTCTCCTTTTCCACATGTTCACAGTAAGCGCAGGGACCCAGAGCCTCAAAATGCCCCTTTGGGGGAACCCTGCTCTTCCGAGACCTCCCCAGAGATTCCCACTGAGGAGGTCTCTCGGAAGAGATTATGTAAGAGGAGACATTTGGATTCCCCTCAGGAATCTATCACGTTGGACACGGATTTGGAGGAATTGGAAGGCTCCCCCTCTGAGGATATTTCCTTCGGGGATATCCTTGAGATCCTTAAGCAGAGAGGGGACTGGCAGCCTCAAAACCCTACTGAGGACGAATCAGTGCTCCTGAAGGCTTTCAGATCCCGGCCCTCCACCTCTTGGGTGTCTCCTCCCTTTGATGAGTTGATGGATCTTTTATCTCGAAGGGCGTGGGAGTCACCAGATTCTATGGAGCCTGTTCCTAGAAGGCCAAACGAGTACATTTCAGTACCCCATGATAAGGCCTTTTTGTCTAAACCTATACCTGTTGATGCCATGGTGGTGGCGGCAGACACTAAAAAAGAGATGTCCGAGACTTCTACGTCCATCCTCTTAATAGAGAGTCTAGGATGATGGACAGGTTCGGGAAGCACATGTTCAGTTCTACAACCTTTGCACTTCGGTCCTTGAACTACCTGACCCACTTCACGTGTCTACAGAGAGATCTCCTTAAGGAGCTTGGAGATGCTCTCCAGGGTGCAGTAGCCGACTCCGTGGCAGACAAGGTGACGCCTCAGCTTGCTACCCTCAATTCCATCGTAAACTCGTCCATGCGTGTCGTGTCTTACGCAGCTGATGGAATGAATAGGGCTGCAGGTACAGGAATTGCTTTGCAGAGACCTTGGAGTCCATTTTCTACCCCTACTAGACCTTATCCCAAAGGTCAATGGGGTGGGAAAATGTGGTTTTGTAAGACCCAAGGAACCTTTCCGAGCTCACAAGATGAAGCCTCCTCCAGGGGCAGAGGTGGAGGCAATGGTGGAAGGCTATGCCCACATGACAGAGGGGGTTTGCAGAACCAGGGTGACAGGGATCAGTTCCTTGGGAAACCCTATCAGTGCTCCTGAAAGGAGGCCTGATTGTCCTGCTCTGGAGGCAGTCGGGGGACGTTTGTCTTTGTACCTAGGCGCCTGGCTGAATATCTGAAGACCGTTTGGTAGTTATATCCAGAGAATATTCCATCCCCTTTCACTCTTATCCCAGACCAACAAAAGGATTCCCAGACATTCCACCCAGTCTATGGGATGTAGCATTCGTAGAGGTCCAAAAACCATTGCAAAAAGAGTCATCCAGCCAGTCCCAGCAGACCAGCAACGATCCGGAATTTGCTCAAAGTTCTTTTTGGTACCAAAGAAGACAGGGGACTGGAGACGTATTCTGGACCTCAGCAGACTCCACAAATACGTGGTGAAGACAAAGTTCTGGATGGTCACGCTTCAGTCCATTCTCCAGTTTCTAGGGAAGGA
This sequence comes from Protopterus annectens, assembly GCF_019279795.1. Classification (NCBI taxonomy): domain Eukaryota; kingdom Metazoa; phylum Chordata; order Ceratodontiformes; family Protopteridae; genus Protopterus; species Protopterus annectens. Next base: position 714,589,152 of record NC_056737.1, read on the forward strand.
CGATTGGATGTGCTCCATAGATCTCCAGGATGCATACTACCATATCAAAATGGCCAGACCATCCAGGGTTCATCTGCACTTCCGTCTGGGAGCCAGTCACTTCCAGTTTCGGGCCCTGCCCTTTGTTCTCACTATGGCCCCCAGAGTGTTCACCAAATGCATGGCAGTGGTCATGGCTCACTTGAGACATTCAGGAATCCAAGTGTTTCCTTACTTGGACAACTGGATAATTACCGCTCCCACCAGGCATCAGCTCATTTGGGCAAGGGACGCTGCCATAGATCTATGTTCACAGCTAGGCATTATGATAAATTTAAGAAAGTCTGCCGTATTGCCATCACAGCATACAGTCTTTATAGGAGCAGACTTAGACACGGTCAGCATGTCCCTGAAGCTCCCTCCCGAAAGAGTGATTGTCCTCCAACAACAAATTGTGGCTCTCCTGTCAAAATGAAAAGCACCAGCATCACAGATTCTCAAACTACTTCGCACTATGGCAGCAGCGATTATTGCAATACCCCTTGCAAGGTCTCACATGCGCATTCTTCAGAGGCTGCTATTCATGCAGTGGACATTTCAGGAATTATCCCTTGAATCATCTGGTTTTGATTACCAACTCGTGCAAGAGCAACCTTCGCTGGTGGCTAACATCAGACAGTGACTACGGACTTCCCATTTGTTCTTCCCTCTCCAGTAGCAATGGTTACCACGGACGCCTCCCTGATCGGGTGGGGGGCATCATCAGGGACGGACAGCCCAAGGTACTTGGCAGGCTCACAAGGCTTATTTGCACATAAATGTCCTGGAGATGAGAGTGGTCCTTCTAGCGTTGCAGGCCCTTCAAGACTCTCTTCCCCTTGGCACGATTGCAATCCAGTTGGACAACATGTGCGTAGTCTGGTACATAAACAAACAAGGAGGAACCAAATCCTACCCCCTGTGTCGAGAGGCTCTGAGATTATGGAATTGAGTGGATCCACCCAGCATTTTCTGTTTGCAGCGCACATCCCGGGGAGATCCAACGTTATAGCGGACAGACTCAGCAGAGCTATTCTGCTACCTCACGAGTGGTCTCTCAAGAATGAAATAGCGGAAATGATTTTTCGCAGATGGGGCCAGCCTTGTTGCGACCTTTTTGCCACCTCCACATACACCAAGTGCAGCAACGACTTTGCCCTGATCCCTCAACAGGGACAATCCCCGTGGGACGCACTTGTCCACAGTTGGCCTCCGGGACTCCTTTATGCTTTTCCTCCCTTTCCACTGATTCCCAAAGTATTGCAGAAAGCCAGTTTTCTGGGCAGGGCACATCTTAATTGCCCCATATTGGCCTCATAAAATTTGGTTCCCCTTTCTGAAGCTTCATCTACTAGAGCCTTGGATTCTGGACCCAGTGCCGGATCTGTTGACCCACTTGTCAGGACCTCTTCATCCCTCTCTTCAGTCCATCAAACAGCTTGGCTTCTCCAATTCCCAGAATAGCCAGGTTCCAGAATTTATCCAAAGAAGCGCGATATATACTATTGTCTCACAAATCTTCGACTAGGAAACTTTACCTCAGTAAGTGGAAAAGGTTTTCCATCTGGACACAACAGAATAACATTGATCCCTTCCTGGCTTCTATAGCAGATATACTAGAATTTCAACAAAACTGTTCAGTGAAAGCATTGCAGCAGCAACCATTCGAGTCGAACTCGCTGCAATTTCTAATTATCATTTAGGTGCATCCGAAAATTATATCATGTCTCATAAGCTGGCTAAGGCTTTTTTGAAAGGTATAATGCACTTAAAACCACCGATCAGATCTCCAACTACTCCCTGGAGCTTAAGTCTAATCCTGTCTAAACCTATTCTTCCTCCATTTGAACCTGCCTCTTCTTGTGAGCTGAAGTATCTTTCTTGGAAAACCATATTCTTGATGGTCATCACATCAGCACTCAGAATTTCGGAGTTGCAAGCCCTTTCTATTAAAACACCGTACCGAATATTTCATAAAGATCGGGTTTCCCTCAGGACGAATCCTTCATTCCTCCCCAAAGTAAGTTCAGAATTTACACTGAATCAGACGATTGAGTTACCCATTTTCTTCCTAACCATTCAAACCAGTTGGAGTATATGCTTCACAAACTTGATGTGCATTGACAACTTCGCTTTTATTTGGAGGATCTCAGAAGGGCTGATCAGTGGTCTGTCTCCTTCTCATGTACAAAAACAGGCGCACCTGTCTGCAAAATTACCTTATCGAGATAGCTCTCTGATTGTGTTTCCTTTATCTACAGTCAAGCAGGTATTGCATTACATAAGGTCAAGGCTCATTCTACAAGGGAGGTTTCTACTTCTGCAGCCTCCTTGACCAGGTTACCTATAGATTCTATTTGTGCAGCTGCCACATGGTCAAATCCACATACCTTTATATCTCATTGCAAGGTGGACAAGTCCTTTAGGGACAGAGCTTTATTTGGATCTGCTGTCCTGAAACAGGTACTCCCGTGTGCCACCCAAGATTGTGGTGCTGGGGACGTTACCCATCAGTAAGAATGAAGGCAAGATTAAACAGCTTAACATTAAGAAGTTATGTACTTACCATAACATTCCATGTGAGTTGTTCTCGCCTTCATTATTACGACCCTCCCTCCTACCCCCTTCCTATGTCTGGAAGCATGAGAGGTACCATTTTGGTTTTGGTTTTCCTGAAAGAGTTTCCTTTTACCCTGGATTTATGATTTCCTTGAAATCTGGGATAGGTTTTTACTGTAGTTGGCAGCAAACAAGATCTGGGGAATGTAGTGATGCATTGTGAAATAGGGCTTTGGCTTCGAGCTGTTAGAGACCTCGAGATTTGCTATTTGGCTGAATCTGCTCCGAATCCATCAGTAATAATGAAGGCGAGAATAACAACTCAGATAGAACGTTATGGTAAGTACATAACTTCTTATTTTGTTGCATATTTGGGAGCCGTACAGGTCCTCCCATTGTTTGTGAATTGCGTATCTAATCTCTCTTCCAATCTTTTCTGACCCCCTTCTGATTGATTCCTATAGTTATCATACAATATTTTATATGCTGTACTTGTTATCTCCTTTTTAACTGCAGCAACCAATGCTGGTTTTTCATTTAGGATTCTCCTATACCTTTCTCTTTGTCTGTACTCTTACTTAATAGGGAAGGTAATCACTAGCCTGCAGTCCAAATGTCTTCTTGGCCTCTTCCCATTCTTTTAGCTTTCCTTCTCTAATTACTTGTTCCTAATATCTTGGTTCTTATGCTATCCTCCTCTAGTGAATTCCAGCCCCCTCTTGTCTATTTCCTTTTCCCCAAATTGCAGTAATCCCTGTCAGCAGAATCTCCTTTCTCCATTCCTGTGTTGGCTTTGTTCTTAGTGTGCACCTTTTGCTATTTTATGAATATAGTTTGTATGATTGTTCTCCTTATGGATCTGCGTCCAAAATCCCATTCTTTCCTTATTTCTCAAATTACCCCCCTACTCCCTGCATCATCAGCTTTTTCTTCTTTTGAATTGTAGCTTTGTTTGTGTTATGTATAAGAGCCTTAATGGTGCAGCTCTAAAATATCCCTTTAAGTCCAGTAATCCTAAACCACCTTCTATTGGGAGGATCAGTGTATCCCACTTAACTCTTACTTTCTCCCTCTCCCTCTCCCAAATAAAATCCTTCAACTCTATAATTACTATCCACAACTTTTCCTCTGGTTGATGAAAAGTATATCTGATCTATGTATAAAATTAAAGGGAATAAAAACATTTTTACTGCTTGCATCTTTCTATCCATACCGATAGGCAAGAGCTTCCAGTTTCTCAATTTTTGTATTGTGTTTTTTAATCCATACTCCTAGGTATATACTTCATTTTTGTCATGTTGCCGTTAATACCACTAACCTTGGCATATTCAAGTCTAATGTAAATATTTCCATTGCTGAGCCAGTTCATGTGGGGATTCTTAGTTTATAGCGTAGCCTTTGTTTTATCTTCATTAATTTTATATCCTGAAAAAAAATTAAACCATCTCAGAATATTCCACAATACTGTCCTTTTCTGGTTCAGTCAAATACAAAGTATCATCTCCACATATAGCCAACTATTGAATGCCATACCAATTCCCTTATTTCCTTTGCCAAGGGCTCAAAATGTAACGTAAATAACAATGGGGAAAGAGGACACCCCTGCCTGGTTCCTCTGTTCAAAAACAACTCATCCGAGAGAAAGCCTCCCACTTTGATTTTTGCCTCTAATCCCTCATATCTCCTTCTAATTAACCTTATTGTATCAAGAAATGCAAATACCTCCATTGCTGTACTTGTAAAATCCTAGCTTACTGTGTCAAATGCTTTCTCTATATCAAGATCCACCAATAACAGCAGTATTTTCTTACATTCTGCTTCCCTTTGGATCATCATCCTGTTAATGTTGTGAAACATTTGCTTCTCCACCACAAAGCCACAGTGGTCCATGGCTATCAATTTTGACATCATCTTTGCCATTCTTTTAGCCATTATAAATATACACTTTATAGTTGTGGTTTAAAATTGAAATGGGCCTATATGAAGCCGGTTTAGATGGGTCTTTACTGTCTTTAGATATTGTATCCACCATAGCTTTTTTCCAGGATGTTTGTGCCTCCCTCCTTTTAAAATACTGTTAAACAAACCTTCCATATCTTCATCACTTTCTTCCCTTCAAAACTTCCACCGGAATAACGTGTTCCTGGAGACTGTCTTGCAGATTGGGTTATACATCACCATTTTTATCTCATCTCTTTTATAAGTGTTTGTTCAGCCCCATCTACCTCTAACCTTGGAATATTTAAGTCTACCATCAATATTTCCATTTGAGCCTTTTCTTGATTTCCTCACTACTGTTTTATACAAATGTTCATAAAAATTCCTGAAATATTTCAAATACCTCTGCAAGATCTCTGGTGATTTATTTTTTCTTGTTATGGACTCCCTAAATTTGCCAACAACCCTTTCTAGTTCCTGTTGCCCCAGTTGTTGTGCCAAAAGTTTTTGTGCTCTGGAGTTATCAAAAACTGTTACTTAACAGCAATCTTTCTAAACTTGTGCATGTTACCCAGGTCCTCCCTTATTCTCTCTTTAGAACTCTGCAGTTGTGCCTCCTCTTGTTCTCTTGAGATCCTCCTTATTTTGTAATACTTTAACCTTTGTCAGCTCCTTTAAGTAATTCATATTACTTCTTAACCATATCTTTGTCTTTTATTTCTCCCATGTTTTTAAAACTAAACTTTCATTTTGTCCTATTCAGTAGCTAGAACTTGAATATTTTATATCTTCCCTAATGACAGCTGGATAATTTCCACTACCCATTAAATTCCTCTTTTTAACAGATAGGTGAGGAAGCCGCAGTTTCTCATCTTTACTTCATTACCCTGCATTTTTATCTTGGTCATTATTGGTGCATGATCTGAAATAGTTCTTGGATGTGTATCAAAGTTATCAGTTAAATGCACATCTTCTTGTGGAATACAATTTCTGTTGAGTTTAGCCCAGTTATTGTACCTTGGGAAATATGCAGATTCTCTGAGTTTCTACGTCTGAATTCACATCTTTTATACCAAATATTTTATTAAATTTCTTCAAACATCTGTCCTCTTTTGTTATATTTTCCTGATTAGCCCCCCCCCCCCCAGATTCATCCTGATTGTAGAAAATCAAATTTCTCCCAACATTGAAATCCATACAAGAATCTTATGTTTGAAAAATGTGGAAAACCTCTTGTTATACTGTTGCATAAAGGGGGAAGCTCCACTGAACTTTCAAGCTATTGACATACTGCAATATTACCTCCACTTTCTAATGTACTAAAAAGGGGCATCCATCATCAAACCCTAACATTTCTGCTGGAACACTTCCCCTCACTACATGGCTTCTGGCTCTATCACATCATTGAAGCTGCCCTACTACACTTTCTAGACACAGCAGTCAACCAAAACAAAAATATTAGTAACCCTGTTTCCACCCTATTTTTTGGAACTTTTAAAGGCATGTGATACTATGTCTCACCCTCTTCTCAACAAGCTCTCACTGGTACTAAGCAGCACAGCAATTTGTTTTCTAGTTGCCTCAGCAGCCGTATACAGGTTGTCAAATAGCATGATTCCTACCTTATTCACCAGCCAGTACAAATAGGAATACCATAGGGTTCAGTACTAGGACTTCTCCTATTTAATATAGTCCTAAATGACATGCATAAGGCAACCAGACATGCAACAATCATACAATACGCCAACAACTCTTGTCTGCTCATCCATAACGCTATCTCTAATTCAATCAATCACCCAAGACTCCTCTGTTGAAATGTACTGGAATAACCCCAACTGCTTTTAAATCCCATAAAAACTAAATTAATCATATTCACCCCCAATAACTTTCCTCCAGCTAGCACTGCACTAAACAGTGTCATCTAACAACAAAATAGAACAAATTAACCATACCAAGTTGCTAAACATTGCCGCTTCAATAGCATAAATGCATCCAGCCTATGATCCAGACGACCTGGGTTCAATAGCATCTCTGGCAACTGATGAAGTGGCAAAAAAGGTGGTATAAGGGCATCTCTTGACCATGATCCTTAGTGGGGTTCAGAGCAGTCACCAGAAGACGTTGATCAGAGGATGCCAGTGGTCTTTGCTGAGCTGCAGTGAAGGTGGGGGGGGGGTGCTGCAAGCCCACATTGCACACCCACCCAAGGACCATACCATGCTGCCAGGAAGGGGCAGAGGCAAGGGTAGGCCAAAGTAAGACCTGCTCCTGGATTAAAGCTCAGATATGCCAATCTAAGTTGCCTTCAATCCGTGCCTTGCCCAAGCAATTACAAAAATAGGTCCAGAGGCATGTAGTGGCTGGTAGACCTGGCATGGATGGAGCACAAGGACCAGGACAGTAAAAATGACAGAAGGTGTGACGATAGGAGACACTGCCAGCACAGCTAGCTGGAATATTGTAAACATGTCATTGGTGAATATCGAAATGATTTATACAAGATGCTTTTGTTACAAATGTACTAATAAAACAAAAACGAAAGACAAGCCAAAAATGAAACACTGGCAACTGGTTCAGGCAAATAAAACAGTATACACTAAATGAAATAAGTGTATTTAATGGATAAAATCGCTTTTCGCCAGTATATTAACTTGAACTTTTTTCAATAAAAAACAAGTACAAATTAGAGTTTTAAATAACTCTTTATTTTATCCATTAAATACGCTTATTTCATTTGGAGTCTACCATTTTATTTGTCTGAACCAGTTGCCAATGTTTAATTTGTGTTACAAATGTATTAGAACTGTATGTCAGTGCATATCAAACTGCTTATATAGACGTGTGTATTGAAAAGGTATTTGTAAAAGTGCTATGTTTAAAATGTACCCAGTGTGCCCTATTGGAAGAGAACCGAAATGCACATGCACTATAACTGTTTAAATGTATATATTTTAACAGTGGAAACTGTGATATCGGAGGTTAACCTCAGTCTAGTAAACTTTAAAAAAAAATATCTGAAATTAAATTACTTTGTAGGATGCAATAAAGAGGCTACAAGTTTTCAATGCAGCCAGAGACAGAGTCCATGCTAGGAAGCTTCTGTATAGTCCTTGGAGTGAACAAATTGCTATTTTTGAAGCATGAAGGAATGCAATTGTTTTATGACTTCCAACATCTGCCAAAGATCTGAGGAAAAGCCCTTGTCTGTATATTTTTACAGGTGGATGCTAAATGCTGCCAGCTTCTAGTACTGGGCATTTTGGCCTGGGAACTAGAAGTCAGATGGCCAGAAATTATGTCGTTCTGTAAGCTACCCCAGCAGTAATATTTTGGATATTAATTTGAGAAGTTTGTTAGTAAAACAGAACATTCTTGTCTTGGACCTGACGAACCATTCACCATGACGTCTGCCTTCTAGGGAACAGTACAACTCTGATAGATGCAGTCATGAATATAGTAAAGATCAGTTTAGATGTTTTTCTTTTTGTGTGAACCTGTGCTGCAATGTTATTTTAAATATTTCCTGTGGTTTTGAACTCTGATTTAACTATGAATATATGTTTAGTATTGTCATGTTCTTTCATTATTTATTATTAAATATATTTAAACTTTTCATTGTGGCTGATCTGTTTAGAGATATTTAAGATGTTCTTCGTGTTTCACTGTTGCAGTGATTACACTTTGGTCAGTCGGGCCGAATACCAGAGTCTTGGGATTTCTGTGTCAGATGATGTTGTCTCTTCCGTGACGTCAGGGGTATAAAACATGCAGCCGACGCCATTACATCAGCTTTTCTTGCCACACGGGAGCCTGAAGCAGAAGCAGTTCGCAAGTGCCGATCGGCCACTACCTGAAATTTTCATTTTTCGAGTTTCAAACCTGAAGTAAAGCTAAGTACCCCATTGGGGATCCTTTTTTCTTGCTCTCACCGATGTCAGAAAAAGTTAACAATCGCCTTGCCTGTGGAAAGCAAATACCTCACAGAGAATTTTCATTCTTACTGGGTCACCTGTTTAGGCCCAGACCATGATGTTCCTCGCTGTCGTTTTTTTTGCCTTGTTCAATGCCCGAACTATTTGTCGTTGGGCTATCTTTGTCACTAAATTCTTTCGCTCTTCGTATTCTGAGATGGCTTTGTTAAGCCTTCTGACCACCGATCTTCCGAAAAAGCGCAAGGATAAAGACAGAGACAGACAGCATAGGTCCAAAACTGCCAGCGACGCTTCCGTTAAGCTAGTTGCCAGTCTGCCGGTACTCTATGAGGCACTTTTGCAGCCGCTGATACCCGCTTCTACAGATTTGCAGGCCTCTATTGAGACCCATTCGGAGTCTGGGATGCCGCGAGATGCTTCTTCGACAATGGAACCTGTGGATGTCTCTACCTTGGATGGGTCCAGAGCCGCTGTGCAGACACCAGCTTCTGAGGGTGTGTTCAGGCCTTCCAATGTTCTTACTAAACAGACTACTTCATTTTTGACTAATACTACTGAATTTCTCAGGCCCAGAGTTCGCACTACGCCTAGAAAACAGACGACCAAAGCGCATTCTCAAGCTCCCATGTTTCAGAAACAAATGCTTAGAATGGCTGAAGACCTTATTACTTTAATTAGGGGAAGCCAGCCTTCCCCCTCTGAAAGACAAAGAATTGATTTTCCTTCTGATTCTACAGACCATGAGTCCTATGACTGTGGCCCCTCTGATTACCAGGGCATACCCTTATTCACCTATGAGGATTCAGATGCAGAGAATTCCATTCCTTCTGCCTCCCCTCCAGTGGACTTTTCTTTTGGTGAAATCTTGCATATACCCTAAGAGAGCATTTCTGCTGGGAATGCCAGGACTACCCTCAGTCAAAAAAGAGACTCAGGGAATTGTTAGTCTTGCCTCAGCACAGGCCTCTAGCTAATACCCCCTGTCCTGGATATTGTAGATGATGTCTTCATGTAATCAAGTCTTACCTCTGATACTTTAAAACCTCCAGCTCCTAGAAAGCCTGACAGGTACTACAAGAGTACCTGACTCTCACAAATTTCTCTTTAAAAATCCTACTGCGGATCCAGAGACCATTTACCAGGGACCTAAAGGTATTAAGGCTACTACAGCCAAAAACCCTACCCCTTCGGACAGTGATTCTAGGGTTTTAGACAGATGGGGTAAGAAGGTATATACCTATGCAACTCTTGCCATCAGGGCTTTAAATTTCCAGTTTCACATGTTGAAGTACCAGCAGCATATTATGGAACTAATTAAACAAAAAATGTTGTTGATTCCTGATTGTACAGAAAATAAAGATTTACAAGAGTTAATGCATTCTGCAAACTAAGTTGGTAAACCTACTTTGCAGTGTGGTCTTGATACCTTAGAAACATCTTGCAGGGCTGCTGTCACTGGGTCTGTTCTGAGAAGGCATGCTTGGCTGAAGGAACAAATCTTGCCAGACCATGTCAAAGGAAAATTACTAGATGCTCCATTAAATCAAGAATGTTTGTTTGGCACAAAAGCAGAAGTTCTTAAAAAGATGGAGGAAATAGCTAAATATATGCAAACTGTTAAGATTTCTTACAGGTACAGCCACCTAGATTCAGTAGACATTGGTCTTCGAAAAATTGGTCCTTTCCAGTCCCTCCCAGGCCTTCTCAGTCCAAACCCAGGAACAACAGACCACAAAGACTACAGTCTCAGGGTATGCACAGATCTAAACAATGGAGTGTCCCACCTCAAAAACAAGGAGTAGCAAGCCACTCTCTTATGGAAAAAGTTTGCAATGTCTTCTCCTGTATCCTTCCCAACCATGCCCAAGTACTTGCACCCCTAGGAGGAAAACTCGCCCTGCATGCAAAAAACTGGGAATACATTACCCAGGACCGTTGGGTCTTAAAACATTGTATCCCAGGGATACAGATTCTACTTCGATTCACTGCCAATCCCAAGTGGATTGCCAGACCTTCCCCCAAACCAGTGGGCAGAGGCCCAAAAGCAAGTACTTTCTCTTTTCAGGCTCAGGGCTGTTCACCCTGTTCCAACAGAGCAAAGGGGACAGGGTTTCTACTCCAGACTGTTTCTGGTGCCCAGAAAAGAAAACTCTCGATGCCCTATCCTGGATCTGTCAATTCTCAACACCTTCATGGTGGTACAAAAGTTCAAAATGCTTACACTCCAACAGCTGCTTCCTATGCTAGCCAAGGACCCCTGGCTGGTCACCCTAGACTTAAAAGAAGCTTCTCTGCACATCCCCATAAGGGAATCTTAAAGGAAATCTCTACGTTTCAGGACAGGCTGTATGCACTATCAGTTCTCTGCACTTCCCTTTGGCTTGTCTACTGCGCCCAGGGTATTCACAAAGTGCATGGCTCCAGCCATTGCGTACTGCAGACAGAGAAACATTCAAATTTACCCATACTTGGGACAGTTGCCTGATTCAGGCAGGCAGTCAGCAATTGCTACTTCAGCACCTGACATTTGTAGAGAGACTCCTAACTTTTCTGGGGTATACCATCAACGAAAAGAAATTGCATCTGGTACACAGCCAAGAAATTCTATTCCTGGGAGTAAGCTTGAACACTACTTCCCAGATGGCATTCCTCGCGCCAGAAAAGCAGGTTTATTTGACAAATTACTTCAAACTTCTGGCCACCCCCCAAACCCAGCTATCTGCAAGAAGAATACTGCAAGCTCTAGGGTTCATGGCCTCATGCATTCTCCTGATTCCATATGCAACACTGCATATGAGGAAACTTCAATGGTACTTAAAAAGTCTCTGGTGTCAAATTTCTCAGGACCTGGAAACTGTGATTCTGATCATTCCTTGCCTAAGGACAGAGTTCTTTGGTGGGCAGAGGCCTGCAACCACAGCAAGGGACTCCTTTTCACTCGACCCCCTGCCGCCCAAACCCTGACAACAGACACATCAGACTATGCATAAGGGGCTCACATGGCAGGCAAATGCATTCAAGGCAAATGGAGCCCAGGACAAATGCACCTGCATATCAATCAAAAAGAAATGTTAGCTGTACTGACAGCCTTCGAATACCTTATCCTTCCAGGGCAGCTCTTGATAAAGACAGGCAACACCACAGTCATGTGGTAGATAAACAAGCAGGGGTGAACTCATTCCTACCCACTCTGCAGGTTAGCCATGGCTCTATGGAACACAGCCTTGAGCAACCAAGTACACCTGCAAGCTCAATTCCTACCAGGAAAACAAAATTCACTGACAGGCGACTTAAGCAAAAATCTAATGGACCCGCTTGAGTGGAAACTGGAACCCAGTTCATTCAAGCGTCTAATCCACAGGTGGGGGACACCAGAGGTGGACCTCTTTGCTTCCCCCAAGAACCATCAATTGAGCAAATGTTGCACCAGAACTCCCCACAACCAAGCATGGAAAGTGGATGCCCTATCCTTTACATGGGAAAACTCCCTCAAGCTATGTCTTTCCCCCTCTGACCCTCCTCTCGAAAGTACTACTCAAGATCAAACAGGACAGGCCAAGGACAATCCTTATTGCACCAGACTGGCCACACCAGTACTGATACCCACTTTTACACAGTCTGACAGCAGTGCCCCCCTGGCACCTGCATCAAACCCCCTCTCTACTGTCCCAGCAGGAGGGCCAGATTTTGCATCCTCAGCTGCAAACCCTGAACCTAGCAGCCTGACTTATTCCCTGAATACATCACCAGCAACCCTCGGTCATCCTTGAGGCCAGGAGACCTAGTACTAGGAAATCCTATTCAGAAAAGTGGAAAATATACTGTTCTTGGAGCCAGTCTCAGGGAAAGGACACAGCCGTGCCCACCTTACCTCAAATCCTAGATTATCTAGCAAAGCTGCTCCACAAAGGCCTATCCTTCTCATCTGTTAAGATTCATGCCTCTGCCATCTGAGCTCATTACAATACTGAGCCACCCCTCTTCTCTCACTCTCTGGTCAAACAGTTCCTGAGAGGAGCTAACAATTTAAGACCCCCGAGGAGAGCTCTCACTCCTGCCTGGGACTTTAACGTTGTACTAGAGAAGCTCACACTTTCCCCCTTTTGAGCCAGCTGCTACAGCAGAGTTAAACTTCTTCTCTTGGAAAACAGCCTTAATTCTAGCCATCACATCAGCAAGAAGAGTGTCTGAGTTACAGGCCCTTATGGCTGTGGAACCCTTCATTATCTTCCATGTGGACAGGGTTTCCCTCAGGACTAACCCATCATTTATGCCCAAGGTGGTATCCAGTGTGGTTTTAAACCAGTACATCCATTTACCAACCTTTTTTTCCTAATCCTCAGAATAAAGGGGAAAGGATCCCGCACAGACAGCTTAGGTTCTACCATGACAGGACTAAACCGTTCAGAAAATCTGACCAACTGCTAGTCAGCTTTGCTACAGGGGCCGAGGGCAAGGCCATTTCAAAGCAAACCATCTCCAAATGGATAGCACACTGCATCCATTTCTACTACAAGCATCATGGAAAACCTACCCCACAGAGGATCAGAACCCATTCCACTAATGCTACCTCAATCTCTACAGCATTTAGGTTCATAGGTAGGTACTAGGCTGTCTGCCTGAAGGCATTTATAAGCCTAGCCAGAATGTGTTGGCTTTCGCCGCCCCCTTAGATTAGTTCCCTGTGCCTCTGTCCTTCTGTCTGAAGTGATGCCCGGGGTAAACTTTCTGTTTCCCATCCACTCATCAAGGTTTCTTTTGAAGAGTGTTAGGAAGGAGCTCTGCCTAATGTAGATTGGAATCATCTTCCAAAGCATGGGAAGTCTCTGGGACAGGAATCTATCCCTCCAGCACGTCCTACTTATTGTTGCTGTGAGGTTTAGATCCCTAGAGCGTGTGGCTTGAGGGGCTAAGGTTTTCTTTAGGTGGAGCATGTCCATCAATTCTGGGTTGGACATGGCCTTGTATGCCAGGCAGAGATTACCTCTGAGTAGGCGGTATGCAACCAAGTACAGCTGGAGTTTCTTCACTCGAGCTGCATAGGGCATCTGTGGCCAGTGATCTTCTTGGTGAGGTACTTCTGTGGTCATTCCAGCTGTTGCAGGTGTCTTGTAAGGTGCATCCCAAATGGGGCATTATACTCTATGATGGGTCTGATGAGTGATGAGTAGAGGGGCACAATGACCTCTTTTGATCTGGATGCGAACCCTTTTGTGATTAGGTGGGCCACGTAGAAGGATTTTCTAGCCACTTTGGCAATATGATTATCAGAGGTGAGATTACTATCTACTTGGTTCCCCAGATCCCTTATTACATCTTCAGTATTTAGGGTACTACCACCTATGTGGTAGTTTGTGGGTACTTTGTTTTTTCCAAAGGTGATGACTGTGCACTCTTTGGCATTTAGCTTGAGGCCATGATTTTGACACCAGGTATCCGTCTTAGTGAGACCCTTTTGGAGGATGTCTGTTTCAGCGGGAGAGTCAATTATAGCCCCTAGATGTTCATCGTGCATACAGCTGCAGTCATAACAGATGGGTTCTCCTGCTGTCAGATGGGTCCTCGGTCGGCCGAATTCCAAAATCTAGGTCCGGCGCCGGTTGTCGTCGCTTCTTCCCTGACGTCAGTGCGACAGGGGTATAAAAGAACCAGCCTTCGCCATTTTCTTCAGTCTTTCTTGCCGCGCGGTGCCCGAAGCAGAAGCAGTTCGCAAGTGCTGGTCGGCCAGCTCCTGAAATTACGAAAATTTTGCAACCGAAGTCTTCTTAAAAGCTAAGTACCCCGTTGGGGAAACTTTTCTTGCCTCAGACCGATGTCAGACAAAGTTAATAATTGTATTTCATGTGGGAAGCAAATACCGCATAAGGATTTCCATTCCCTCTGTATTCCTTGTTTAGGCCCAGACCATGACGTCTCGGTCTGTCGTTTCTGTGCTACATTCAACAAAGCACCATTAAGCGTCGGGCGGAGTTCGCCCAGCATTATTTTGGCAAAAAATGTAACTATATTATGTCGTCGGATACTCTGACTCCAGTTTTGTCTAAAAAGCACAAAGATAAGGACCGACACACGAGGTCCGCGGCCTCTACCGACACCTAGCCAAAGCCGACTACATGTGGTCCGGTTCTCAGCGAGGCGCCTACGCAGCCCCTGACTACCGACGACACTTCATTGGCGGTGTCTTCTGTGCCCGAGGTCGCAGGCTCCTCGGCCCACACCCCGACTACAGATACCGAAGCCACTCTTGGTGGTGAATCTCAAAATGTGGACAGGTCTGCCTCCTCTCGAGGTGTCTTCAGACCTTCCTCTTCTTTTCCCATCAAGGCTTTCACTACGTCTAAAGCAGCCATGCATTCTAAGAGACAAGCTACACAGGGCCCATCTCCAGGCCCCATGCCTAAAAAACAGATGCTTAAAATGGCTGAGGATTTAATTACTCTTATCAGGGGTTCTCAACCCCCCCCCGGACAAAAGGCCCAGAGTGAAGGAAGAATCCCCCTCCTCTGATCAGGCCTCCATTATATCAGAGCACTCTGATGAACAGGAACATTCTTACTCCCCTTTTGAAGATTCTGATGCAGAGGAGTCCATTCCCTCTGTATCCCCCCCAGAGGATTACTCATTTGGGGAAACCTTGCATACCTTAAGGGAACACTTTCACTGGGAAGGCCAAGAGTACTCAGATTCCAGGAAAAGGCTTAGGGAATTTCTCTTGCTACCTCAGCACAGGCCTCTGGCTATACCTCCTGTCTTGGACATACTAGATGATGTGTACTCGGAGGCCTGCCTTAACCCGGATTCTTTACCTCCAGCCCCAGTCAAGCCTGACAGGTACTACCGGGTTCCTGACTCACACCAATTTCTATACAAAAGCCATGCTGCTGACCCAGAAACTACCTCACAGGGCCCCAAGGGAATTAAGGCCTCCACTGCTAAAAATCCATTACCTTCCGAGAGAGATTCCAGATCCTTAGAAAGGTGGGGAAAAAAGGTATATACCTTGGCCACCTTAACCATGAGGGCATTAAACTGCCAGTTCCATATGCTAAAGTACCAACAGTTTCTGTTATCACAATTGAGAAGTAAAATGTCACAACCTGAACAACCAGACTTGAAGGAGTTGCAAGATTTGATGCATAGTGCAGAACAAGTGGGTAAACATACCTTACAATGTGGTTTTGATGCTCTAGATGCCTCATGTAGAGCTGCTGTTACAGGGTCAGTCATACGTAGACATGCCTGGCTCAAGGAACAAACCTTACCAGATCATGTCAAAGCTAAATTACTAGATGCCTCTCGACAAAAGGATGTATTATTTGGTGCTAATGCTGAGGAGGTATTAAAGAAAATGGAGGAAAAGGCTAAATCAATGCAAACAGTGAAAGATTTTCTACAGGTACAACCCCCACGTTTCAGTAGAAATTGGCCTTCCAAAAATTGGTCCTTTCCAGCCACGGACAGACCCCAAAGAGGTAGATACAGGCGCCCGAGGGGCAGAGGGCAATCCCAAGGATCATTTAGAGGCAGACAATGGCAAGCTCCTACACAAAGAGGTGGTGAGGATAGTTCGCAGCCATTCAGAAAGCAAGCCCAATGACTTTCCCCTTTGCATGCCAAGCAAGGCTCAAATGGCAGCACCCTTAAGCGGAAAACTGGCATTATTTTCAAAAAATTGGCATATTGTCACAAAAGACAAATGGATCCTGGGCATTATAAACAGAGGCTACAGATTCCATTTTCACACCCTTCCAAAAATGAGAGGCATGCCAAACCTGCCACACAATCAAAGGGCGGAGGCACAAAGACAAATTTCAGATCTCATAGACATGAAAGCTATTCAAGAGGTACCTACTCACGAACAAGGTCAAGGTTTTTATTCCAGACTATTCCTGGTACCAAGGAAGAGAAAAGATTGGAGACCTATTTTGGACCTATCCATCCTAAACACATTTTTACTCGTTCCAAAATTCAAGATGCTCACTTTACAGCAGCTTCTTCCCATGCTGGGCAAGGAGTCTTGGCTGGTAACATTGGACCTCAAGGAGGCATACCTGCATGTCCCAATCAGACAAAATTGCAGAAGATACCTAAGATTTCTTGTAGGTTCAACCCATTATCAATTCTCTGCATTGCCCTTTGGCTTATCTACTGCGCCCAGAGTATTCACAAAATGCCTGGCATCAGTAATTGCCTACTGCAGACTTCAAGGGATACAAATATACCCCTATTTGGACGACTGCCTGATCCAAGTGGACAGCAAGCACATACTTCTGAAACATCTGGCTTATGTAATAATGTTGTTGAATTCTCTGGGATACACAGTCAACAAAAAGAAATCAAGGCTAATACCCTCTTGGAAAATAATTTTCCTGGGTGCCAACTTGGACACAAACACCCAGATGGCCTACCTCACGCCAGAGAAGCAGGGGCAACTAACTCAATACTTCAGAACTCTAGCAAATTTCACCAGGCTGACTGCAAGGAAAATCCTGCAGGCTCTGGGATTCATGGCATCTTGCATCTTACTAATCCCATGTGCAAAGCTGCATATGAGGAAACTTCAATGGTACCTGAAAAACCTATGGTCTCAACACAGCCACAGTTTGGAAACAATAATACCACTAATTCCATGTCTTCAAAAGGAATTTCTGTGGTGGGCTCAAGCATGCCAAACAAACACAGGTCTCCCATTCAACAAGCCTCAAGCAAATCAAGTCATCACAACAGACGCCTCGGACTACACCTGGGGGGGCGCACATGACAGATCGGTGCATTCAGGGCAAATGGTCCCAAAAAGAAAAGCACCTTCACATCAATCAAAAGGAAATGCTAGCAGTAATAAATGCTATTATAGCTTTCAAAGACCTTCTGCATCCAGGTCAACTACTGATAAGGACAGACAACACCACAGTAATGTGGTACATCAACAAACAGGCAGGAACTCATTCATACCCCTTATGCAGGCTGGCCATGTCACTTTGGAACATGGCTCTGGACTTACAAATCGAACTTCAAACACAGTACTTGCCAGGCAAGAAAAACACGCTGGCAGACAACCTAAGCAGAAATATGACAGATCCACACGAATGGAAGTTGCATCCTCAAATTTTTACAGAGATAATTCAAGCATGGGGAAGGCCAGACATAGATCTCTTTGCCTCCCACAAAAATCACCAATTGACAAAATTCTGCTCAAGGATTTTTCATCCAAAGGCCTGGAGAGTGGACGCTCTCGCTTTCAGTTGGACAACAATGACAGTTTATGCCTTCCCACCTCTTCCTCTGCTGCACAAAGTTCTATTAAAAACCAGAGCAGACAGACCAAAGATGATTCTCATTGCTCCAGACTGGCCAAGACAACACTGGTACCCACTCCTGAGGAGCCTGACGCATTCCCCACCATGGACCCTGCCTCTAATGCCTCTTCTTCTGACTCAGCACAGCTTCAAAACTCTTCACAGTCAGCTGAAAACACTCAATCTAGCCGCATGGAAGATTCCTTAACATCACAACAGACCCTACTCTCCAAGGAGGTGCAGGATGTCATTTTGGAGGCCAGAAGGCCGTCTACTAGAAAAGCTTACTCCGCAAAATGGAAACGGTTTTGTGTCTGGAATGAGAAAAAGGGCCAGAATCCTGGAAAACTGAATTTACCTCAAATATGACAGTATCTAGCTGAGCTGCTAAGCAGTGGACTTTCATTCTCCTCCATCAAAATCCATGCCTCAGCCATTTCATCAGAATACACCACTGATCCACCTTTATTCTCTCACCCCCTCTTAAGACAGTTCCTCAGAGGGGCTAAGAATCTAAAACCCCCAAGGAAACAACCAATACCTGCTTGGGATCTCAATTTCATTCTAGAAAAGCTGACCTTGCCTCTTTTTGAGCCAGCTGCCTCAACAGATTTGCAATATTTGTCCTGGAAAACAGCTTCCCTTCTTGCTATTACCTCAGCTCGTAGGGTATCGGAACTACAAGCTCTCATGGCTGTGCAGCCTTTTATCATCTTCCATCAGGACAGAGTTTCCTTACGAACCAACCCGTCCTTTATGCCAAAAGTGGTATCCAGGGTAGCTTTGAATCAGGCTATACACTTACCTACCTTTTATCCTAATCCTCAAAACAAAAGGGAGAGATTACTACATTCCTTGGACATCCACAGACAACTGCGTTATTATCCGGACAAAACAAAGCCTTTCAGAAAATCAGAACAGCTCTTTGTGTCCTATGCTATAGGAGCTCAAGGGAAGCCAATTTCCAAACAGACAATCTCAAAATGGATAGCCCACTGCATATGCTTTTGCTATTCTTTTCATGGCAAGACTGTACCTACAGGCATCAGATCTCACTCCACAAGGGCCACGGCTACCTCTGCAGCTTTCCTCAGAGGAGTCCCTACCAAAGATATTTTGGAAGCAGCCACTTGGAGTTCTGTGAAAACCTTCTCCAAGCATTACCACCTTCCATTATAGTCCATATCTAGAGCAGGCTTTGCCACTGCAGTCTTGCAGGGCATTCTGGCTCCTCCTAGTTCCACCTAGTGCCTACCACCCCTTTCTTAGCTTTGGGATTCTACCCATCTGTTATGACTGCAGCTGTATGCACGATGAACATAGTACAGTTTTGTACCTACCATAAATGTAGATGTTCGAGTGCTAATACAGCTGCAGTCCAGGTTTCCCTCCTTCCCCTTTTGGGACAGGCCTATTGGCTAACACCTCCTCATACAACCTGATTGGGGTATTCATTCATGATGTATTTGCTTGCACTACTGTATTTTGATTATATGGCATTGCTTTATTACACAAATTTATCTTCTGGGGGCACCTGACATCTGGGGCAAGAAAAACTGAAGAAAATGGCATCGGCTGGTTCTTTTATACCCCTGTCGCACTGACGTCAGGGAAGAAGCGACGACAACCGACGCCGGACCTAGACTTTGGAATTCGGCCGACCGAGGACCCGTCTGACGGCAGGAGAACCCATCTGTTATGACTGCAGCTGTATTAGCACTCGAACATCTACATTTATGGTAGGTACAAAACTGTACTTTTGCAGTCATCTGCAAATTTGGTCAGCCATAGTCTTCCTGTGCTTGCCTCGACCTCTGAGAACAGGAGGGGTCCTAGGACTGAGCCCCGGAGAATGCCACTTGAAACCGGTTTAGAGTCAGACCTAGCTCCCACAACTCTCACCATGTGGGTTCTGTCCATAAGCCAGCTGGCAACCCATCTTGTGACGTAGGGGTTTATGTTCAGGCTGGTGAGCTTGTCTATAATACCAGAATGGGGAATGGTGTCAAAGGCCCTTGTGAGGTCTAGGTAGGCTGTGTGTGCCACCTTTCCCTCATCTATAGCCTTGGTGACTGTCTCAAAGAAGTCCACCAGGTTTAGGAGGCATGATCTGCCCTTAACAAAGCCGAACTGGGTAGGGTCCAGTGTTTGGAGGTTCCCAATGTTTGTTAATGAGTTCCATGATGATGTGCTCCATAGCCTTGCAGACCAAGCTAGTCAGGCTTATAGGGCGATAGTTTATGGGGTCTGTTGTGACTCCACCTTTGTGGAGTGGAATAACCTGTTGCCGTGCACCACTCTATGGGTACATAGCCTGTGGAGAGGCTGAGTTTGAACGTGTGGTTAGATGAGGGGTTAGTTCGTCTTTGAGCTCGTGTAGGACGCTGCCTGGGACACCAGTCCCATTGATGCTGTGTTTTTGGCTTTGGAGAGGGCTGTTTTAACCTGAGTGTCTGTGATTTCAGGAACTGTACATTCTTCTGGTATGGTTATGACCCCTTTTGTGGGTGAGACGGGGGTGAAGTTTGCGCTGAACCTGTCTGCCAGGATGTTGGCGTTATCGGTCGGTTCAGTGTATTTTGTGCCATTCTGCACTAACTCTGAGCATTGCCACTTAGATTCTTGACATAGCTAAAGAATGCCTTGTGGCCATCTTTGGAGTCCTTGGCAATTTCTTTCGAAGCTTGCCTTGGATTTTATGAGGGATCATAGTTTCTTGCTTATACTGATAGTGATGTCTTCCCTTCTTGAGATTTTACTCTTTTCTGTACTAGTTTCCTCCTTCTGTTGTGTAGCTTGTTTATGGCAGGAGTCCACCAGACTGGTTTCCTTTTCTTGGAGGAGTGAGTCTTGGTTTTGCTTGGGATTGCACGATCCATGCATTCTTGTAGGTGCCCATAGAATGCATTAGTAAAGGATTTTGCAGCTTGGACAGCGTTATCCTTCAGCATGGGGGCTTTGAAACTTTCCACCTCGGTCTTAAGTAACGTGAAGTTTGCTTTTGAAAAGTTTTTCACGGTGGTTTCCTTGTCTGGGAGTGGGGGTAGAATGTGGATATCCAAAGTGATTTGTTTATGGTCAGATCTAACCAGCGAGGGGTTGACCTCCGGTGTGGAACACCGGTCGCCCATGTTGGTGATGACCAGGTCCAGTATGTTGTCACCTCTGGTGGGAGTGTTGACCAGTTGTACCAGGGCATTTGAGTTTATAAATTCTAGGAAATGTTGGGCAAGGGAGTTAGTACTTGAGTAGTTCTCCCAGTTAATGTTTGGGTAATTGAAATCACCCAATATTAGGGTGTTTGGTAGGACCTTTGTTTCCCATGGTTTCCAGATATGCGGAATGGTGGTCCTGGGACATGGTGGGTGATCTGTAGCAAGCTACAATTTGAATTGCAGTTTTTCCCATTGTTAGTTGCACATGGATGTTCTCCAAAGCATCGTGCTGTGCCACTAACCTGGAGGTGTGGGTATCCTTGATGAATATGGATACGCCACGCCTTTTGTATTTCGGTTCAGGTTCTGTGCTCAGGGGAGTCCCTACCAGGGACATCCTGGAAGCTGCAACCCGGAGTTCAGTACACACCTTCACCAAGCATTGCCACTTACCTATCTTTTCTAAATCCAGAGCTGGAGCAGTCTTACAAGGCCTGCTAGCCAGCCCTAATGTTTCTTGACTGCCTCCACCCTTCCTCAGCTTTGGGAATCAACCCAAGTGTGATGACCGCAACAGTGAATTACGAAGAACATAGTACAGTTGTGTACACTTACCGTAAATGTAGATGTTCAAGTGTATTCACTGTTGCAGTCCTGGTTACTCTACCTCCAGCCCCCTGACTTTTCTATACTTTTTTACCTATCCTCTTCTTAGGTTCATAGGTTCATACTAGGCTATCTGCCCTAGGGCATTTATAAGCCTAGCCAGAGTGTGTGTGGCTTTCACCACCCCTTAGGATGAGAATACTATACCCATTAGTTTGCTGTGCCTCTGTCCAGCAGTGACACAGAGATGATTCCCGGGGTAAACCTACGATCTCCCATCCACTCGTCAAGATTTCTCTTGAACAGAGTCAGTGAGGGGCTCTGCCTCACATGGACTGGGATTCTGTTCCATAGTGTAGGGAGTCTCTGGGTGATGAATCTGTCCCTCCAGCACGTCCTATTTATATCCGTGTTGAGGTTTAAGTCACTTGCTCTCGTGGCTCTGGTGGATTTAGATTTTTTGAGGTGGAGCATGTCCATTAATTCCGGGATGGACATGGCCTTGTATGTCAGGCACAGATCACCTCTGAGCAGACGGTATGCGACTGAATAGAGCTGGAGTTTCTTCAGTCGGGCATTGTATGACATATGTTTGAGCCCCTTTATCCTTTTGGTGAGGAACTTTTGGGGTATTTCCAACTGCTGCAGGTGTCGGGTAAGGTACATTCCGAATGGGGCGTTGTACTTAATCATTGGTCTGATAAGTGAAGAGTACAGGGGTACAATGACCTCTCCTGATCTGGATGTGAATCCCTTCATGATCAGGTGGGCAATGTAGAAGGTCTTCCTAACCACTTTGGCAATGTGAGTGTCAAAAGAGCGGTTACTGTCAACTTGGGTCCCCAGGTCCCTGATAACTTCTTCCGTATTTAATGGATTACCACCTATGTGGTAATTAGGGGTTACCTTGTTTTTCCCAAAGGGTATGACTATACATTTTTTGGCATTTAGCTTAAGGCCATGGCTCTGGCACCAGTTATCCATTTCTATGAGACCTCTCTGGAGGATGTCTGTGTCTGATGGAGTGTCAATTATGGTGCCCAGTTTGCAGTCATCTGCAAATTTTGTCAGCCACAATCCCCCTATGTTTGCCTGCACTTCAGAAAAATAAATGCCGAACAAGAGGGGGCCTAGGACTGAGCCCTGTGGGACACCGCTCGTGACCGGCTTAGAGTCTGACATGGCACCAGCAACTCTAACCCTGTGTGTTCTGTCCTTGAGCCAGTTTGCAACCCATCTTGTGACATATGGGTTTACATCTAAGCTGGTGAGCTTTTCTATGATGCCCGAGTGGGGTATTGTGTGAACGCTTTTGCTAGGTCAAGGTAGGCTGTGTGAACTGCCTTACCCTCATCAATGGCCTTAGTGACTGTTTCGAAAAAGTCGACCAAGTTCATGAGGCAGGATCTGCCCTTGACAAAGCCAAATTGGGTAGGATCCAGTGTCTGTAGGTCCCCAATGTCTTTATTTATGAGTTCCATTATGATCCTCTCCATAGCTTTGCAGACAAGGCTCGTCAAGCTTATGGGGCGTTAATTTCCAGGGTCCGTAGAAGCACCGCCTTTGTGGAGTGGGACCACAGTTGCCGTACGCCATTCTTTGGGTACGTATCCTGTAGTAAGGCTAAGATTAAACAGCAGCCTTATGTGTGGGTTTAGTTCCTCATTGAGTTCGTGTAGCGCACAGCCGGGGACACCGTCCGGTCCCATTGATGCTGTGTTTTTTGCTTTAGAAAGAGCAGCTCTCACCTGGGCATCTGAGATGTTTGGGAGGCTAGACTCTGGTGGGATAGATATTTCTCCTTTTGGGGGGGGAGGGAGGGGAGAAATTTGCACTGAACCTGTCTGCCAGTATGTTGGCAATGTTTGGCCATATCTTATGGCACTGGTATTTATTTTTTACTGGAGGTGTTCCACACCATGTAATGGCTTCCTATTTTGGGGGCTCCTGACATCTGGAGCAAAAAATTGAAGTAATGGCATTGGCTGCATGATTTATACCCCTGACAGCATCCGACGCAGAAATCCCAAGACTCTGGTATTCGGGCCGACTGAGGGCTACCTGCAGGCAGATAACCCAAGTGTGATGACTGCAACAGTGAATATACTCGGACATCTACATTTATGGTAAGTGTACACAACTGTACTTTTTGAGTACTTGCATATTTATTTGTTGACACTGTGTGGGCCACTCTTAACCTTGTTCTTGGTCAAACTACCATTTGTATTAGTATTAATATTGCACGGTTAAGATTGGTCACCCTTTAAGGGCACTAAAGTAGCTGATGAATGACTTGTGGCAGTAATTACCTTATAGTCTGGGCATAAGGGGGCATAGCTATTGAACCTATGCCAGCCTTTCCCAGGTGGCAGCTACTTGGGCAGCAGCAGTAAGCACTGGCTGGACAGAGGGTGCTGGTGGTCTTGGCTTGGTTAGTCAGCTGAAATCTCAACTCTATAGCTGTGCCAATGGAGTCTTTTTGGGGAATCTGGAGGAAGAGGTAGGGAGAAATCCACTCCGGACTGACTGTGGTCTCTCGTGTGCTCTTAAGGGAAATTGTAGTTGATGCAGAGAGCTCCGTCTGGAAATAATGTGTGTGTACTTATCTCCCAGTGAATGTCCTCAACTGTTGCCAGTGGTGAGGATTGAGGCTCCTTGATTACTCGTCCAGTGGTGGGTTGTTACAGAAGGGTGGGAGGAAGAATGCAAAAACAAAACAAGTTATGAGGCGTTATCATAGAGAGCACTTAATCATCACTAATGTTCAAAAACAAAGGTGCAAATTAGGACTTCTTTACTGAGCCAGGTCATTTCTCGCTGACCATAGCAGAACGGTAACTGCAACATCTTTCTTACTTCTTAACCTGCTCTATGTATTTACATTTCGGGCTAACGAACAAGCTTGAACTCTGTTGTAAAGTAAATTTGCATCCACCCTGCAAAACCAAATTAGTCATTGTAGAATTTAAACTGGGTAGAACTACCACACCATGTATCATATACACAGCTCATAATACATGAAACAGCCATCCATATTTCAGTAAAATGGTACAAAACTAAAAGGAATCTTCAATCAAAGGACCTAATAGAATCCCAAAAATCCAGCAACTCGCAAGGGGACTTGTTTAAATAATCATAGCTAAACTATAGGGTAGCTTTCCCTTATCAGACAAATCTCATTTTCGACACCAACCTCAAACAACATCTGAATCGTATTAGACTTTGCAAATGCCCTGAATCTCCAGGTTGAAAGTACACATAAATTCTTATTTACTAAACCATTTTTTCCCAACCGGCTGTTTCTTACTGAAATGAGTTTATTGCACACCTTCCATGAGAAACATAGGCACTTCTTTTCTGTTGTTAGCTTACAAATCAGCCTAATTATAGCTATGTATATTACGTTACTTTAGCTATCAAAGTTTGATACTCTGCTGCTTAGTGATATTATCAGTGATGTTCTTATATGTACCGGTGTTACCACTTAGAACTTAATACACTTTGTCTTTGTGTGATATTCTCTGCTTATCCAATTTTACTGAATTTCTGTATTTTTGTAACTATTTCTTTAGACCTTTTGTAAACATTGTTATATTGTACCTCTGTTTCTTTAAGCTTTTCTCCCTGGACCTCCACTGAAATGGGCATTGTACAGAGTTGGACTTCGCAGCTAAATAAAAGCAAAGTATTGCAGACAGAGAAATCTGACCGAAGAGGAGGAGGAGCAAGTGCTGAAAGGAAAATAAAGGAGCATTTTGATAAAATGCATGAGTTCAGTAAAGTTGCTTTGAAATATTTTTTTTTGGTAACCCCAGAATGCAAAAATTGTTAGTACAAGGACTTTGGCAACAGGAAATAGAAAGGGGTGCTGCCAGACTTTCTTATGACTTAAGTAACAACTCTATAAGGATCTATCCATCCACGACCTCTTTTTTTTTTCTTTTTCCTCATTTTTTGCATATGGGATCAGGGTGTCACCTCAACAGTGACGATCTACAGCCAAAGTTCACATCACTGGATGGCTAGCCCTCCCACAGTTATTTTTCCATACCACACACACCCCTTTGGCCAACTTACAGCATCCAGTCCACCTGTTGCATCTCTTTAGAATGTAGGAGGAAACCCACACAAAGATAGTGAGGACAGGCAGACTCCGCACAGAAAGCACCCCAGCTGAGAATCAAAGTGGGAAGCTGCTTGTTGTGAGGTGACAGCACTATCATCTACGCTGCTAGATATTGAAGACTTGAATATGCCCAGGTAGAGAAAGATGAGTCTCAAGAATTAATAGCTAAGATGGGCGGGGATGAGAGAAAATGTGCAATCAGTCAACAGGGAAGTCTCTAGGAGCAGATGATATTCCTCTGGAAGTTAAGAGGAAGGAAAATGAAACAACCTTCCGTATTTTAAACAATTTTTAAAAGCAGGGACATTGCCACCATCTTGGAAGAAATATGTGGTAGTTGTACTACCCAAAGATGGCAAAGACTCTCTAAACCCTCTTTCATAGAGATCAATTTCATTTTTGAGCCAATATTATAAAGAGTTTGTACTAGCTAAAAGAATTGCTAAGGTATTGCCAAATGTGGCCTATGGATCAGTGTGGTTTTGTGAAGAGGAGGCAAACATTTGACATGGCTTCCTCCTGATAATCATTGTTTTGTTAATGGAGTGATGAGAAGACCCCACTATTGTTTGTGGATCTTGATGCAGAGAAGGTATGTGATAGTTAGCGGAGACTTTGAGCAAGTTAATAGCAGCATTTGCATTTCTTGATGGAATAAAGGGGTTAATTAGGAGGATATATGAAAGGTCAGAGGGAAGAATTAAAGTAGGAGGGTGCCCTTCTGACAAGCTGTGTTTTTACCAGAGGAACTTTTCAGCTGGTCATGTTTCCCTTTGTTTGCATTATACTTGGAGCCATTAGCAAAAAAAAAAAAATAAAAAATAAGGAGTTCATAAATTCAAAGGTATAACTGGTCTGGTACTTAAGAAAATGTAGCCTTATTTGCAGATACTATTTTGAACTTGGTTAAATCAAATCTGAAGATGTGTAATAGAGACAATATTTTTTAAGTTTAAAACAAATTATTTATTTATTTAACATTTGTTAACCGGGAAAGTCTGACTTGGAACAAAGCCAATTTTCAGTGGAGGCCCGGGGAGAAGCGCTCCAGACGTATGTCTTTGTAACATGGGAGGAAACCAGAGCACCCGGAGGAAACCCACACTAAATGAAGATAACAAAGGTTATAGTGGTAAATTGTTTTCATGCATATTCATTCAGTAATATTTATATCTTTTGAGGATCTAAGATGAAATAGGAAGAGAAAGGATCCCATTATGGCAGCCAAGGATATGTGAGAAGAGACTAAGCAAACAATACAGAAATTTAGATGTTGGAAGTTCTTGATTATGATTATGTTTAGTAAGGTACAAGCCTGAAAATGTTTCTAGTCCCTTTATTGTATAGGTCAGGCATATTTTTATCCCCCAAAGGAGAAATTATGAACTATAATAAAGAATTGAATGATTTTATTTGGGAGGAAGGGTGGTAAGATTTGAGAGAGGAGGCATTTGTTTCAACAGAAGGTAATTTTAGATTACCATATTTGAAGCAATATTTTGAGCTACATACTTGGGGTTCATGTACATATAACAAGCAGCAAAATGCAATTAAAAGTGGAAAGAAATGAAGTTGAAATAGGGACAAGTTCTTGAAATAAAGAAAGAATAGGATTTTAGATAAAGCCCTTAAAGAAGAGAAAAGCATATGGAATGCTATGTTTAAAAAATAGCAGAGAGTATTTTGAAATCTAAGACAACAGGAGAATTAAGGAAAGTTATTTTACTGAAAGGGATGACCGCAAATAGGTGTGCAGGAAATAGGCAAGTTAGATAAAATTTATTGGAAAAAAAATTAGCAAAGGGAACAATGTATTGGGAGCAAATAATTAGGGATGGAGGAGACTGTGCGGTTGAGGCAGAGCACAACATTTGACTGTAGGTTAGAGACTGCCTATACTCTAGCCTTCCCTGGCAGGGAAGGCAAAGATGGATAGTGTGTTATATAAAAGACAAGCTGTGGTTGAGTTTATAACAGAGTAGAGAACAGAAAATGCATTTAAAAAGGGATAACTATTAGGCCACACAAAGCCAACTGAAAAAACTCAGTTAAGAGTTTAGAAAAGACTGAGAACTTAAATAAATGAAGGATGGTTGAGGGTCTACAAACTGGTTTCCTCTTATGATCAGTTTTCAACCATTTCTCTTATTACTTAAGAATCCATGGAATAAGTTATAGCCGTACTACTTTGTCACTTTCTTCGTTATCAATTGGCTGGGTGTCCTATGACGGTTTCCTTCGTGGGGTTCAGCAGAGTTGGATCATTGTTGTGTATGAGGAGTTTTATGACTGCCAAATTCTCATTGCATCCTCTTTCCAGAATGTTTTGCTGTAGTTGATCTAGGTTGGTGATAAATCAATCACTTCAGAGACTTTGGCTGTTCTCATTCTTGTGATATAATGACATTTTCTTAGTAATTTTGGGGTTAGCTTGTAGAAGTAGATTTCACTACATGGGACCCTCCATTACACCTATCTGCACATCAAATTTGCCATACTGGAGGTTGAGGGGTCCAAATGGTGAGATGGGGAGAGTAGTAGTGCTGAATTTGAATTCGTACTCAAGTCCTGGTGAGTATGTTCACGAGGTGATCCCTGTTTTTCAGAAAATCTCACCAATGCGACACTGATATATAGACTGTATTTGTATAGCATATATCATGGACAGAAGTAGGTTAAAAATTAAAAAAGTTAGCTGGGTGCACAAGACCCAGGATAAAAAAGTGCCCAATCCTGGTAGGCACACTGGTGCCAGGACTGGAAAAGATGACCGTGTAGAATCCTCAAAGTACGGAAACATTCCTACAACAGGGCCAGGCCCAGGGGGAGGATGCCCCCCCCCCCCCCCTGTTGTAGAAGGAATTTGTGGTTTACAAAAATCACAAAAACTGATAGGCCAAAGAAGAGCAATAAAGACGAGCTGAGGATAAAAAAGAAATTATGTATTGTTACGGTTATGCAAAAAGCCCAGAATTTCCAGATACAAGATATATAAAATGATTAAGGGAGAAATTAGAGGGGAAAAAGATACTTCCATGAGCGAAACTGTCAATCTTCAAATAAAAGTTTGTATTCATTAATACAACAGATTTGTGGAAGACAGTACATAGATCAAGAAACATTGATCTGTTTGTAAAAAAAAGCATCTGAGGAAGTGCAAAAATATAAATAAAACCCAGAGATTTTTGAAAAGTATAAAAAAGAAATATGGACATGGGAAAGAGAGTGAGATTTTTTATGGTGCAGTATTTATGCAAAGGAGAAAGCCAAATTAATGAATATAAAGAAAGCAGCCCCAAAGATATTCAAAGAGAAATACAGGCAAAGCCTTCCAGATATGGAAAATTTCACAATAAAGAAAATAATATCACAGAGCAGGAATGTAGAAAAGAAGATTAGTAAAGTAGAAGTTAAGAAAAAAAAAAAAATAGAGGGTGAAGTTATGGTATGCCTGCGAGTGAAGGATTTGGTATAGAAGGTCCAACACGGGTTACATCACAGCAAGATGGAGCGAGTCCACAAAGTAAGGAGAAGCAGGAAGGTCAGGAGACATTTGAAGAAATATGGACTTGGGAAAGAAAGAGATTTAATCTCGTGTAATATTTATGCAAAGGAGAAAGCAAAACTAATCAATACAAAAAGAGCAAGACCAAAGATATTTGAAGAGAAATACTGGCAAAGGAATCCGGATATGGAAAACTTTACAGTACAAAAAATAAGACTACAAAAGGAACAGTAGAACAGGAGATTAGTAATGGAGAAGTTAAAGAAATAGAAACTAAGGATGTTAAGTTGTCAATCTCGCCTTCATTCTTGCTGGATGGGTTCGGAGCTGATCCTCGGCTCCGACTTGGCACTTCCTAAGCTCGAGAGTCACTTTTACCAGCTCGAGGCAGCCCCATATCCTATGATGCAAGGCGGTAAATGCCCAGATCTCGTTTGCCGCTTCGTTGATAAGGTCCTCCTTTTACCAGCTCTTGGTAAGTAGTTTGTTCTGAATTTACTCACCCCATTCCATATATTTCTCTCAGATTTTTAGTATACTGTCACTTTAGATAGTTTTAGAGTCTCTGACTCATAGTTTACTGTTTCCCTAGTTTTTTTTATATTAGTCGGGCCTTTACTCCCTTCCATCCCTTCCTGTCAGGGTGTGTGCGTGAGTTTGTTTTCTCCCTTTTTAAGTTAAATTTCTGATTCTGGGACTGTGTGAGTAGAGTGTTTGTGTACTTTCACCATGTCCAAAGAACAGAGGGTCTCAGGCTTCAAGAAGTGTGACTCGTGCTGTCAGAAGATGTCTCTGACAGACGGTCACACTTCTTGTATTTATTGCCTGGGACCTCTCCACCTGCAGGACTCCTGTGCTATTTGTCACTCCTTCAGCCAGAAAGTCCTGCAGGAAAGGAGAAATAAGCTAATCTTAAGGGGCTTACTTAAACCAGAGGGCTCCCCGACCAAGTCTGCTTCGGGTCAGCCCTCCAAGACCGCCAAGGCTTCTGCTTCTAAGCCTTCGGCCCTGGCTTCGACTCCTTTAGAGTCGAGATCGGCTCCGGCTGGAGCCGATATTATTTTGACTATCGGTGCCGATACTTTAACTGCCACATTGGTGTCGGCTCCGACCGGCTCCGACCACCATGTGTCGAAGGCTTCGGTATCGGCGCCGCCCGGCTCCGATACCATTGTTTCCTTGCCTGTATCGGCTCCGGCTGGAGCTGATACATCTTTGACCAGGCTTGGAGCCGATAAGTTGTCGGCTCCGTCTGGAACCGAGGGTTCTTCGACTCCGATGGTTCCGTCGAGGAAGCGTTCCAGGTCTCCCTCTTTGGAGCCGATACTGTCAGCTCCGACCTCTCCTCTTCTTTCGGAGCGGAGCCATCGGAGCCGATCATCTAGGTCTTCCAGGCTCTCAGACCACGATTTGGAGAGAGTGGTAAGCAGATTGTTAAAATCACAGGCACTAGCCCAAATGCTTCATAGTCCGTCTCAACAGATGACTACTAGTCCACACCCTCTTCAAGTTCCTCCTTCGACTCTCCTCCAGAGTCTATTGGTATAGTCACTGCTACGGCTGTGGGGCAGATACCACCCCTTTCTGCTCCTTCAGCTTCTACTCTTATCTCCTCCTCGAGACCTTCCTTGGAGGGATCCGGTGGTCGGGCTTCCCTGGTCTGCTCCGAGGGGGTGAGTGGCATCTGACCCTTGTCCGACCCCGCTCTTCCCCTCGGGGCTTCGGCCTTGGTGAGCTCGGCTCCGACATCTGCTTTGGAGCCTTCCCTTTCGGTGGGCCCGGGAGCCCCTGTTTCTTCGGAGCGGGGTCTCTCCGAGCTCCCTGGAAGGGGAGCCTTCGAGGTGATGAGTAGTGTGCTGGCCCCTGGGCTCAGTCAGCAGTCTATCCCCTTAGCTCCTCCCTCTATGGTGCCTGTAGATGTCTCTTCCCACTCTCTTGCTCCCAGACCGAGTGATCCACCGCCTCAGGTTTCCCCACTGGGAAGAACCCCCTCTTCCGAGGATTCTCCTGATCCGTCAGGAGATCCTCCGCGTAAGAGGACCTGTAAGAGGAAGCACCTAGACTCCCCTGAGCCGACAACTTCAGATACCAACTTAGATGAGTCGGAGGGGTCCCCAAGATCCCCCTCTGAGGATGTCTCTTTTTCAGACATCCTAGAACTCCTAAAACAGAGGGGAAACTGGCCCTCCATTAATCCCTCCGAGGAGGAGTCGGTATACCTAGAGGCGTTTGGATCTCGATCCTCCACCTCCTGGGTGTCTCCGCCTTTTGACCCCCTCATGGAGGTGATAGCTCGGAAGGCGTGGGCATCTCCTGATTCCGTGGAACCAGTTCCCAGGAGGCCTTCTAAATTTATTACAGCCCCTTCCGAGAAACAATTTCTTACAAAAGATGTCCCTGTTGATGCCATGGTGGTGGCGGCCGCCACCAAGAAGGAACTTGCAGATCCTTCCGTACCAGTCCATCCTCCTAACAAGGATTCTAGGACTATGGACAGGTATGGTAAGCGGATGTTTTCCTCAGCGACCTTTGCCATGCGTTCGCTGAACTATTTATGTCACTTCACCAGACTTCAAAAGGGACATCCTTAAAGAATTAGGTGAAGTAGTACAGGATCCTACAGCTGCAGGGGCTCAGGACAAGATTGCTTCTCAGCTAGGAATCCTTAACTCCATAACCAACTCCTCCATGCGGCTAATTTCGTATGCAGCAGATGGAGCGAGTAGAGCTGCAGGGACAGGAGTGGCTCTTAGACGCCAGTCCTGGATGCGGCTCTGTAATTTTGCAGATCCCTTTAAGGCGTCCTTCACAAACTCTCCCTTCGATGGATCAACATTGTTTGGTCCTCAGGTGAAGGATATGTTGACCAGGTGTGAGCAAGACGGCAAGACTCTTTCTGCCGTAGGAGTCTGTTTTTCCACCCCTTCTAGGCCTTACCCTAAAGGACAGAAGGGGGGAAAGATGTGGTTCCGTAAATCTCAGGGAGTCACGCCGGACACATGTGGTCAGTTTACCCCTAGAGGCAGAGGGGGTAATAATAGTAGACGCCACCCTAGGGGCAGAGAGTGTCCGCAGAACCAGGGCAGCAGAGAGCCTCTCTCTGACAAGCCCTTCCAGCATCCCTGAGGTGTTGCCCGACTGTCCATCCTTGGAGGCAGTCGGGGGAAGATTATCGCTGTACCCAGAAGCCTGGCTTTCCCTTTCACAAGACAAATGGATACAGTCGATCATATCCGAGGGTTACAAGATTCCTTTCGAGGAAAGTCCCTTCACTCACAAAAATTCCCTTCCAGATGTACCACCCGGTCTAAGGGAAATCGCAAAATTAGAAGTATCAAAGCTTCTACAAAAAAGGGCCATTCAGCCAGTTCCAACAGACCATTCAGTGCCCGGAATCTACTCAAGGTTCTTTTTGGTTCCCAAAAAGACAGGAGATTGGAGACCAATATTGGACCTCAGTAGACTCAACAAGTCTGTGAAAAAGACAAGATTTCGGATGGTCACACTTCAATCGATTTTGCCCTTCTTAGGCAAAGACAACTGGATGTGCTCAATAGACCTTCAGGATGCGTACTATCACATAAAAATCCACAGACACTCCAGAAGGTTTCTCCGCTTTCGGCTGGGTTCCAGTCATTTTCAATTCAGAGCCCTGCCCTTTGGTCTCACTACAGCCCCCAGAGTGTTCACCAAATGCATGGCAGTGGTCAAGGCTCACCTGAGACGTCAAGGATTCCAGGTGTTTCCGTATCTCGACGACTGGCTCCTCTCAGCCACCACCAGGCATCAACTTCTCCAAGCCAGAGATTACACCTAAATCTCTGCACTCAATTAGAATTTTGATCAACTACGAAAAATCCTCCTTATTGCCCTGCCAGTCTATTACTTTTATAGGCGCAAATTTAGACACTGTTCGGATGTCAGCAAACCTCACAAGCCAGAGAATCCTAGATATCCAAAACCATGTGCGGATCATCCTTGCCAGCAAAAAGGTGCAAGCCAGACTGGTCCTAAAAGTATTGGGCCTCATGGCAGCTGCCATTACTCTCCTTCCTTTGGCCCGTTTTTACATGCGTCTCCTTCAATGGATGTTGTTCACCCAATGGTCCTTCCAACAGCTTCCCATGCGTCACCAGATTCTGGTGACACAGACTTGCAAAAACCACCTATCCTGGTGGATTTCTTCTCCCCAGGTCCATCAGGGCAGACCCTTTTTTTCCCCGGCCCCGGTAGCCACAGTCACTACTGACGCCTCCCTGATCGGGTGGGGGGGTCATTATCAGGGCAGGATGGTTCATGGGACGTGGCAACCGTTCGAATACCACCTGCACATAAATGTCCTAGAGATGAGAGCAGTGCTTTTAACGTTGCAAGTCCTCAACAACTTTCTTCCCTTGGGAACGATTGCAGTTCACACGGACAACATGTCCGTAGTGTGGTACATCAACAAGCAGGGCGGAACCAAGTCCTACCCCTTGTGACGAGAGGCTCTCAGACTTTGGCAATGGGCGATCTCCTCTCATCGGTTTCTGGCAGCAACGCATATCCCTGGGAAAACCAACATTTTAGCGGACAGATTGAGCAGAGCTATACTCATGCCTCACGAGTGGTCTCTCAAGCAATCTATAGTGGAGGAGATTTTTCAGAAGTGGGGCCGCCCATGTTGCGATCTTTTTGCTACTCCCCAAAACAGCAAATGCCCAGCCTTCTTCTCTCTCTTCCCACTTCCGGGCCATCCCCCCAGAGACGCTCTTACCCAAGATTGGCCCCAGGGACTGCTTTATGCCTTTCCTCCCTTTCCATTGATACCACAGGTACTCCAGAAAGCTACCGTTTTGAGAGCCAAAATGATTCTCATAGCCCCATATTGGCCTCGACAAATTTGGTTTCCGTTCCTTCATCATCATCTTTTGGTGCAGCCGTGGCATCTGGACCCAGTACCAGATCTTCTGATCCACCAATCGGGTCAGCTGCACCGGTCCATTCCTTCTCTCAACCTCACAGCTTGGTTGTTCCACTTCCTTCCTTAGCCAGGCTTCCTATGATCTCTAACCCTGTTAGGGATATCATAGTGGCTTCCCTTAAATCCTCTACTAGAAGGATTTACTCTAGCAAGTGGAAACGCGTTTCTCCTTTGGGCGAAATCAAGGAACATAGATCCCTTTACTGCCCCTGTTCATGCAGTTTTGGATTTTCTTGCGGAAATCTTTCACTCGGGTTCTTCATCTTCCACGGTCAAAGTTCAGTTGGCTGCAATCTCGAACTGTCATGTCGGGTTTGCAGATCACAACATTGTCCCACAAGCTTTGTAGAGCTTTTCTGAAAGGAGTTTTTCTCCTCAAACCTCCTGTCAGGAGTCCTCCTCAATGGGACCTAAATCTAGTGCTGACATCCTTAATTCTTCCTCCTTTTGAGCCAGCTGCTTCATGCTCTCTAAAGTTTCTTTCATGGAAGACACTCTTCCTTGTCACCATTACCTCGGCTAGGAGAGTGTCAGAACTTCATGCCCTCTCTGTTCGTCCCCCATATTTGGTCTTCCACAAGGACAGAGTATCCTTGAGAACTAATCCATCCTTTTTGCCCAAGGTTGCTTCAAAAACAAATTTAAATCAATCCATTGATCTCCCTGTATTTTTTCCTAATTATTCCAACAGATCGGAACAAAAATTACATTATCTTGATGTTCACCGCCAGCTCAGATATTATTTGGACAGAACAAAACAATTCAGAAATCTGATCAGCTCTTTCTTTCTTATGCTGAAAATAAGAAAGGCCTCCCTGTTTCCAAAGTGACCTTGTCTAGATGGCTATCTTCCACCATTTCTGACATTTATCAACTTAGGGGCAAACAGCTGTGCTCAAAACCAAAGGCACATTCCACTAGAGGCCTAGCCACTTCTACAGCCTTTCAGGCTAGGTTACCCTTAGATACTATTTGTGCAGCAGCCACTTGGGCCACTCCTCATACCTTTGTTTCTCATTACAAATTGGATTTGGCCTCCAGGGATAGAGCCAGTTTTGGTTCCACGGTTCTCAAGAGTCTGTTCCATTGAGCCACCCAGGATAGAGGTGCTAGGGCCGGTCCCATCCAGCAAGAATGAAGGCGAGATTGACAACTTAACATTTAGAAGTTATGTACCTACCATAACGTTCCATGTTAGTTGTCTTCTCTCGCCTTCTTTCTTGCGACCCTCCCTCCTGCCCCCTTGCCTGGACAGACCTTGATCTCCCTTGGCTCTGAAAGATTTTGTTTCTTTGGGCACCAGTTAGTTCTAGTTTAGTTATCTGGTTTCCCCTCTTAGCCTTTTTAGGCTATTTGCTTTTCTTTCCTTAGTGGAAAGTTTTTTATGCTAGGTAGTTTTCCCTCTAGGTCCAAATGAGATCTGGGTATTTACCGCCTTGCATCATGGGATATGGGGCTGCCTCGAGCTGGTAAAAGTGACTCTCGAGCTTAGCAAGTGCCGAGTCGGAGCTGAGGATCGGCTCCGAACCCATCCAGCAAGAAAGAAGGCGAGAGAAGACAACTAACATGGAACGTTATGGTAGGTACATAATTTCTAATTATGGAGTACCTGCAAAGTGAAGGACTGTGTAGAAAATCTAATTCAAAAAACAACACAACAGGATAGAGCAATGGATATCCAAATTAAGGGGGAGTCAGTAGAACCGGGAAACAATTGGTCAGGTGCCGTATGAAGATATTTTGGAGCCTTCCACAGGAAACTAGTATAAACGTTCACTTGAAGATGGACAGCAAGGGAAGGAACAGGAAACTCTTGACAGTGTAGAGGAGTGATAGGCCAGTAAGTTCCCATATGACAGAGCAACGGATGGCACAGGATGAAATTGAAGATAATCAGCCACAGAAAGATGCAATAGTAGAACTTTCTATAGAATGCCCGCAGGAAATGCTAAATAAAAATGTGTCCTCAGTTTAAAATAAAATGAACTAAGAGAAGAGTTGCTTGATTTAATGAAGATAGACATATTAACATCAATGAAAGAAATAGACTGCAGAAGATCAATAAAACCCAAAAAGTCAGAAGTTTGGTAAAACAAATGAACACAGGAATTAGAACTGTCCATAGAGATCCATGCAATATAATGGAAGTAAACAGTATATTACTCTGCAGCTAAATTAATAACTGATAAAAGTCCTACTGCAAGAACACAGGGTAGTGAGGGAGAAGGGGAAAAATTTAATACCATCGTGGAAGTATGGAATAGAGAAAACTGTAAAGCAATTAAGACAAGAAGTGTCACTGTTAGAAGAATATAGGGGGAACGGATCGACATAAGTACCAAGAAAGATGGACGTAGTAACAGTAATGCACAGTATTAGAACAGACCAGGATCTGTAATGCATTATCGCAAATAAACTAAAAATCTCAGATACACAGATAAGTAAAGGAAAAGTACAAAATAAGCAAGAACTGAGAAACAAAGGTAAGGAATTGAAAGATCACAAAAAAAAAAAAAAAAGAAATGCATTTTGGAGAAGTATTTATGAAGATCCTGTGAAACACAAAGATGCTAAATGGATAGAAGAAGTAAAAGAAATAAAAAGTTTAAAGGTACAGGATACAAAGTGGAATGAAGTAACAGCCAGAGAAATTGAAACAAAGTTAACAAAAGCCTCCAATTGGAAAACCCCAGTCCCAGATGCAGTACTTAACTTCTGGTTAAAAGTATTAACATCTTTGCATGACGATTTGGCTATGAGTAAGAACTATTTATGTGCACACCCTGAACAGACACCAACCAGGCTAACAGGAAAAACAGTGCTACTACTTGAGTGAACCTGCAAGCTACCTTAAAAACTGTAGACCAATAACTTGCCTTCCAACGATGTATAAACTATACACTGGAATTGATGCCGACAGAGTTTATAGTCATTTAGAAGAAAACTCAGTTATAGCAATAGACAAAAGGGGAATAAAAGAAAGTCACATGGAACAAAGGATCATTTGTTAGTCATAGTGGAGAACTGTAAAAAGAGGAAGAATCTAAGTATGGCATCGATTGACTATAAAAAAGCATTTAATAGTGTCCCACATTCATGGATAAGAATGCTTAAAAATGTATAAGATGCTCCCTACACTGAACGACTACATTACAGTGACCATGAAACAGTGGCAGACCACTTTGCAATTAAGCCATGGTAAAGGACAGATTATTATCCCAGGGATAAAAATTCAAAGGGAGATATTCCAGGGTGACTCTGTCACCGCTGTTATTCTGTCTTGCCATTAACCCATTAAGCTGTCTACTTAACAGCTTGGCCCATGGCTATAATTTGGCTTCTAGAAAATAACAATGTGTAAAGACTTATCTTCTCTTTGTCAATGATTTAAAACTTTATTGCTCATCAGATAAGGAACTGAAAGCACAGCTGCAAGTTGTCAAAACTTTTTTTTCAGATGATATAAGCATGTCATTTGGTCTTGATAAATATGCTAAAGCAACCAGTAAAGCAGAAAAACTGCAGCACCAAGAAAACATCAGTTTGGGAACTTGAGCAAAAGGGAATGTATAAATATTTGGGAATTGATGAAGGATCAACAAAATATGAGCAAATTCTAATAATACTTTGTAAGGAATACTTTAGAAGACTTAAATGAATCCTGAAAACAGCATTGATATCTAGGAAAAAAATCCAAGCTGTAAACCAATTTGC
Organism: Protopterus annectens; assembly: GCF_019279795.1. Taxonomy (NCBI): domain Eukaryota; kingdom Metazoa; phylum Chordata; order Ceratodontiformes; family Protopteridae; genus Protopterus; species Protopterus annectens. The sequence continues at coordinate 714,626,964 of NC_056737.1, forward strand.
TCTTCCTGTTCTAACCTTACAGCTTTGGGGTGATTGGCCCCAAAACGTGTTTGACAGATTAGATAGGAAAACAAGGATGCTTCATGCTCGCCAAATGATTTATAAAAATCGGTGCATACCAAGATTATATATTCTCTGTTCCTAAGAAGGGACGGGCCTTCTTGAAATTGATTACATATATAGATCTGCAATCGTGGGACTCTATATATCTGCTGACCTCATAAGACCCAAACCTAGTGAAAGTTTTGAAACATGAAGAGAATAAATCTAAGATGACCTGCATATCGGCAACAAGCAGGAATGGAAATCAAACCAGAAGTAGATAAAAATCAGGCAGCAATTGAATGTGCCAAAAAACAAAAAGAATATAAGGTGAAGGACCAGATGAGAAGGCAAGAAATGTGGAAAATGCATAAATATAGTTGTAAGTATAGAAAACATTTGGAAGAACTTCATGTTGATCAGGAATAAATGCAGAAATGGTTAAGGAGAGGTGAATTCAAACCAAGAGATGAAAGGTTAATACTGGTGCCCCAAGACAGTGGGCTGCATACTCTATTTACAAAGTCCATTGAACGTGGGGGGAACAGAAAAATGTAGGTTTTGTAAAACAGAGTTGGAGACAAATGCACACCTTGTTGCTCGTTGTGACATACAAATGGCAGAAGGATTGTATACTGAAAGGCACAGTAATGTGTCAAGACTGTTGCACTGGGGATTGTGCAAATATTATGGTATTGAAGTGACTGAAAAACACTGGAAACCTAAACCACCAGGCATCATAGAAAATGAAATGTACATCACATGGGATCACCCATTGCCAACAGTAAAAAAGATCGATGCAAGAAAACCATGTATAGTGGTCCATTAAAAGAAGACAAAAGTAGGATTGATCATTGAACTTTCTACACCCAGTGACTAATAGTGTCTTGCGTACACAGAGTGTCCTAAAATATCAAGATTTGCAGGCAGAAATGAGAGCAATGTGGAAGATACCCAGACAGTTCCAATAGTAGTAGGAGCAACGGGTCTTGTAAAAAAGAATCTACAATCGTATCTACAGTTGTATTTAGATATGGTACCAATATATGTAACTCCATACAAATTGCAGAAAGAGTCATTACTGGGCACATTTTAAGGTGCTGCAAAGAGCAATTTTGGCTGATACCAAATATCGAAACAATAGTAATTTTATAAACTTTAATCGTACTTTGACTAAGGAATGGGTAAATTCCTATCATAGTATTAGAAACCCAAAAGATTTGGAGAAATTAAAAAAGGAGGTTTGTATGAAAACTGTACAAAAGTTCAGTTAGTTGCACAGCAAGGGATGGAACAGGAAAGAGGCGCAACTCTGACAGTCAGTGTTGTGTGTAGTAATAGGCCAGTGAGTTCCTATATGAAAGAGCAAAGGATGACGCGGGATGAAGTTGCATGCAGAGAATGCCACAGGAAGATGTTCTGGAACTTTCTGTAGAATGCCTGCTGGAACCAGAGAACAAAGAATGTGTCCCCTGTTTAGAATAAAATAGTCGAAGCTAAGGGAAGAGTTGCCTGATGAGATGGATAGATGTATTAAGATAGATGAAAGAAATACGTTAAGTCAGTAAGACCCAAAATGTTAAAAGCCTGATGAAAGAGATTAACACAGTAATCAAGACTATTAACAGAAATTCATGTGATATAACAAGTAAATAGGAGGCATTACTGTGCAGCTAAGTCGAGTCTGACCAAAAAAACAATAAGGGAAAGAAAGGTAAGAAATCTAATGTCATCGTGGAAGCATTGAACAGAGAACTCTCTAAAGCAATTAAGAAGTGTCACTGTTGGTGTAGAAGATGAAAAAGATTAACAAAAGTACTTAACTGCACACTGCTTTTATGATGTGTGTAGCTTTTTATCAGAACAGTCCATTATCCGTCAAACACTATTGCAAACAATAAACTAAAGATATCAGCACAGGCAGATAAACGTAAATATGCAGATAAATATAAAGGAAGAGTATAGAATAAGTAAACCATTGATGACCCAGAAAGGTTTTATTGAGCTTTGGGAAACAAAGCAAAAAGAATAGAAACACCACCAAAAAAAGAAATATGAAGATCCTGTGGGACATAAAGATGCTGAATGGATAGAAGTAAAAGAAATAGATGTTCAAATGTACAGGATTTGAAATGGGGTGAATTAACGGCCAGTGAAATTGAAACACAATTAAGAAAAGCTCCAAATTAGAAAAACCCAAGCCCACATGCAGTACCCAACTTCTGACTAAAAGTATTAACATCTTTGCATGAAGATTTTCCCCAAGTAAAAACTTATTTCTGTGTGCATCCCAAATAGACACCAAACTGATTAACAGGAAAATGGTACTCCTGCTTAAGAGTGAACCTGCAAGCTATCCTAAAAACTATAGACCAATAATTTGTCTTGGGACAATGTATAAATTATGTACTGGAATTGATGCAGAGTTTACAGTCATTTAGAAGAAAACTCAATCATGGCAGTAGAACAAAAGGGTAAGAAAAAAGTCATATGGAACAAAGAATCATTTGTTAAATAATCATAACGGAGTTTGTAAAAAAGGGGAAGAATCTAAGCATGACACAGATTATAACACAGCATTTGGCAGCATTCCACATTCATAAATAGTGCTTCCAGATGTTTAAGGTGCACACTACATTTGTGAATTACCTTAGTGACCATGAAACTGTGGCAAACACTTTGCAGCTAAGCCATGATAAAGGACAAGTTCTCATCAAAGGAATAAAAATTCAAAAGGGGATATTCCAGGATGACTGTAGCTGCTGTTCTTTTGTCTTGCCCATTAACCCATTAAGCTGTCTAGTTAACAGATTAAGTCATGGTTACAGTTTCACTCTAAGAAAACAACCAAGTGAAAAAGACTTCACATCTTTTTGTGGATGATTTTGTTAAAACTTTCTGAGATGTAAGAATGTCATTTGGTCCTGATAAATGTGCAAAAGTGGCATTTAAAGTAGGAATGCTGCAGCACCAGGAAAATATCCATCTGGGAAAGGATTGTGATGCAATGAAATTTGGGCAGGAGGGAGTGTTTAAATATTTGGGAATTAATGGACTGCTGGACAGTAAAATGTGAATAAATGCGAGCAAAACTCAGTAAAGAGTATTTTAGTAGACTAAATTTATTTTATCATTTATTTGCAGTTTAATCGGGAAAGTCCACTGGACCATACAGATCCTGTTTTCCATGGAGACCCGGGAAGAAAAGCTCCTCGGTACAAGAAAAAAATTAATAAAATTATATATATTGGAAGTATACTATTATCTTTCATAGTGGATTACAAAGTTAAAAATACACTTGGCAATTCAGTGGCCAGACAAATGTTCATGAACAGATGACAACATTTTTAGAGATAATTACTGCATAGAGGATTTTTATAAAACTGAAAATAGCCCTGACATCTAGAAACAAAGTCCAAGCTATAATCTGATTTGCTGTTCCTGTTCTAACTTGCAGATCTGATGTTGTCCTTTTTATTCTTCCTCAACACATGGGTTCAGATTCAACTCTGCTGCATATGTTAGACTTTGGATCCAAATGTCGAGCTCCTCTCTCTACCTACAATTTTTTACTGTACTGCTTTGGAAGTTATTACTCTGCCTTCTTTCCTCTCATGTCTGAAAAAATGCCAGGGTTCAAGAATTGCACTTCTTGTGCAAACAAACTTCCAAACTTGGATGCCTCTGAGCCAGCCACTTGGATACCAGTTCCAGTATCTTCTCCACTTTTAATAATTCAAGGGTTCTGGCTGACTGACACAATAAATTGATCTTAAAAGGTCTACTACCTGCTGCTATGACTTCATCTTCTGGGGCTCAACCCCACACCAAAGTTTCTAAGTTTGCTCCATCGGAGCACAGAAAACGCTCCCTGCCAAAGACCCCTTGGACTTTGTTGGTGCCAGCAGTTAAGACCAGAAATATCTCTTGATTCAACGTAATCCGATCCAAAGATCTGATCTTCATATCCAAAGGCTTTGGATCCAAAATCCTCTGATCCAATAATTATATATTCTAGTCCTATGGCACCTACCTCTGATCCCGGACCCTTGGATACGAAGCCTGCCACATGTCATGGAATTCACATGCCAGAATAGTTGACAAAACCAATTTCTCCCACTCTGCATTCTCCATTCATACAAATGCCAAAGAAACATTCAATGGCACAATACACTACATCCTCCAGGTCCTCCAGAAGTTTATCAGAAGTGACTGTAGATAGGATGTTGCAAAAATTTCTTCAGATCCAGATGGAGTTCATACTTGCTCTGTCCTCTTTTGGATCCGTGAGCCTTCTAACTACATCTCATACTATCCTCTGTCCTTCTCCATCCTGTCCCACTGTTTCAGAGCCCCAAGATCTGAAAACCCCAAGAGGTCTTGAGTCAGATCTGAAGAAGATTTCTTCTTCGACTCCGACAGCATCCTTGAGTTCTGCTCCGATGCCTTCTGAACCGACCGGGTCCCAGAGCAAAAGTGTCTGTATTGGATCCATGGGGCCAGGATAGACTCCAGTGTCTGATCCATTGCTGCTCTTCGGAACCTTGGTCCTGGACAGTTTGTGCTTGGTTCCATCTGCAAGGCACAGATACTAGAGGAGTGATGATCTGTCTTTACTGGAAGCTTCAGCTCTAGTGCATTTGTCATGGCTTCTTCGGGCTCATCTGCCTTCGACATTGTAAAAAGGTTTTTTTCTCTCTAGAGAATTGCCTTCTCATTCTTCGATCTAGTTTCCATCCCCTCGTCGGTTCCGAGCTCTGGGTCAATCAGGTCAGCTTCACAGGGACAGCCAGCTTTAACTAGTTTCCAAGCAGTTCCTGTAGAGGAACTCCCCTTCTCTTCAGACACCTCCCCTGAGCATTCCACAGAGGAGATCCATCAGACGAGAATGTGCAAGAGGAAGCACATAGATTCCCCTTTGTAGTCTGAAACTGAGGATACTGATTTTTGATGAAGAAGGGTCCCCCAGATCACCACTGGATGATGCCTCCTTTGGAGACAAATTAGAAGTTCTCATTCAGAGGGGTGATTGGTCTTCGAAAATCCTCAAGAGGAATCTGTATGTTTGGAAGCTTTTGGTTCTGGCCCATCTGCATCTTGGGTTACCCCCCCACCCCCACCCCCACTCCACCAGCAGATGAGCTCATTGATTTAGTTTCCTGTCAAGCCTATCCCAAAGAGACCTGATAAGTTTCTAGTTCCCCCCAAAGATAGACGCCATTGGAACAAAGGAGTCCCAGATATGCTATGATGGTGGAGGCAGCCACTAAGAAAGATGTAGTAGAACAGAGCTCAGCTCTTCTGTCCGTCTGCCAAACAGGGAGTCTAGTGCATTGGACAGATTTGTATGTTGGACAGATTTGGAGAGAGTCTTTGCCTTGGTGACCTTTGCCTTGAGGTCTCAATTACCTGGCACATTTCACAAGGCTACAGAGATATTTGACCACAGAGCTGTCATGAGTTCATGTCTGCAAAGGATTTCAAAAGAACATCTTCTCAGTTGGCCACTCAGTTGTCAAGCTTCCATGAGGTTGATCTCACATATAGCTGAAGGCACCCGGTTCAGGCATTGCCATAAGGAGACATGCTTGGATGCGACTGTACAACTTTGCAGAGCCCTTTAAGATGTCTATCAGTGCCTCCATTGATGACACATTGTTTGGTCCATTGGTAAATGAAACTCTTACCTGCAGCAAACTAGAAGGACAGACTGTCTGCTGTGAAGATCAAATTGTCTACCCCAGTGAACCTTCTCTAGGAATCAGAGTTGGTAAGAAAATGTGGTTCTGAAAATCTCCAGGACCTTTCCAAGATTCGCACAGGGATAACTCCTCCAGAGGTAGAGAGAGAGGTTTCAGTGGGAGACGTTGCCCTAGAGGCAGAGGAGGCCACAAAAATCAGGGTTTCCATGATACTTTTCCAGACAGACCCTTCCAGTGCTCCTGAAGTGCTGCCTGACTGTCCAGTTCTGGAGGCAGTTGTGGGATGATTATCCCGGCACCTGGATGCCTGGGCAGATACAACAGAAGATTCCTGGCTGCCAAGGATAATGTCCAGAGGCTTTACCATTCCATTTTTCCCAACTTCCTATTTGCAGAAGGAAAAAGCTTCCCAACATTCCACCCAGTTAGAGGAAAGCAGCAGCACTAGAAATTCCGTAGCTGCTAGGCAAGAGTCATCCAAAAAGTCGAATAGGATTTGGAACTTACTCCCATTTCTTTTTAGTGCCCAAAAAGACGCGACCTCAGACCAATTCTGGATCTGAGCAAATTGAATCGGTACATAAAAAAGTCAAAGTTCCGAATGGTCACTGTTAGTCTATTTTGCCGTTTCTTTGCAAGGATAATTGTATGTGCCTCATAGATTTTTAGGATGCATATTATTGCGTCGAAATAGACAGGAAATCCAGAAGACAGTTGTGCTTTTGGCTGGAAAGCCAGCCATTACCAGTTCAGAGCCTTGCCATTTGGACTCGCCACAGCCCCCCATGATGTTTACCAAATGCATAGCAGTGGTGGCTGCTCACCTGAGACTCAAAGGATTGAGTGTTTCCATGTATGGATGACTGGCGCATCACTGTTCCCTCCAAGCATCTACTCCTATAGTCCAGGGACTATTTGCTCTGGATTTGCCAGTCACTGGGAATATCGGTAAATTATACCGAATCAAACGTGATACCAGTTCAGAGCCTGAAGTTTGTTGGTGCATATCTGGACCCAACAAAGCAAATAGCATCACTACCAATTCGAGGATTCATGGCAACAGCCATTGTATTGCTTCCCTTAGCATATTTTCTGTGTCCTTCAATGGGCTTAGCTGTCCAGTGGTCCATTTTTCAACAGCTCCTGTCCTGCCCTATCAAAGTTATTCCAGTTTGCATATGATAGATACAGTGGTGGATCCAACTGAAAGACATTCTTGTAAGCCAGACCTTTGTTTTTCTGCCCCCAGTGGAAATGTTGACTACTGACATCTCCCAGCTTGGGGCGGGGGGGGTGGGATCCTGGGAAGAACAGTTTCTGCCTGTCACTGCCCATAGATATGAGTACAGTCCTGTTAACACTGCAGGCATTTCAACATGCTCTTCCTTCGGGGACCATTGTGAATCAGACAGACAAATGTGTGTTGTCTGGTACATCAACAAACAGAGGAACTCAATCTTACTCCCTCTGCAGAGAATCTGAGAGTGTGGGAATGGGTGATCTCTTCAAAGCACTTTCTAGTTGCAGTGCACATACCAGGGAAAACCAGTGTGTTAGCGGACAAATTAAGCAGATCCATTTTGATGCCACACGAGTGGTCTCTCTGTCTGTGGCAAAGAATTTTTGTTGTTGGGGCCAACCTGGCTGCAACCTCTTTGCTCCTCCCCCACACACAACAAGTACAGCAGATATTTTGCCCTAATCCTCCCTCGGGGGGGGGGGGGAGGGGTTCACATATAGATGCTGTAGTCAACCTGATGGTCATCTTTACGCTTATCCCCCACTTCCCTTACTTCCCAAATTTCTACGGAAAGCAAAAAGGCTGAAGAGCTCAGTCATCCTCATTGCCCCTTCTTATGGTCTCACCTTCGTTCACCTCCATGGATACTAGAACCTTTTCCAGACCTCCTGTCTCACCACACAGGAATCGACCATCCCAATATTCAGGATCTCAACCTAACTGAATGGCTTCTCCACGTCCAATGATGGTCAGACAGCCCAGGCTTTCTTCCCTAGTACATTCCATAATTTTGTCCTCACAAAAAGACTCTTCCAAGAAGATTTATAAGAGCAAGTTCAAAAGATTTTCACTTTGGGCTTTGAAAAATCCTGTTGACCCTTTTTCTGCAAATTTTTGGCTATTTTTAAAGTAGCAGCTAGTTTTTTTTTTTTTTGCAATTAAACTGCAGTTAGCAGCCTTTTCTAGTTTTCATATCAGAGATAAAAATTATTCCTTGGCTTCTTCCAAGTTATGAAAGCATTTTTGAAAGGTATTTTCCTCATTGGGGCCACCAGTGAAGGATCTTTCAACTGGGATCTGACTGTTGTGTTGCAAGGTCTAACTCTAAAACCTTTTGAGCCTTCAGCAAAAAATTACCTAAAATTTCTTTAAGAGAAAACAGTTTTCTTAGTAGCCATTACTTTTCCAAGGAGAATTCCTGAACTCCAGTCTTTTTCTTCAAAAAATCCTTACGTTAATTTCCATAAAGATAGGGTTAACGTATGAATGAACCCACCTTTTTTACCTAAAGTAGCTTATGAATCAAGCACTAACCAATCCATTCATTTACTGGTCTTCTTTCCAAATTTTTTAAACATGGGAGTATATATGCTTCATCTCCTTGATGTGTGCAGACATTTGCGTTTTTATTTACACAGGAAAAAACAAATGAGAAAGCCAGATTAGGGTATTTGTTTCCTTTTCACCAAACGGACTGGGTTGTGAAGTTTCTAAAGTTACTTTAGCTAAATGGATCACTGATTTCTCTCTCTTGGATCTATTCTCAATAAGGTATTCCCACCTACCTAAAACACCCAAAGCTCACTCAGTTAGGTCAACGGCTACTTCATCTGCTTTTTGGTCAGGAACATGTATTTGATTATATTTGTGCAGCTGCCACATTAGTCCAGTGCTCGTACCTTTGTTACGCATTACAAATTGGACCTTGTATCCAGAAGTATGGCCTCCTTTGGTACTCCAGAATATCCTTCCATGAGGGAAGATCAGAGTAGCTAGGGACTCTGTCCCATGAGCTGAGGAAGAATGAAAAAGACATCAGATTTAAAAGTTATGTATTCACCATAACTAGGCATATGTGTTGTCCATTTTCATTCGTCCTCAACTTCCCTCCCATCCGTCACCCATCCTTAAATCTTCTGGAGGAAGCCTGTTGGACAGTAATTGGAATGTATAGTTCAGGTTTGAGCCCTTCTTTCTTTCAACTGTCCTTGTTCCTGTCTAGCTATAGGGTATTTATTGGCAATAGACTCTATCAGAGGTATTGGGGATGGACTAAGGCATTATGGGTAGAGGGAGGAACTCGAGAGTTGGATCCAAAGTCTAGAGTATGCAGCAGTCAAAACAGAGGATTGGATCCGAACCCATGTTTTGAGGAAGAATGAAAATGGACAACACAGATGCCTTGTTATAGTGAGTATGTAACTTTTAATAGGGCACAAAAGGTGTTGGCTCAGTTGAACAGAAAAACAAGAAAAATGCTTCACTGTTATCAAATGTATAAAAATCAGTGTATACCAATATTGTATATTCTTGCTTTGAAGAAGGTATGGGCCTTCTCAAAATTGATTATATGTATAGATCTGCAGTCCTAGAACTGCATACATATTTGCTGACTTCACCAGATCCAGACGTAGTGAAAGCTTTAAAACACGAGGAGAACAAGTCTAAGATGACATCCTTGTTAAACTCTCTCTTACAGTGTACTGTATATTCTGGTGTATATACTTATATCACCATCATATACCTTCACCATCAATCACTAATTTGAAATATATTTTGTCAAATAATCCATTTGTGTGTCTTTACTGTTTCTGCTACTTTCACGTACTGTAGCAGACAAACTCTAGTCATGTGTCTTAATTCTGTTTTTTTAGTGAATGTTGTGGCCCAGACAAAGACATCCATTTTACTACAAATGTTGTCTTAGTTAAGTGTCGGATATTTTATCTTTACTTGTATTGCATTTTACTCTATGCTCCCAATACTTACTATTTTATCACTGTATTTTTATTGTTTTTAATAGTTTAATGCTGTATGTTTTTATTATAAATTTCTATGTACTATTGTTTGAAGATTTTCTCCCCGGACCTCCACTGAAAATGGGCAATCCTGCCCAGTCGGACATTTCCTGGTAAACAAATGTAAAATAATAATAGTAAATAAACTAAGGAGAGAAATCTGTGTCAAGCGGGAGTGGAAATCAAACAGAAGTAGATAAAAATCGGGCTGCAACTGAATGTGCCAAAAAAAAAAAAAAAAAAAAATGAAAGAATATCTGATCTTTCTCATTATGAGAAGGCAAGAAATGTGGCAAAGGTATAAATATAGATGTTCTTCGTCTTCCATTGCTGCAGTCCTGACTATTGGGTATAGTCCGCGTCCAGTCGGCCCGAATACCAGAGTATAAGGCTGACGTCGGTCAGGGCGCATTAGACTGACGTCAGTACGTCAGGGTACTAATGCGCATGACCGACGTCATATCCTCAGTCTTTTTTGCCGCATGGTCCGATGCAGAAGCAGTTTTGCGAGTGCAGGTTGGCGTTCTGAAATATTTCCGAAACCGGAGTTTCAGACCGAAACAGAGTTGGCTAAGTACCCCGTTGGGGAACATTTTGGTTTTTCTTGCCTCAGTATTTTACCGGATGTCAGAAAAAGTGAATAACTGTATTTCTTGTGGGAAACAGATACCTCATAGGGATTATCATACCTTGTGTATACCTTGTTTAGGGCCTGAGCACGGCGTTGTTGGTTGCCGCTCTTGTGCTAGGTTTAACAAACGCACTATTAAGAGGAGGTTAGACTGTGCCAGGTTAGTGTTTGGGAAGCGTTGCAATTATAAAATGCCGTCGGATGCACCGACGCTTCCTCAAGAAGCGCAAGGATAAAACAGTGAAGCCTAGGGTTGATGAACCGGCAGTCCCGGACGTCGGTTCTTTAGAAGGCTCAGTGGAGCCGGAGGTTTTGCCAGGAGTTTCCATGGAGTCCCAGGCAGAAACTATACTATTACAGGATGTGCCTTCTCAGGAGGTAGGCCAGGCTGAGGGGGCTTCTCAGGTGACTGTTCTTCCCTCTCTTCCCAAGGTAGTTAGAGCCTCTCCTTCTGTTGCCAAATCTTCTTTGAGAGGTAGGCCTAGTTCAGCTTCAGTGGGCGCTTCTCCTAGCATTTCGGGTTCTGTACCTAAGAAACATATGCTTAAAATGGCAGAAGATTTGATTACTATGATTAGGGGTTCTATGCCCCCGCCTGATAAGAGGCCTAGGGTGGAACCGGAGTTTGATAGTTTTGAACAGTGTTCAGAGGCTTCAGAATCTTCTGTGGAAGATATGCAGGAGTATCCTACTTATTCTGATTCTGATGTGGATGACTCCACTCCTACAGCTTCTCCGCCTGAGGATTTCTCATTTTCAGAGACTCTGCATTCCATGAGGGAGCACTTTAAATGGGAAGGCCAGGATTACTCTGATTCCAGGAAAAGGCTTAGGGAATTCTTGTTGTTACCCCAGCATAGGCCTTTAGCTATTCCTCCTGTGTTGAATGTGGTGGAAGATGTTTTTGCAGAGGCTTCCATGAACCCTGACTCTTTGCCTCCTGCTCCTGTTAAGCCTGATAGGTATTATAGGGTGCCCGAAGCTCATAAATATTTGTTTAAGAGTCCTAGGGCGGACCCAGAAACTATTTCTCAAGGGCCTAAGGGTGTAAAGGCTTCTGTGGTTAAAAATCCTGTTCCCACTGATAAAGAGGCAAGGGCTTTGGATAGGTGGGGAAAGAAAGTGTATACTTCTTCCACTCTAGCCATGAGAGCATTGAATTGTCAGTTTCACATGCTAAAATATCAGAATTATCTCCTTTCACAATTGAAATCTAAGGTGGATGCTTTGGCGGAAGGTATTGAGTGTAAAGAGTTGCTGGATTTGGTTCACGTGTCTGAACAAGTGGGTAAGCATTCCTTGCAATGTGGTTTTGATGCTGTACAGGCCTCCTCGAGGGTGGCTGCTACCAGTTCTGTTCTTCGCAGGCATGCCTGGTTGAAGGATCAGAATTTAGCTGAGCATGTTAAGACAAGGATTTTGGATGCTCCTTTACAGTCTGATGTGTTGTTTGGATCGCCTGTGGAAGCAGTTTTAAAGAAGATGGAGGACAAAGCTAAGTCTATGCAAACTGTTAAAGATTTTTGCAGGTGCAGCCACCAAAGTTTAGTAGAAATTGGCCTGCTAAGGGGTGGACATATCCTGCTTATGATTCCCAGTCTAGGGGTAGGTCTAGGCGTGGTAGGGGCAGGGCTCAAGGTTCTTTTAGGCCTAGAACAGGAGTTCACCTGCTCAGACTTCTGGTGAGGGCAGGGGTCAGTCCTTTCGTAAACAGACCCAATGACCTGTCTTTTCAGCTGCCAGCAGATTCACGTTTGGCAGCTCCTTTGGGAGGAAGACTGTCTCTTTTCAAAGAAAATTGGGATTTAATTACTCAAGACAAATGGGTGTTGGATATCATTCACCACGGTTACAGATTTTATTTCCATACAATGCCCCCTTTCAAAGGCATGCCAGACGTTCCTCCTCCACAAAGAAAAGAGGCTCACAAGCAAGTTTCTCAGTTACTTTACATAGGGGCCATTCAGCCAGTCCCTGTATCAGAAAGGGGCCTAGGATTTTATTCTCGCCTGTTCCTTGTACCAAAGAAGGGGAACACGTGGAGACCAATTTTGGATTTATCTCTCCTCAACACGTTTTTGGACATTCCCAAGTTCAAGATGTTGGCGTTACAACAGCTTTTACCTCTGCTGGGCAAAGATCACTGGATGGTAACTTTAGATCTCAAGGAAGCTTACCTTCATGTGCCTATAAGGCTAAGTTGCAGGAAGTATCTGCGGTTTCGAGCTGGAAATTCTCATTATCAGTTCTCTGCATTGCCCTTTGGCTTATCTACTGCGCCCAGAGTATTCACAAAGGTTCTGGCTCCAGTGATAGCTTACTTCAGGCTTCAAGGAATTCAAATCTATCCTTACTTGGACGACTGCCTGATTCTGGCTCAAGAAAAGGAAGACCTTCTACAGCATCTGGAATATGTTATAGCAGTGCTAAGATGCCTAGGGTATTCTGTGAGCGAAATAAAGTCCAGTCTAGTACCCTCTCAAGACATGTGCTTTCTGGGTGTGAGACTGAATACAGCAGCCCAGATGGCCTTTTTAACCCCGGACAAACAAAAGAGTCTGTCACTTTACTTCCATCAACTATCTCATCAGTCCGTGCTGACTGCAAGGACAGTCCTTCAAGCATTAGGGTTCATGGCATCTTGTATTCTGGTGCTTCCCAATGCCAAACTGCATATGAGGAAGCTACAATGGTATCTCAAAATGTATGGACACAGCACTGCCAGGATTTGGACACTGTCATTCAAATAATACCTTGCCTTCAAAAAGAATTCTTGTGGTGGGCTCAGGAATGTCACCTAAACAAGGGACTCTCTGTGACCCGGCCAGAGGCAAGTCAGATCTTAACGACAGATGCCTCGGACATTGCTTGGGCAGCTCATCTAAATGGAAAGTGGATACAAGACAAGTGGCCTGCCAGACTACAGCATCTACATATCAACATGAAAGAGATGTTAGCAGTCCAGTTTGCATTAATGGCTTTCAAGGAGTTACTTCTTCCAGGGCAGGTGTTGATTCTAACAGACAACACAACTGTCATGTGGTACATCAACAAGCAAGGGGGAACGCATTCTTATCCTCTATGCAGGCAAGCAATGATTTTATGGGAGACTGCGCTAAGCCTGCAACTAACTCTTCAGGCAAGGTTTCTGCCAGGAGCACAGAACTCCTTAGCAGATGTGTTAAGCAGACAAATCATGGATCCCCACGAGTGGAAACTGGATCTTCATGTATTTCAGAAACTGACAGTGTCATGGGGAACTCCAGACATAGATCTGTTCGCTTCTCCACTAAACCACCAGCTGCCAAAGTATTGCACAAAGGGGTTTCATCACACAGCTTGGAAAGTGGATGCTCTGTCTTTCAGTTGGAAAAACCTTCATGTGTATGCCTTTCCACCTCTGCCTCTTCTTCCGAAGGTACTATTAAAGGTCAGACAAGACAGGCCAAGGATGATTTTGATAGCTCCAGATTGGCCTCGGCAACACTGGTACCCACTACTACGGAGTCTGGTAAAGAAGCCTCCATGGCCTTTACCTCTGATTCCTCATTTGTTATCTCAGAAGGACGGTCATCTGCTCAATGTCAAGCTTCACTCTCTTCATCTAACAGCCTGGCATATTCTGTGTTGAAACACAGCAGGTCTCAACTTCCTCAACAAGTTTTAAATGTGATTATGGAAGCTAGAAGACCTAGTACAAGGAAAGTGTACGCAGAAAAATGGAAGAGATTTTTATTTTGGAGTACAGCAAAGAATTTGGAGATTTCTGAGCCTAATTTGAGTGTGGCTCTTCAATATCTTACTGAATTATTGGACAAAGGTTTGTCCTTCTCTTCCATTAAGATTCATGCTGCAGCAATTTCAGCTCACTATGATTGTGACCCACCTTTGTTTTCGCATCCTTTGTTCAAGCAGTTTCTTAGAGGGGCAAAGAATATAAGACCCCCACGTAGAGCTCCTACTCCTGCTTGGGATCTCAATTTTGTGTTGGAAAAACTTACTCTACAACCTTTTGAGCCTGCAGCTACTGCTGAATTGAAATACTTCTCATGGAAGACTGCTTTTCTGTTGGCTATTACTTCTGCAAGAAGGGTGTCTGAGTTGCAGGCCCTTATGGCAGTAGAGCCCTTTTTGATTTTCCATAAGGATAGGGTATCATTACGTACTAATCCTTCTTTTATGCCTAAGGTGGTTTCTAGTGTGGCTTTAAACCAAACTATTCATTTGCCTACGTTTTATGCAGACCCTCAAAATACAGGGGAAAAGATTTTGCACACTTTAGATGTACACAGGCAATTGCGTTATTATTTAAGCAGGACTAAGGATTTTAGGCAGTCTCAGCAGTTGTTTGTTTCTTTTGCTTTGAGTTCACAGGGCAAGCCTGTGTCAAAACAAACTATTTCTAGGTGGATTGGCTTTTGCATTGCATTTTGTTATTCCCATCATGGCAAGGAGATTCCAGCTGGGATTAGGCCTCATTCCACTAGGGCTACTGCCACTTCAACAGCATTTCTAAGGGGTGGCAACTAAGGATATTTTGGAAGCAGCTACTTGGAGTTCAGTGCATACTTTCTCCAAGCATTATCACCTTCCTATCTACTCTAAGTCTAGGGCTGGTTTTGCCACAGCTGTTTTGCAAGGCATGTTGTCAGCTCCTACTTCTTTATGATTTGCCAGCCTCCCTTACCTCTGCTTTGGGATTCTACCCAATAGTCAGGACTGCAGCAATGGAAGGCGAAGAACATAGTACAGTTTTGTACCTACCATAAATGTAGATGTTCGAGGATTCCATTGCTGCAGTCCAATTTACCCTCCCGCCTCGCCTGCTGTATTTAGGGGTGGTTGTCTAGGTGAGTTTACATGCTTATATTTTTGTATATATTGTTGTATATATTGTACATGTTTTGGTGCAGGTTTTTTGGGACTTGTCTTTTTAGGGTCTTCTGACATCTGGGGCAAGAAAAGACTGAGGATATGACGTCGGTCATGCGCATTAGTACCCTGACGTACTGACGTCAGTCTAATGCGCCCTGACCGACGTCAGCCTTATACTCTGGTATTCGGGCCGACTGGACGCGGACTATACCCAATAGTCAGGACTGCAGCAATGGAATCCTCGAACATCTACATTTATGGTAGGTACAAAACTGTACTTTGCAGCTACTCCTATTGCAACTTCGTGTCAAACCGGATCTGACGCAGGAATGGTTAAGGAGAGGTGAATTTAAACCAAAAGATGAAAGGTTAACATCGGAGGCCCAGGATAGTGGACTATGTTCATGTGAATTTACAAAGTCCATTGAACATGTGGCAGAAATAAACAATGCAGGTTCTGTAAAACCGAATTGAAAACCCGCAAATCTTGTTGCTGGGTGTGATACAGTAATGGTAGAGGGCCTGTATGCTGAAAGGCATAATAATGTGCAAGGCTATTGCAATAGAGATTGTGCAAACATTACAAAATTGAAGTAAGATAAGCATTGGAAACATGAGCCACATGTATTCTAGAGAATGATGAAGTTTATATCATATGGGGCACCCATTACCAATAGTTCAAAAAAATAGATGGGAAAAAACCAGATATAGTTGTCCATGGAAGGAAGACAAAAGTAGCATTGATCATTCAAAATTGCTACACCCAGTGATTAGTCTTGTGTGCAGAGACATCATAAAAATACCAGTATTTGCAAGCAGAATCAAGGACAATGTGGAAGGATACCAAAGCAGTTCCAACAGCAGCAATGCGTCGTGTAAAAAATATTAAAAAAATGAACAGTTGTATTTAGATATGCTACTGATAGATGTAACAGGAATGTAATTCAGGGCAAATTGCAGGTGGTGCGAATAGCATTTTTGGCCAGCATCAAAGATTGAAATTATATTAATTTCATGGACTTTAATACTTTGACTTAGGAATGAGGTCCATTTCTGTCATGGTATTAAAAACCCAAAAGGCTTGGAGAAATTAAATCAGCAGAGGTTTCGGTGGCTCTAGGTGGGAGGTGGCCATTACCAGTTCTAGACACTTCCATTTAGACTGCCCTCAGCCCCCAGGATGTTCTTCAAATAGATGCCCATAGTTGCAGCAAACAAGAGGCTGTGCGGGTAAAATTATTCCCCTGTGGCTGACTTCTGGTTGCCAGAATAAGAATGAATAGAATGATCTCGGACAGGGAGTCTCTTTTCAGCCTATTCCATTAATTTGGGATTACAGTGAACACCATGAAGTTCCACGCTGAGCCTACATTTGCATCTGTCAAATACACTCTGGTTATTCCATCTTGCAGTGCATTTTTGCACTTCCTCTGCAAAACATTATGAATCAAATTATCTGACCATAAGTAGTGACTGTTTCATCGTCTCAAGCC
This sequence comes from Protopterus annectens, assembly GCF_019279795.1. Taxonomy (NCBI): domain Eukaryota; kingdom Metazoa; phylum Chordata; order Ceratodontiformes; family Protopteridae; genus Protopterus; species Protopterus annectens. Next base: position 714,643,745 of record NC_056737.1, read on the forward strand.
TTTGGGTATTGTGGCAACCATAAGGCAACCACAATTTAGTGTTCCCAGTGCCATCTGCTACTTGAAGGTACTACATTGTACTAAAAGTGTCACAGCATTAATTTAGTACTTTGATATTTCTGCCATTCAAGATACCCAAAGTGTGCAAATTTCTCATGACTTGGTGGATGCAAAATGAGTCTTCCTCTGAGCAGACCTTTTCTTAACTCCCACTCCAGTTGTGGTTGTCGCCCAGAAGACCTTGTCCTAGGGTAGAGACATTTTCAGGAGGTGAGGTCCAATGAATATCCTACATGAAGGCCAGACTACCTATCTGTGTCTTGGAGATGAGACCAGTCTTATTTTGAAGGTGTTTTAGGATTCCCTCTCTCTGGGTGCAGTTTCCATCCATACAGAACAATATGCTAGTTTGTAAGTTCATACAGTGTTCTGGCCCTAAAGCTGTCAAGGAACACTGATTTCTTAAAAGTATGATTGAATACCAGGTCTCCCATCCAGTTGTCTACTATAAGTTTTTTTTTTTTTTTTTTTTTTTTTAAATGTTGTGGATTTGCATATATGCAGAGAAGGTTTACTCCGTATTATTGGAATGTTTTGTCTTGTAAATCCACACAATTTAGTCAGATATTTTTGAACCAGAAACTGAGTTAGAATGTATATATATTTTGGTATTCTTATTAATCATCAGATTTAATATCGCTTGTAATACAGGCTAAAATAAGCTTTGCCCTAAAATGACGATTGTATAAAGATTGAGATGACAACATCTCTTTGTAGCCTTAATTGTAATGTGCCAAAATTATTTTAATAAACTTAATTTGCAAATGCCCTAACCTTTTAGCTCACCCAATGCATAAAACAGAACACCCTATTGTATTCAAGTAGGTAATAATCTTCTCTAGTAATACTCCTTTGTTTCATTGCTTTTGAGACCACTACATCAACATGTCTTGAAAATGAAAATTAGATGTTATCAACTCCCAGCTCCTTACGCTCTTTGGTGAGTCTAACATCTTTTAATATCAGAGCATTTTAAAAATGACTACCAAAAAAGTTACATGTATTCAGACTAAATGTAATATCTCTTATCTGTACATTCAGTTCTCTTTGTACCAAGTAATTACTGATATAGTTGTAATCACTGTAATCAGTAATAATGCCATGTTTACAATCGCCAGCATTACTTGTTTAACCAACATATTCTGTTTCTTAGAAAAGAAGTAACCACCAAATTAAAAATCAGTAGTCTCAGTACAGAACACTGCAGTACACCATGTTGTATTATTAGTGGTCTTGAAATATTCCCCTGAATATAACTAATTAGGATTGAAATCTTCCTACCAACTAGTTAGATATTCAGTTTATGAAATAAGGGGTGTATTTGTCATTTAATAAGGCAATACTTACATATTGATGACTGCTGCAGTAGCCTTAGCTGTATGGGTTATATTCAGCCAAAGATGCAACAGCTGGCCAGCTTCCAAAGTTCAAGGGCACCTTGTTGCGCTCAGTTAGGCAGCTAGAGCTGACCACCTAAAAAACAGGTTTGAGGAGCAAGCAAGACCTTGAAAACTTTCCTGCTGCTAAAGAGAATTTAACTTCTGTGGGCTTTCAAATTTTGAAAGTCTGCTTATGGTGTTCTTTGAGCAGATAAGTTACCTTGAGAGGCTTTCCACATTTAAGAGTTTGTTTAAACATACGCTTCCTACTTAAAGTTGTTTATAATCTAGGAGTTTGTTTTAACAGGATGTCACAAGACTTAAATGTACTTTTAAATGGAAGCACACTTGTTTCCTGTTTTAAAAGTTGTTAAAACAGTTGAAATCTATTTTTTCTCTGTAGAAATTGTTTTTTTTAGTTTTTGGTGCTGGCAGAATGTATTTGTGATTTTTACTGTGTTTTGTTGCAAAAAGTGACCTGACCGCTTTAAATTTTTACTGGTGTATGCTGCTTGTTTTCCCATGGAACAAACTACCAGTTCCATGATTGCTCCTTCTTCCAGCCACAGAAAGAAAAAGTTAAGCAAGACAGCCTTTGCTACCACAGCAGACTAGCAATTTGCCTCAGCCAAAGTTGGGTGACAGTTCTGTGCCAAGGTTGCTTCCTCAGACCACGTGTTTTTTACCCCAGATCCCTCTGTTGTGCCTACAGCCACTATGGACTGGAGGTTAGCCACATTCTCTAGGGCTGTTGGGTTCCCCTCAGTGGGCAAGGGAGAGCCATTCTGGCCAATCCTGGGAGGGGGACATAGAGGGCTTCCCTATTTAATTAGAATGTTGTGCCTGCTGCTGCCATTAAGAACTCTGTTGGCACCATTTTTCCTGTCAAAAAGAAATGGAAAACTTAAACATGTACATCGTCATCCTCATATTTCTCTAGACAGTAGATCAGGCTCAGGGTCTAATTCAGGCAGATCTTTCTTGTAAGGTAATTTCTGAGATTCAGGCTTCTAAATCTTGACAGGATGATGAGACAGATGCAGGGCTTTTCCTCAGTGATGAGAGGGGTAAGCTGATACAGGGAACTTAAGATTTTTTAGCTCTCCTTTTCCATATTTTCCAAGGGATTCTTTAACCCCTAATCCAATTTTGTCAAGAAAAAATACTGTCTCAGGTTTAAGAAGAAATGGCAAGGAGGTTCTCAAAATGGAATACAGGACCCCACCCCAAACCAAGGACAGTCCAACAAGTCAGACTGTTTAAGAGACCTTGTCTCCACCTACCACCCTTTCAGTCAATTTTCCCTTCCACAAAATCTTAATCTTCATTTTTCTCTCTGGTAACAGATAGTTTCAGACAAATGGATTCTGAAGATCATTCATCAAGGCTGCAGATGGTAGTGGGAGGAAGTTCCTTCTTTCCGGGGAGTAATTCCTCATCCACAAGATCAGACTCCTGTCCTGCAACATGGTGTCTCAGGATATGATAGTTCCTCAATTCCAGTTTGGGAAATGTTTTTAATCAAGGATGTTTTGGTGCTGAAGACAGACAATCCTTTAAGACCAGTTCTGGATTATTCCTTCCTAAACCAATTTGTAATAGTGCCCAAGTTCAAAGTCCTGTCACTTCACAACCTGGTACCCTTTCTTCCTCTTTGTTTCATGGTAACACTAGATTTTAAAGATGCTAATCACATTCCTATTCATCCAGCTTCAGGTGTTTCTTAAGGTTTTGTGTGTCTGGATCACATTAATTCCTCTGCCTTGTACTTTGGATTAGCCACTGCATCGAGTGTTCTCAAAGTATCAAGCTCAATTATAGCTCATTGCAAGCTTCAGGGTGTCCACATTTTTCCATATTTAGACAGCTTGCTTATTCTTTGCAGAGTCTTTCTTTAAGAATTTCTGAATTGGGTGAGTGCTTTTACACAAGCTGAGATTCCAAGAGAGCATTCAGAAGTCTTTTTTTTTTTTTTTAGTCCATCACACAAAATTGTGTTCCTGCCTGGCAAGAGAAAGATACAGTGGTGTCTGAAGTCTCTCTGGTCTTAGTACCAATAGCCATTATCTTTTCATATCCTAGTTCTGAGGTTTGTCAGAAAAATATCCTGTTTGAGACGAGTTTCCTTAAATCCAGGTCTCTCCTTCTTCCCACCCTGCTCCAAAGCAGTCAGTCACCATTGACTCCTCTGATTTGCTTGAAGTTTCAGGAGGGATAAAAGTGCAGGGTGTTTGGAACAGCAAAGATTGACACAAGCACACACATACAAAAGAGATGCTTGCTCTGATCAAGGTACTCTACTGTATCATATTTGCTCCCCTAAACCACTTAAGGTTATTGCAGACAATACCACAGTCAAGTGGTACAATTTAACCATGTTAGCTTGGGATATAGCTTCATAGCCCAGTCTTACTGTACAGGCATCCTAAATCTCGTCAGAGCAAAATTGTGTGGCAGACCAGCTTAGCAGGACAAAGACAGACCCTCACAAATGGAAACTAGAATTGGGGGTTTTCCAAGATTTGATTCATCTGTAGGGAGATCCTTAAGTCGACATTTTGCCTCTTCTCTGAAAAATCAGCTGGCAAAGTTCTTCTCAAGTGCTCCATGCAAGAAGACCTGGAAGACTGATGCCTTTTCCTTTCCCTGGATAGAAATGTTCCTGTATGCTTTTCCACTGTTTTCACTGATATCCAGGTTACTTCTGAAGATTCAGAAGGAATCCCCCAAGATTACTGTGGTGATTCTCCTCTGGCCCAAGCAACAGTGGTTCTCCCTCTTTTGGAAATGGACAGTTGCAGTTAACACAAGATTCATCACAGAATAGCTCTACTCCCAACAACAGGTGTGTTTGTACCCCCATCCCGATCAACTTCAACTGACTGCCTGATGATGGTATCTTAATTCCCTTTAGACATCTGTTTACTGAGGATGTGCAGCGAGGGCTAATGGAGGTAAGAAAGCCTGCTACTTGAGCATCATATGTTAGCAAATAGAAAGATTTTTCTAGTTTGCACCTGCAGTATACCCAGCTCCCATTCGAGCGGTAGTTTTGGTTTTACAATATTTGTGAATGTTCATAGGTTCATAGGTTCGTACTAGGCTATCTGCCCTAAGGCATTTGTAAGCCTAGCCAGAGTGTATGTGGCTTACACCACCCCTTAGGATGAGAATACTGCGACCTTTTAGGGTTTAGTTTACTATGCCTCTGTCTAGTAGTGACACAGAGATGACCCCCCAGGGTAAACCTATGATCTCCCATCCACTCGTCGAGATTTCTCTTGAATAGAGTAAGTGAGGGGCTCTGCCTAACATGGACTGGGATTCTGTTGCAGAGTGTAGGGAGCCTCTGGGTTATGAATCTGTCCCTCCAGCACATCCTATTTATTTCTGTGTTGAGGTTTAAGTCACTTGTTCTCGTGGCTCTGATGGATTTGGATTTTCTGAGGTGGAGCATGTCCATTAATTCAGAATTGGACATGGCCTTGTACGTCAGGCACAGATCACCTCTGAGTAGGCGGTATGCGACTGAATAGAGCTGGAGTTTTTTCAGTCGGGCAGCATATGACATATGTTTAAGACCCTTTATCCTCTTGGTGAGGAACTTTTGGGGTCTTTCCAACTGCTGCAGGTGTCGGGTGAGATACATCCCAAATGGGGCATTGTACTCGATCATTGGCCTGATAAGAGAAGAGTACAGGGGCACAATGACCTCTCTTGATCTAGATGTGAAACCCTTCATGATAAGGTGGGCAATATAGAAGGTCTTCCTAACCACTTTGGCAATGTGAGTGTCAAATGAGAGATTACTGTCAACCTGGGTCCCTAGGTCCCTGATTACCTCTTCCGTACTTAATGGATTACCGCCTATGTGGTAATTTGTCGGTACCTTGTTTTTCCCAAAGGGTATGACTATACATTTTTTGACGTTCAGCTTAAGGCCATGGCTCTGGCACCAATTATCCGTTTCTGAGGCCTCTCTGAAGGATGTTTGTGTCCGCTGGAGTATCAGTTATGGCACCCAGTTTGCAGTCATCTGCGAACTTTGTCAGCCACAATCCTCCTATGTTTGCCTGTACCTCGGAAAAATAAATGCCGAATGAGGGGTCCCAGGACTGAGCCCTGTGGGACACCGCTTGTGACTGGCTTAGAGTCTGACATGGCTCCAGCAACTCTGACCCTGTGGGTTCTGTCCTTGAGCCAGTTTGCAACCCATCTTGTGACATATGGGTTTACATTTAAGCTGGTGAGTTTGTCTATGATGCCCAAGTGGGGTATTGTGTCAAAGGCTTTTGCAAGGTCAAGGTAGGCTGTGTGAACTGCCTTACCCTCATCAATGGCCTTAGTGACTGTTTCAAAAAAGTCGACCAAGTTCAAAAGGCAGGATCTGCCCTTGACAAAGCCAAATTGGGTAGAATCCAATGTCTGTAGGTCCCCAATGTCTTTGTTTATGAGTTCCATAATGATCCTCTCCATAGCTTTGCAGACCAGGCTCGTCAAGCTTATGGGGCGGTAATTTCCAGGGTCTGTAGAAGCACCGCCTTTGTGAAGTGGGACCACTGTTGCTGTACACCACTCTTTGGGTACGTATCCTGTAGTAAGGCTAAGATTAAACAGCAGCCTTATGTGTGGGTTTAGTTCCTCTTGGAGTTCATGTAGCACACAGCCTGGGACACCATCCGGTCCCATTGATGCTTTTTTTTTTAGCTTTAGAGAGGGCGGCTCTCACCTGGGCATCTGAGATGTTAGGGAGGCTACACTGCTGGGATAGTTATTTCTCCTTTTGGGGGGGAGGGGGAGGAGAAATTTGCACTGAACCTGTGTGCCAGAATGTTGGCAATGTCAGTGGGTTCAGTGTATTTTGTGTCATTTTGGACTAACTCTGAGCATATCTGGGAGTTTCCACCCAGGTTTCTAACATAGCTAAAGAAGGCCTTGTGATTGTCTTTTGTGTCTTTTGCGATTTTTCTCTCAAAGTTGGCCTTGGATGATTTTATGAGTGATCGTAGTTTTTTGCTAGTACTGATCAGAGACTCCTTCCCTTTTAGGGATTTTGCTCTGTCATGTAGTAGCTTCCTCCTCCTGTTGTAAAGTTTGTTTATGGCTGGGGTCCACCAGACCAGGCGCCTGCCTTTGGGGGAATGGGTCTTGGTTTTATTTGGGATTGCATGATCCATGCATTCTTGAAGGTGCCCATAGAAGGCATCTGCAAAGGATTCAGCAGTGTGGGTTGTGGTTTCCACTGGCCCAGGGGCCTTGAAGGATACCACTTTAGTCTTAAGAAGTGTGAAGTTTGCTTTTGAGAAGTTCTTCACTGTGGTCTTTGTGCAGGGGTGGGGCGGGATGTGGATTTCCAGTGAGATTAATTTATGGTCTGATCTTACCAAAGAGGGATATACTTCCGTGTGGAGCATTTTGTCCCCATGTTTGTGATGATCAGGTCTAGTATATTGTCTCCTCTTGTGGGAATGGTGACTAGTTGTTCCATTGCATTTGAGTTTATGAATTCTAGGAACCTTTGGGCTAGGGTGTTGAGGCTTGAGTAATGTTCCCAGTCTATGTTTGGGTAGTTGAAGTCTCCCAAAATGATGGTATTTGGAGAGACATTCATACTCTCCAGTGTCTTCAGGAAGGCTGTGTGGGGTTCCTGAGTTTGAGAGGGTGGTCTGTAGCATGCTACAAACTGTAAGGCAGTTTTGCCTATGGTTAGTTGCACCTGGATAGTCTCCGATGCTTCGTGCGTTGCCACTGACCTGGAGGTGTGGGTATCTTTGATGAAAATGGATACTCCCCCTCCTTTTGTGGTTCGGTCCAAGTTTTGGGTCCGGAAAGCATGATATGAGGTAAAACCTGATAGTGCTGGGGTGCTCTCAGGAGCCTTGAACCAGGTTTCAGTGACTGCACAGACATCGATGTTCTCCATACTGAGGAGGGCTTGAGGCGTGCATCTTGAGGTTTAGACTTCTGGCATTGAGCAGCATTACCCTTAGTTTTTTCCACTTGTGTTTTCTAGGGAGGTAGGTTTGTCATTTGAGCCTTGCCTAAAAAGGCACTATGGGGGTGGCATGAGCCTTGGCCAATATCCGGAAGCCCAGGGTGACAGGTGCAAGCCATCCCTTATGAAGCAGCGTGGCTTGTCAAGCATGTCATCCCAAGCAGACAGACATTGGATCCCCTTAGAATGACACCAGTAATTAAGCCAATTGTTAAAACTGATCATTTTGTCTTTGTACTGTGGCATCATTCTTGGTGAGGGTAAGATGCTGCTCAGGGTCAGGGTCATACCGGTCTGGGCTACATAATCAGAGAGCTCCTCTGTCTCTTTTCATGTAGTCCAGGGAGGATGCCTCAGGTCGTTCACACCGGCATGTACAATGACTGAGTCATATTTGTACTTGCTGTGGAGCGACCTGAGTGCTTGTGTTATGTAGCGGATTCTAGCTCCCGACAGGCAGCTTACTGTGACCTTTTCCTTGTTCAGTCTGGTGAGCGGGACGTCAGTGTGTCTGACTATGGAGTCACCTATTACAAGTGTGTCTGGCATGTTGTTTGGCCTTAAGGGCTGTGACTGTTTAGCACACTGACTTTGTGAACTATGTGTTGCATGTGCTATGTCTTTAGGTGGTGGTTGCTTGGGTGTCTGCTTTGGAGGCCTCTGTTGTTTTGGTAGATTTTTAATCAGCACCTCCGAGTATGTTTTTGTGTGTTTATGTGTTTGGTTTGCTGTTGTGATAGTTCTATGTGAGACTGGGTTTGTGGTGTGCGTGGTTACCTTCTCCTCCTGACTGGTCTTTCCAGTTCTGAATTGAGAGAGCTCAGCCTCCAGTTTGGCTATATAGTTGCATCTCTCGCATATATTTGTATTTGTTGGGAGGAGGAGAGGGTTGTCTGTGTACATGAGGCAATTGTAACATTGCCTCAAGATTCCCAGATTCACCAGCTGAGCAGGAGAGGACGCCAGCAACTGACCCTTCGACATGCTAGAAATAGTGAAAAAGATTGCTGTGTAACCGAGTCAGAAAGGACCTATAGGGAGATGTGTACTCAACAGAATTTAGGTGAATGAAGTACTTTCTTTTGTTTAAGAGTGCTTTACCTGTATAAAAATGCTTTAGGAGCAAGTGCTGAGCTTTTCAGATTGAGTATAGGCTGTTTAGATTGCAAGTAGAACAGTCCTAAGGGAAAAATTGAAGAGCAGACTTGGCAGAGCCAGAAAAAGTTTTACCTTGTTTAACCAAGTTTAACCTTGTTTAACCGCGCACGACCTCGCAAAGGCAGATTTTAAGCAGTGAACTACAAAAGAGCTACGAATGGTCCCAAACAACCAATTACTATAGCTCCTTGTGCTGAGGTCACTTCCGCCAAGGACAGGTAGGCTGCTCAAGGCTCCCCACTCCCACTGGTGAGCAAAGAAACTTCTTTCTATCCAAGTAAGGTAATGGACAACACAGGAACTACACCACAGCCCAGAATACAGCAATGCCTGTATACTGGTCTAAACTAGACAAGAAAGGCGGGAAAACAAGGATTATTTTTTTGTTTTTTTGTTTTTTTTTTGTAGAAATACACAGAAAATGCAGAGACAGTGATAAATCAGTTACACAGGCTAGCACACTTTAGTGGGCAGCCTCCACAGTTAAATTAAACAAACAAACAAGCAAACTTTCAATTAAATTCAACTAAATGTAACTAAGTGCAGATTTAAAAATATGTTACTGTCCTTTCTTACTCCTCCATCAAGGTTCATTTATCAGCCATTCCAGCATGTCTGCCTATGGATCCTCCTGTTTCAATGCAGTCCTATGTTAAGATTATTTTTAAAAAGGGGCTTTGCATAACAGCCGTCCAAGAAAAATGGTAGCTCCTCCTTGAGATCTTAATTTTGTGCTAGAGAAGCTAACACTTGCCCCATTTGAACCAGCTCATCTAGCAGACATAACGTTCTAAACTGTTTTTACTGAGTGCTCTGACCTCTATCTGAGTTGCAAGGTCTTATTTTGAATCAGCCCTAATATTCTTCTGAGACTGTTTCTTTAGGCATGTTGGATTAGTTCTCAAAGTGCTGTCAAAGTTTACTTTAAACCAAGCTATCCATATCTCTGTTTTCTTTCCTCAACTTAAAAAGGAGACGAGAAAGTGTACTTCATACCTTGGATTTCCCCAGACAACTCTGGTACTATTTTTACAGAACAGATTCTTTCAGGTATTTGAATTGGTTCATTTCTTGTGAAGGTAAGAAGGGGCAACCTGTGTTAACTTCATCTATGGCTTTTTGGAAAGGGTTGGATTCTAGACATATTCTAGAAGCAGCACCTTGGTCCCCTGTATATACTGTACAAAGTGCTATAAGCTTGATTCCTTTTCAAGGTTTAGGTCAGGCTTTGCTAGGACCCTTCTTCTACCTTCCAAGTATAAGCCAAGGTAATCTACCCATATAACTAAGGCTTTTGCAGCAGTGGTCAGTATGATGAACCAAGTACATTTGTGTAAGAAGACTTACTATAACAGTAGATGTTCAGATGATCACTGCTGCTGCTCCCTCCATACCCTTTTTCTTTTTTTCATAATGCCTGGTTCATAGGTTGGTACTAGGCTATCAGCCCTAGGGCCTATACAAGCCTAGCCATAACAATTCCCTGGCTATTTCTTCCAACAACATTTACTATCCTGGACCCCTGTCTAGCAGGGCAACTGATGTGATCCCTGGGGTGAATTTCCTTTCTCCCATCCAATCGTCAAGGTTCCTTTTGAAGAGGGCCAAAGAGGCACTCTGCTTGCCATGTATGGGCAATCTATTCCAGAGTCTGGGGAGTCTCTGGGTCAGGAACCTATCTTTCCAGCATGTTTTGTTTATTGTGATGACAAGGTTTAGATCCCTGGAGCATGTGGCTCTGAGGGATTGGGATTTCTTTAAGTGTAGCATGTCCAACAGCTCTGGGTTTGACATGGCCTTGTATGTTAAGCAGAGATCACCTCTGAGTAGACGATATGTGACAGAGTATAGCTGGAGTTTTTTAAGGCGGTCAGCGTAGGGCATCTGCTTTAGACCTGTGATTCTTTTAGTGAGGTATTTCTGCGGCCTTTCCAGTTGTTGCAGATGTCTTGAGAGGTACATATCAAACGGGGCGTTGTATTCTATAATGGGTCAAATGAGGGATGAGTACAGTGGGACAATGACCTCCTTTTTTCTGGATGAAAAGCCTTTAGTGATGAGGTGTGCCACATAGAAGGATTTCCTGACTGTTGTAGCGATGTGGTTATCGAAGGCGAGACCACTGTCCACCTGTGTCCCTAAGTTTCTTATCACACTTTCAGTGTTTAGTGTACTGCCACGTATATGGTAATTTACGGGTACATGTTTTTTCCCAAAGGGGATAACTATACATTTCTTGGCATTGAGCTTGAGCCCGTGGCTCTGGCACCAGGCATCTGTTTTTCTAAGGCCCTTTTGTAGAGTATCCACATCATTTGGGGATTCAATAATGGCTCCCAGTTTGCAGTCATCTGCGAACTTTGTTAGCCAGAGTCCCTTAGTGTTAGCCTGTACTTCAGAGAAGTAGATGCCAAACAAGAGCGGTCCCAGGACTGAACCCCGAGGTACTCCACTTGTCTGGAGCTGGATTTGGAGTCTGCTACTTTTACAGTGTGGGTTCCATCAGTAAGCCAGTTAGCAACCCACTGGGTGATGTAGGGATTAATGCCGAGCTTAGTAAGTTTATCTATGATTCCAGAGTGGGGGATGGTGTCAAAAGCTTTGGCAAGGTCTAGATAGGCTGTGTGAACCACCTTACCCTTGTCCATGGCTTTGGAGACTTATTCGAAGAAGTCAGTCAGGTTCAGGAGACAAGATTGGCCCTTCACGAACCCAAACTGGGTGGGGTCCAGTGTTTGAAGGTTGCCATTGTCTTTGTTTATAAGTTCCATGATAGTACGCTCCATGGCCTTGCAGACTGATGGGACGGTAGTTTCCGGGATCCAAGGTGGATCCCCCCTTGTGGAGTGGGATAACTGTAGCTCTGTGCCACTCAGTGGGCACAAAACCTGAGGTGAAGCTATGATTAAACATGACACTTGGGTGAGGTGCCAGTTCATATTGTAGTTCATGTAGTACACAGCCAGGGATGTCATCTGGTCCCATGGATGCTGTATTCTTAGCTTTGGAGAGTGAGTTTTTTACCTGTGTGGCCGTTATTACTGGAATTTGGCAATCTTCCGGTATTGAAATGGGCCATTTAGGGGGTGAGAGGGGTTGAAGTTAGCACTGAATCGATCTGCCAGGATATGGGCAATATCCTTGGGATCAGTATATTTAATGCCATTCTGTTTTATCTCAGAGCAGATCTGAGCATTGCCATTTAGATTCTTGTCATAGTTATAGAATGCCTTGTGGTTGTCTTTGGAATTTTTGGCAATTTTATTTTTGTAACTAGCTTTGGAGGATTTTATGAGGGATCTCAGTTTCTTACTGAGGCTGGTAAGGGAGTTTTTTGCCTCCTGGGATTTTCCTCTTCTCCGCAACAGTTTCTTCCTTTTGTTGTAAAGTTTGTTTATGGCAGGGGACCACCAGATTGGCTTCCTTTTTTTGGATGAGAGCATCTTGGTTCTGTTTGGGATGGCACGATTCTCGCATGAGTGGATGTGCTCGTACAGTGCCTTAGTGTAGGATTCAGCAGTTGAACTTTCAGTTCCCGTCTGCATGGGTGTCATGAAGTTTGTCACTTCTGACTTGAGTAGCATGAAGTTGGCTTTGGAGAAGTTTTTTATGTAGGTTTCCTTACTGGGGGGTGGGGGTGGGATGTGGATGGTAAGGGTGATTAGCTTATGGTCAGACCTGACTGACGAGGGGGTGACCATAGGTGTGGAGCATTGATTTCCCATGTTGGTAATGACCAGGTCTAGGATATTGGAGCCCCTGGTGGGACTATGGATTAGTTGATCCAGGGCATTGGAATTTATGAATTCCAAGAACCATTGGGCAAAGGTGTTAATACACAATTAGTTTTCCCAGTTAATGCAGGGTAATTAAAATTACCCAGTATTAGGGTGTTAATCAATCTTAATATTTTCCAGTATGTTTAGAAAGGTGTAGTGAGAATCTTGGGATGTGGAGGAGGATCTGTAGCAAGCAACAATTTGGATTGCAGTCTTACCTAATGTTAGTTGCACCTGGAGAATTTCAGACGCATTCTGTTGGGCAACTAGCCTGGTGGTGTGAATATCCTTGGTGAATATTGACACTCCTCCACCTTTAGTGTTTTGGTCCTGGTTTAGTGGCCGAAAAGTGTGGTAAGAGTTGTAGCCTGGTATTGCAGGGGTGCTTTCTGGAGCCTTGAACCAGGTCTCGGTTACTGCACAGATATCGATGTTCTCCATTTTTAGGCGTGCCTCGAGAGAGTGCATTTTGAGGTTTAGACTTCTAGCATTACCTTCAGATTTTGCATGCTTGTACCTGTTACGGTGGTGGTTTTGTCCTTTGAACTTTGCCTAAAAAGGCACTATAGGGGTGGCAAGCGCCTTAGCTGGTAACCTGAATCCCAGGGAAGACAGGTGCAGACCATCTCTGGCAAAGCATCGTGGTTTGTCGATCATGTTGTCCCAGGCAGACAGATACTGGATCCCCTTTGAATGAGACCAGAAGCTTAGCCAATTGTTGAAGTCAGTCATTTTGTCCTTATATTGTAGTATCATTCTGGGCGAAGGCAGGATGCTACTCAGGGCTAGGGTCATACCTGCCTGGGCCACATGATCCGAGAGCTCTTCCATGTCTCTTTTCATGTAGTCCAGGGAGTTACGTCTCAAGTCATTCACTCCAACATGGACAATGACAGAGTCGTATTTGTACTTGTTGTGGAGTGACCTGAGTGCATGTGTTTTGTGGCGGATCCTGGCACCCGACAGGCAGCTGACTGTAATTTTCTCCTTGTTCAACCTGGTGAGTGGGATATCAGTGTACTGGACTATAGAGTCACCTATGACTAAAGTGTTAGGTACATTGTCTTGCCTTAGGGGCTGTTGCTGGGTGGCACACTGGTGTTGTAAGCTATGTGACACTTTGGTTGTGACTGGTGTTTGTTTGCATTTCAGCTTCAGAGGTCCTTGTTGCTTGGGCAGGTTACAGTTAAGGGCCTCTGCATATGTGGATTTAGTGTTGCTATACGTGGGTGTTGGTGGTGTGGGTTTAGAAGGGCTATGTGTTGCTTGAGGTGTAGTGTGGGTGTTAACCTTCTCCTCTTGAATGTGTAGCACAATCTTGGGTGGAGAGAGCTTTGCCTCCATTTTGGCTATGTAAGTGCAGCTCTCACAGGTTGTAGTGTTGGGTGGTAGGAGGAGAGGGTTGTCTGTGTACATGAGGCAATTGCTGCATTGCCCCAGTATGCCCAGATTCACCAGGTGGACAGGAGAAATCACCGGAAGCCGACCCTTGGACATGCCTGGTTTGGTGCTTTTTTTTTTTTTTTTTTTTGTAAAGTACAGAAGCTGTTTTCCCTTACCTTAGCAAGGTACTTTGCAATTATATTCTGTTTAGTGCCTATGATTAATTTCTCCTTATTAACAAGGGGAGTTGAGTGCTTGTATCAGTTTAAGGCTTCCTAGTGCTTTCCAGCAGGTATTGGAACAAGTGCTAGTCACAGGGATGCTTAAAGGTAAGATGAAAAAAATGCACACTGCAGTGTGCACTAGAGAAGTTAGATGTGAAAGTAGGTAACTTAAGTTTTACCTGTTTAAAAAGTTAAGGTTTAGTGGAGAGTTACTATTTTAAAACAGCAAGATGGATTGAAAGGGGTGGTCACATTTGTATTCTGGTACTATGGAATACAGTAGGATGGCCAATAAATTTAAATAGTTGAAGGGGAGGGATTTCTAAAATGATGATTTTGTGATTACTACAGGTTATGTATATTTATACATTTTTACTCATAGCTATGTTCTTTCAGGGCTCAGACTCCCTCCCTGTCTTTATGAACTCTCTGAAGAGCTTGGTGCCCATACCTGTTTTTAAGCTGCCTTTACTGTTTGAGTACTTGGAAATTGCCATGAAGCTCTGGAATCTGGCCAGCTTTAACATCCTTAGCAGTATATAACCCATATAGCTAAGACTACTGCACCAATGATCATTCAAACGTCTACAATTATAAGTTTTACACAACTGTACTTTACGTACTATTGAATGAAGTAATATGTTAAAAACTTTACCCAAGTCTAAAACAATTATTATTGCTAAGCCCTGAACTGATTCTAACTTTATTTGATCATAAAATTCAATCAGGCTTGTTTGGGTAGATCTGCCTTTAGTAAAACCATGTTGGTAAGTTGTCATCAATCCCTTTCTCCATTTTGTATATGGGATTGGGGTGTCGTGTCAGTAACCATCTCTCTCTATTCAATGCCACTCATTTACTTTCTTCAACAGTCATGCCTGACCATCACAGGTGGTCTGTCACACAATCCACCCATCTCTTTGCCCAAAATCATCTTTAGCAGATTGTCTTCTGTATTTTTGCACATAGGTTCATAGGTAGGTACTAGGCTATTGGCCCTAGGACCTATATAAGCCTAGCCAAAACAGTACCCTGGCTTTTGCCACCCAAGAAAATTATTTTCCTGTGCCCCTGTTAAGCAGAGCCACAGAAGTGATCCCCGGGGTGAATTTCCTATCTCCCATCCAATCATCAAGATTTTTCTTGAAGAGTGCTAATGAGGAGCTTTGATATAGATAGGTAGTTTGTTCCAGAGTATGGAAAGTCTCTGGGACAGGACTCTAGCCCTCCAGCATGTTCTGTTTATTGTGGTGACAATGTTTAGGTCCCTAGAGCATGTAGCTCGGAGGGATTGGAATTTCTTTTAAGTGGAGCATGTCTAACAGCTCTGGGATTGACATAGCTTTGTATGTTAGGCAGAGATCGCCTCTGAGTAAGCAATATGCGACAGAGTAAAGCTGGAGTTTTTTGAAACGGTCTGCGTAGGGCATCTGTTTTGAGGCTGGTAATTCTGTTTGTGAGGTATTTATGTGGCCTTTCCAGTTGTTGTAGATGTCTTGTGAGGTACATACCAAAATGGGCGTTGTACTCTATAATGGGTCTAATGAGTGATGAGTAGAGGGGAGCAATGACCTCTCTTTTTCTGGATGAGAAACCTTTTGTGATGAGGTGTGCCACGTAGAAGGATTTCCTGACTACTGTGGCGATGTGATTATCAAAGGAGAGACTACTGTCCACCTGTGTCCCAAGGTCTCTTATCACACTTTCGGTGTTAAGTAGACTACCGCCTATGTGGTAGTTCATGGGTACAGAGTTTTTACCAAAAGGGATGACAATGAACTTTTTGACATTGAGCTTGAGGCCATGGCTTTTGACACCAGGCATCTGTCTCAGTGAGGCCCTTTTGCAGGATGTCCACATCGTTAGGAGTTTTGATTATGGCTCCTAGTTTGCAGTCATCTGCGAACTTTGTTAGCCAAAGACCTTCTGTGTTGGCCTGTACTTCAGAGAAGTAGATGCCAAACAGGAGAAGACCTAGGACTGAACCCTGTGGTACTCCACTTGTCACTGGTCTGAAGTTGGATTTAGAGTCTGCTACTTTCACATTGTGGATTCTGTCAGTCAGCCAGTTGGCAACCCATCTTGTGACATAGGGATTTATACCTAGTTTAGTGAGTTTATCTATAATTCCAGAGTGGGGGATGGTGTCAAAAGCCTTGGCAAGATCTAGATAGGCTGTGTGAGCCACCTTTACCCTCATCTATGGCTTTGGTGACCACTTCAAAGAAGTCTTATCAGGTTTAGGAGACGTGATCTGCCTTTTACAAACCCGAACTGGATAGGGTCCAGAGTTTGGAGATTACCAATGTCATTGTTTATAGGTTCCATGATGATACGTTCCATAGCCTTGCAGATCAGGCTCGTCAGACTGATGGGGCGGTAGTGGCTCCCCCTTTGTGGAGTGGGATAACCGTTGCTGTGCACCATTCAGTAGGCACAAAGCCTGAGGTGAGGCTATGATTGAACATGGTACTTGAGTGGGTGGGGTGCCAGTTCGTTCTGTAGTTCATGTAGAAAGCAGCCTGGGATGTTGTCAGGTCCCATGGATGCTGTGTTCTTGGCTTTGGAGAGTGTGTTTTTTACCTGTGCAGTCGTGATTACAGGAACCTTGCATTCTTCCGGTATAGAGATGGGCCCTTTAGGGAATGAGAGAGGGGTAAAATTAGCACTGAACCTATCTGCCAGGATGTTGGCAATATCAGTTGATTCTGTATATTTAGTGACTTTGTGCTGTAACTCAGAGCAGATCTGAGTGTTGCCATTGAGATTCTTGACATAGCTATATAGAATGCTTTGTGGTTGTCTTTAGAATCAGTGGCGATTTTGTTTTCGTAACTAGCTTTGGAGGATTTTATGAGGGATCTCAGCTACTTACAGAGGCTGACCATGGAGTTCTTCTTATCATGGGATTTTACTCTTTCTTGCAACAGTTTCTTTCTTCTGTCGTAGAGTTTGTTTATGGCAGGGGACCACCAGATTGGCTTCCTTTTTTGGAGGGTAGCATCTTGGTTCTGTTAGGGATTGCATGATCCATGCACTTGTGTAAGTGCTTATAAAGTGCAATTGTATAGGATTCAGCAGTCGTACCTCTATTGTCCATCAGCATAGGTGTCGTGAAGTTTGCCACTTCTGTGTTAAGCGTGAAGTTGGCTTTGGAGAAATTTTTTACGGTGGTTTTCCTAATGGGGGGTGGGATGTGGATATCTAGGGTGATTTGCTTGTGGTCGAATCTGACCAACGAGGAATTGACCTCTGGTGTGGAACACCGGTTGCCCATGTTAGTAATGACCAGGTCTAGGATATTGCTGCCCCTGGTGGGGGTGTGGATAGGTTGCTCCAAGGCATTGGAATTTATAAATTCTAGAAAACGTTGAGCACAAGAGTTGGTACAGGAGTAGTTTTCCCAGTTAATGGTGAGGTAGCTGAAATCGCCCATTATTAGGGTGTTAGGTTGTACCCTAATATTTTCTAGTGTATCAAGAAATGAGGAGTGGGAATCCTGGGGCATGGTTGGGGATCTGTAGCAAGCTACAATTTGGATTGCGGTCTTTCCCAGAGTTAGTTGCACTTGGATAATCTCGGATGCATTATGCTGAGCAACTAGCCTGGAGGTGTGGATATCCTTAATGAATATGGACACACCTCCACCTTTAGTGCTTCGGTCCAGGTTAGGTGGCCGAAAGGTGTGGTATGAATTATAGCCTGGTAATGCAGGGGTGCTCTCTGGAGCCTTGAACCAGGTCTCTGTCACTGCACAGATGTCTTACGTTCTCCATTTTAAGGAGTGCCTCGAGTGAGTGCATTTTGAGGTTTAGACTTCTAGCATTAAGTAGCATTACCCTCCGATTTTGCTTGCTTGTACCTGTTACGGTGGTGAATTTGTCATTTGAATCTTGCCTAAAAAAGGCACTATAGGGGTGGCAAGAGCCTTAGCCAGTATCTGGAATCCCAAGGGCGACAGGTGCAGGCCATCTCTGGCAAAGCATCGTGGTTTGTCGGTCATGTCATCCCAGGCAGACAGATACTGGATCCCCTTAGAATGACACCAGAAGCTTAGCCAATTGTTGAAGTCAATCATTTTGTCCTTTTACTGTGGTATCATTCTGGGTGATGGCAGGATGCTACTCAGGGCTAGGGTCATACCCGCCTGGGCTACAAGATTGGATATGTACCAAAACCACCATAATCTGTTCTGTGACCTTCTCAGCATTTGGAGCTACTTTGGCTTCTGCTCTTTAGTCCTCATTTCTTCGTTGTCCCAGTGTGCAGCTTGCCATCCGACTCATGCACTTTCTCTGTGACCTCTAGCTTCCTCAGCTGCTCTGCCTTTATTGCCCAGGTTTTCTGTATCATACAGTAATATTGGTCCCCCCCACTGTTTTGTACACCTTACTTTTCAGCTTCTCTGGCTTTCTTCTGTTATATACTACCCCCTGCCACTCTGTGTCATTTGGCTGCAAGCCCCTCTGATTCTGGCTTTGACCTTCTCATTCAGACTTCCCTTCTCCACCACCCCTTTGAGATACTTGGAAGCTGTTAATCTGTTCCATTATTTTCTCTCCTGTCTCACGTTTCACTTTATTTATTTTATTTATTTATTTACATTTGTTTACCGGGAAATTCTGACTGGACGGAGGTCCTTTTTCAGCGGTTGCCCGGGGAGAAAAGCTCAACATCATGTACATGATAGAGATACAAAGTTGCAGCAATAGTAAACAACATCACAGCTTTTTGGCTTTAATACAATAACAAGATATTGATTATCAACAGTATATACAGTAAATGTTGCAAGTTAAGATAGTTTCTTGTTTATAATATTAGTAACAAAGTTGTCAGACAAGATGTCAGAGTATGTAAAGACAACTAGCTATTTCTGACTGTGGTTAGTAGTGGTGGTAGAATAGTTGGGTTAAGAGTCTAGGTGGAGGGGTAAGGGTTGGGGTTGTTGGTCTTGATTAGAACAAGGACAAAGCCAGTGCAAATTTAATTGGAATTTTAGTGCAGTCTTGAAAAGGCTGCTGGAAGGTAGAGTAGTTATAGAGGGTGGAAGATTGTTCCAAAGTTTAGATATGGTACATGAAAATATGGCTTCTCCTGCTGAGTTTTTGGGTTTCATAACAGTGAGCTGATTTTTTTTTTTTGCTTGATCTTAGGGGCCTAGTGGGGTGATAAGGTTGGAGAAGGGTTTGAAGGGAAGGGATGTTAAGGGGGTGGTTACGACGTTTATGAGCGAGGGTGAGTTGATTAAAGTGAAGGAGTTGTGGAAGTTCTAGCCAGTTTAGTTCTTTAAGGGAGATGCAGTGTTGGCTTCGGTAGGAGGTTCCAGTGGCAGATTTAGCAATTTTGTTGTAACAAGCATCCAGCTTGTGTAGGTCTGTCTGTCTAAGGTTTGTAAGTATCGGGGATGCATAGAGTAGGGTGGAGATTAGCTGGGAATTGGCTATGGAGATTCTAGCTGCTTTGGTTAGGAGTTGGCGGCTTCGATATAATGCACCAAGTTTCTTATGAACTTTTTTTATTGTGAGAGAGGTGTGGGTGTCAAATCTAAGTTTGTCTATTTCCACACCAAGTAATTTTGTGTGTTCTGAGGGAGAAATTATGGTATTGTCTTTGGCAGGAATTTTGAAGTTGGGAGCGTTTTGGGTGGCTTTGGAAGGTTGGAACAGGAGAAGTTTTGTCTTACTTGCTTTGAGTAGGAGCTGAGCATTGGATAGCCAGCTTTCTACAGAAGAGAATGATTCCTGTGTTATTTGTTGTTGTTCTGGTAGAGCGGGGGCAGAGCAGATGAGAGGAGAGTCATCTGCGTACTGTATAAGAGATGCTTGTGTGGTGGCAGTATGCAGGTTGTTAGTGAAAAGTGAGAATAGCAGAGGGCCAAGGATAGACCCTTGGGGAACTCCCGAGAGAAACTGGGAGGTAAGGTGATGTGTTATTGTCCCAGATTACTGATTGCTGGCATCCGTGTAGATAGCTGTGGAACCAGTTGCAGGCTGGTTGTGAGAAGGAGAGGTTGAGGAGAGTAGAGACTAGTAGCTCATGAGATACCATGTCAAAGGCCTTTGAGATATCTAGAAATATGGCAGTAGAGAAGAGGCCATTGCTTTTGTGATGAAGTATAGTGTTGGTGAAGGAGAGCAGAGCGGAGGTAGTTCTGTGATATGGCCTGAAACCATCTTGGGTTTTGGAGAGGAGATTGTTAGCTAGGAGGTAGTTGGAGACCAGGGTGTTGATACATTTTTCAAGTATCTTGGAGAGAGGGGAGAGGATAGCAATGGGGCGGTAATAGGAGAGGTCAGTGGAGGGGGTGCCTTTGTGGAGGGGAATGATGTGGGATATTTTCCATATTGAGGGAACATAACCTTCTGTTATGGAACGGTTGATTAGAATTGAAATTGGGTAGGCTAGTGTATCAGATGCAGTTTTTAAGTATTCAGAGGGGAGGTTGTCAGCTGCATGTTGGGTGGGTTTAAGTTTTGACAATAGTCTTTTTATGTTGGAGGGTAGTTACTGAGGTGAAGAAGAAAAGAGGAGTTTAGGTTTAGGGTTAGGAGTTGGGGGCTGTTGCAGGGAAGTGTTGTTTAGAGATGTTATAGTTTCAGTGAAGTGTTTGTTGAAGGATTCAACAATACTGCTGGAGGAGGGGGGAATGGATGGCTGGGGGGTATCAGCCTTCCCTGGGTGGAGGATATTGTTAATAGTGGACCAGAATTGCTTAGGGTTGTGGTTGGTAGAGTTTAGGGTGGATTTATAGTAGAGGGATTTATCTAATTTTATATGCTTGTTGGATTTATTGCGCAGTTCAAGGAATGATTGCCTGTCTGAGGTACTTTTTGTTAGTCACCAGTGCTCCCAGGCCTTATCTTTGGATTTCATTAGGGTTCTGGTGGTCTTTTGTAACCATGGGGCACACCTGGATCAGACTTTGGCATTTCTTACAGGAGCATGGGTGTTTAGGATGGAGAGGAAGGTACTGTTGAAGAAGTGGACAGCCTCATCTAGGTTGAGGTATTTTGGTGGTGACCAGTTAATTTTTTGCAGGGAGGAGATGAAGGAGTTGGGGTTGAAGTTGTACTTGTTATGAATTTGCCTGTGGATAATGGGCTTCAGACTGTTTGTGTGGTGCCGAATTAGGAAAGTGGGGGAGTGGTCACCAAGACTGACAGGTAAGCACCCTGCCAGGTAAGAGTGAGGGGCTTTGTTGACTAGGATCCAGTCAAGTAAGGTATGATTGTTAGGGTTTTTGTCGATTTGGGTAGGGGAGTGAATGAGTTGAGTAAACCCACGGAGATTAAGGTGAATGGTTGGGAGACTGTTATTACAGGATAGCCAGCTGATGTTAAAGTCACAGAGAATGATGGTTTCCTGGGGTAGAGATAGAGTAGCCCAGTTCAGGAGATTTTCTAGGGCTGTGATATTTTGCCCTGGTGGGAAATAGTATCCTATGATATTGATTGTTTTGTTTGGGTTTAGTTTGAGATTGGCATAAAGGATCTCTTCATTGTTGTGGTGAGGGGCAGTTGAGTTCAGGAGTTGAATATTGAGGTGGTGTTTAAATATCAGTGCAACACCACCTCCTTTTTTGGACAATCTGTCTATGCGAAGGATGTTGTATTCAGGTGGAAGTATTTCCTCACTTTTGATGTGAGGTTTGAGCCAGGTTTCAGTTAGGAAGAGAATATCTGGGGAATATATGCTCATGCTTGCGTGTAGTTCTTGGATTTTATTGCATATGCTTCTGATGTTTAGGGACATAAGTAAGTCTGTTGTTTTCTTGTTGGCTAGGAGTTGAGTTGTGGGGGTGGGGGGTTGCTTGGACTAGGGTTTGTTTTTGGGTTGGATTTGGGAGGACCAGTGTTTGGATGGATGTCTACAGCAAGGCTAGTTTATAGAGGGTATTTAGGATATGTTTTATATACATAGTAAAATGCTTATGGTATCTTAGGGATATTTTATTTTTGAGTGTGTTAGGTGTTTGGTAATGGAGTGTGTGTATTGGGAGGATGGTTTTGGTGGCAAGGGTTGTGTAGTTATAGTGTAGATGTTTCAGGGAGGGTGTAGAGAGAGTACAGTGGAAGTTGTTGGGGCATGTGACTGTGGAGCCTTGGTAGGATGTAATGTGAGCTAGAACTACGCAGGTTAGGATTGTTATTATATTCGGTAGTAGCATGATTGTGTTGGATGTAGGGGAGTGAGTGAGTAGTGGTGTAGCCTAATTGCTGGTAATTAGGGATGGGGTTAAGGCTAGGGATTAGAGGGTAGGGAGGGGAGCGAAGTGAGCATAGCGAACGGAGTGGGCTAGAACCCCCCCCCCAGGCTAAAGATTGCAGGGTAAGTGTCTAAATAGCCAAATTGTTAGGAGTTATTAGAATCTAGTAGGGAAAAACAATCTATAGACCTGATTTCAGCTGTGTCCTTTCAGGGTAGACACCCAGTTTGAAGCAGATAAAAAGTGGCAGTTTAAGTAGCTTTTTGCCTCTATTTTACAAGTGGGCAATTCCAGTGTATCTACAGGGTTACCTTTTTTTGCCTAGAGCTTTATCTTGGTTTACTAATAACTAAAAAGAAAAAGTTAACTGGGGAATGTATTTACAGCAGATGGGGGTGGGGGTGGGGGTGCAGCTGCCGTCCCTACCCGTGTGGGTAGAGCCAGTTATTTCTGCTTTAGACCAGGTACTTTTTACAGTAGCAGGCTAAGAGGGAAACATAGCTAGACACCTACAGTAACCTATCTTCTGTCCAAAGCCCTTGAGTCTTTGTGGCTGGTTTCTCCACTGCAGATGCTGCCAGTGGCCAAGGATTCAGCAAGTGGGGGACTGAGAGAGAACCCGTTTGCAGCGACAGTGGTCACTAAATGAAAAGATGGAGACAAAAACAATTATTATGTTAAGGTCTCAAAGGGGAATGAGAGAGAAGTGCTGTAAAAAGTAACTGTAATAATAAATTGTCACCCAGGCAGGAAGGGTATTGGGTTTAATAGTAGCAGCACATTACACTATTTACACAGGTGCAAAGTGTTTAGTAAAAATGGCTCAGGCAACTGTTATGCATTCGCATATGAAGCCCTTGACAAAAAAAAAAAAAAAAAAAAAAAACCTTACTTAGTGATATATACCAGATAATTTAGGTAGCCCATGAATTTAGAGAGAGAGTTCTATCACAGATATAGCAGTAGTAAACTATCAACAGTTGTATACAACAGTACTTAAATATCGCAACACAGACATTTACATATCTACACTGCTATAATATTTCTCACGGTACAGCAGTTAAAACAACTAAGGATCGCTCTGACTTGGCAGTAAAACAGGACTTTAGTCGTAATATGGTGTTTTGTATTTAACTTCTTGCTTTCCTTCAAACTGAATCACAGAACACACAGTCACACTGCTTAGCATCTATTTTAACTAAAACGTATTTACTAAACAAAAGTGATGAGGAGTAGCAACCCAGTTTGATTTGCATCTGTGGGTACTAGCAGCACTAAGTACCAAGTCGCACTGGAAAATGATGCATTGTAACACTTTCTTCTGATTTCCCCCATTTGCTGCCATTACAACTGCCTAACCTGTACTCAGTTTCACCCCATGATGTTCTTCGTGTTTCACTGTTGCAGTCATCACATTTGGGTTATCTGCTTGCAGTAGCCCTCAGTCGGCTTGATTATCAAAGTCTTGGGTCCTGCGTCGGTTGCTGTCTCATCTTCCGTGACATCAGGTAGTCAGTGGTATAAAGTGTGCAGCCGATGCCATTACATCAGTCTTTCTTGCCGTGCAGTGCCCGAAGCAGAAGCAGTTCGTAAGTGCCAGTCGGCCGACTCCTGAAATTTTCATTTTCGAGTTTCAGAACCGAAGTCTTCAACTAAAGCGAAGTACCCCATTGGGGAAACTTTTTCTTGCACTAAGCCGATGTCAGTAAAAGTCAATAATTGTATTTCTTGTGGAAAGCAAATACCTCATAAAGATTTTCATTCATACTGTATTCCTTGCCTAGGCCCTGACCACGACGTACCTCGCTGTCAGTTTTGTGCCTTGTTTAAGCAATGAACTATTCGTCGTCGGTATATTCATGCTTCTAAATACTTTGGTACTCTGCTCAATTATCCAGATATGTCTTCGGTAAGCCATTTGACTACCGGAATAAAAACGCAAAGATAAAGACAGAGACAGGCCGCCTAGGTCCAAAGCTGCCGACGACGCTTCTCCTAAGCCATTCGCCAGTATTCAGTGAGGCGCTTTCGCAGCCCCTGATACCCGCTACTTCAGATAAGCAGGCCTCTACTGAGACCCATTCGGAGTCCGGTATGCTGCGAGAAGCTTCAGCTGTGGAACCTGCAGATGTCTCTACCTTGGATGGGTCCGGAGCCACTGTACACTGAGGGTGTATTCAGGCCTACTGACTTGCATATTAAACAGACACCATCTTCTTCTTCAAGGCCTAAAACTCAAACCATGTCTAAAAAACCAACGCCCAGACCGCATGGTCATGCCTCTATGCCTAATGGCTGAAGACCTTATTACTTTAATCAGGGGAAGCCAACCTTCCCCCTCTTAAGAGACCTAGGATTGAATTTGCTTATGATACTTCTGACCAGGATTCTAAAATTTCTGTTTCTCTGATGACGAGGATTTACCCTTATCTACCTATGAGGATTCTGATGCAGAGGACTCTATTCCCTCTGCTTCCCCCCCCAGAGGATTTCTCTTTTGGTGAAACCTTGCATACTCTTAGGGAGCATTTTCGCTGGGAGAGCCAGAATTACTCTGGTTCTAAAAAGAGTCTTGGGGATTTCTTGCTCCTGCCCCAACACAGGCTTTCAGCTATCCCTCCTATACTCGACATTGTTGATGATGCCTTTTCGGAATCTAGCTTGGCCCCTGACTCTTTACCTCCTGCTCCCAGAAAACCTGATAGATATTACAGGGTTCCTGACTCTCACAAGTTCCTTTTTAAAAATCCTACTGCAGATCCTGAGACCATTTCACAGGAACCCAAGGGCATTAAGGCTACTACTGCCAAAAATCCTTCCTCCTCTGATAGAGACTCCAGGGCGCTGGATAGATGGGGTAAGAAGGTTTACACTTCTGCAACCTTGGCCATTAGGGCCTTAAACTGCCAGTTTCATATGTTAAAATATCATCAGCATATTACTGGATTGCTTAAACAAAAAATGATGTTGATTCCAGACTGTGCTGAAAATAAGGATTTACAGGATTTAATGCATTCTGCTGAACAGATTAGAAAACATACTTTGCAATGTGGTTTTGATTCACTAGCGGCATCTTGCAGGGCTGCTGTCACTGGGTCTGTACATAGAAGGCATGCTTGGCTTAAGGAGCAATCTTTGCCAGATCGTGTTAAAGATAAATTGCTGGATGCTCCCTTAAATCTGGACCACCTGTTTGGCAACAAAGCAGAAATAGTTTTTAAAAAGATGGAGGAAAAAGCTAAATCTATGCAAACTGTTAAAGATTTCCTACAAGTACAGCCTCCAAGATTTAGTAGGCATTGTCCCTCTAAGAATTGGTCCTTTCCTGCCTCTTCCAGGCCTTCTCAATCCAAACCCAGAACTAGCAGAACACCCAGGCTTCAGTCCCAGGGTACACACAGGACTAAGCAGTGGGGGGGGGCTCCCACTTCCAAATTAGGGAGTAGTAAGACTCCCCCCTATGGTAAGCTGTCTCAATGACTTAACTTTAAAACTTCCAAACACTTCTCAACTGACTGCTCCTTTAGGGGGAAAAGATTGCTCTGCAGGCCAAACATTGGGAACTCATTACCCAGGACAAATGAGTTTTAAATATAGTTTCTCAAGGATACAGATTTCACTTCCACACGTTACCAACCCCAAACGGTGGGCCAGATCTACCCCCAAATCAGTGGGCAGAAGCTCAAAAGTAAGTACTTTCTCTCTTAAGCATAAAGGCTATTCAAGCTGTACCAGAAGAGGAAAAGGGACAAGGTTTCTACTCAAGACTTTTCCTGGTACCCAGAAAAGACAACTCATGGCGTCCTATCCTGGACATTTCCATCGTAAACACCTTTTTGATGATTCCAAAATTCAAGATACTTAACTGTTCACCAGTTGCTTCCTATGCTAGGCAAAGCTGCCTGGTTGGCAACACTAGATTTAAAGGAAGCCTACCCACACATCCCAATGAGGGAATCTTGCAGAAGATACCTACGCTTCAAAGCAGGCTACATGCACTATCAGTTCTCTGCACTGCCCTTTGGTTTATCTACTGCGCCCAGGGTATTCACAATGTGCCTAGCTCCAGTCATTGCCTTTTGCAGTCAAAGAAATATTCAAATATACCCATACCTGGACGATTGTCTAATTCAGGCAGAAAGCCAGGACATACTTTTGAATCATTTGGCATTTGTACAAAAGGTGCTAACTTGTCTGGGGTACACCGTAAATGAAAAAAATCACACCTGGTACCCTGTCAACAAATTATATTCCTGGGTGCAAGCTTGAAAATAACTACCCAGATGGTTTTCCTCACGCCAGAGAAACAAATTTATTTGACAACTTACTTCAAACTAATGGCCACAAAAACCCTGCTGTCTGCAAGGCAAATACTGCAAGCTTTGGGGTTCATGGCCTCCTGCATCCTACTAATTCCATATGCAAGACTGCATATGAGAAAACTACAGTGGTATCTAAAAAGCTTATGGTGTCAAAATTCTCAGGATTTAGAAGCAATGATTCCTATCATACCTTGCCTACGGTTAGAGTTCCTTTGGTAGGGACTACATTCACTCTACCCCCTGCCACCCAAACCCTAACAACAGATGCATCAGACTATGCATGGGGGGCTCACCTGGCAGGGAAGTGCATTCAGGGCAAATGGAACCCAAGTCAAATGCACCTGCATATCAATCAAAAAGAAATGTTAACTGTACAGAATGCTCTGACAGCCTTCAAGGACCACATTCTTCCAGGACAATTAATGGTAGAGACGGACAACACCACTGTTATGTGGTACGTAAACAAGCAGGGGGGGTACCCATTCTTACCCCCTCTGCAGACTAACCATGGCTCTGTGGAACACAGCCTTAATCTACCAAGTGCATCTACAGGCTCAATTCCTGCCAGGAAAACTAAATACACTGGCAGACGAACTAAGCAGAAGTCTCATGGACCCACACAAGAGGAAACTTGAACCAAAGACTTTCAACATGTTGATAAACAAATGGGGGAGCCCAGATATAAACCTGTTTGCCTCCCCCCAGAACTACTAATTGGACAAATTCTGCACAAGGACTCCCCACAAACAAGCTTTCAAAGTGGATGCTCTGTCCTTCAGCTGGAAAAAATCTATCAGTTTATGCCTTTCCTCCTCTGCCTCTCTGCTTCAAAGTACTACTAAAGATCA
This sequence comes from Protopterus annectens, assembly GCF_019279795.1. NCBI lineage: Eukaryota > Metazoa > Chordata > Ceratodontiformes > Protopteridae > Protopterus > Protopterus annectens. Next base: position 714,671,099 of record NC_056737.1, read on the forward strand.
AACAGGACAAACCAAGGACGATACTGATTGCACCACACTGGCCACGCCAACACTGGTACCCCCTCTTGTGCAGTGTGTCACTGCTGGCTCCATGGCACCTGCCTCAGACCCCTACCCTGCTGTCACAGCAGGAGAGCCAGATTCTGCACCCTCAGCTTCAAACCCTGAAACTGGCAGCCTGGCTAATTACCTAATCTCTCCATTACCATCCCTCAGTAAACAAGTGTTTGATTTCATTTTGGAGGCAAGGAGGCCTAGTACTAGAAAATCTTATGCTGAAAAATGGAAAAGATTCTGTGCCTGGAACCAAACTCCAGGGATGGGCACAGCAGCACCCAATTTACCTCAGATTCTTCAATACTTAACTGAGATGCTTCACACGGGGCCTTTCTTTTTCCTCCATCAAAATTCACGCCTCAGCCATTTCAGCTCATTACAACACAGAACCACCCCTCTTCTCTTATCTACTGCTCAAGCAGTTCCTTAGAGGGGCCAAAAACTTAAGACCGCCCAGGAGAGCCCCAACTCCAGCCTGGGACCTTAACTTTGTATTGGAAAAACTCACTCTTCCTCCTTTTGAGCCAGCTGCAAGTGCAGAGTTAAAATTCCTTTCTTGGAAAACAGCCTTCCTTTTAGCAATCACTTCAGCAAGAAGGGTATCTGAATTACAGGCCCTTATGGCAGTGGAGCCTTTCATCATCTTTCATGCGGACAGGGTGTCCCTCAAGACCAGTCCCTCCTTCATGCCCAAGGTGATATCCAGTGTGGCTCTTAATCAATCCATTCATTTGCCAACCTTCTTTTCTAATCCACAGAACAAAGGGGATCGGATACTGCACTCCTTAGATGTAAACAGACAACTTAAATTTTACTTGGACAGGACTAAACCTCAAAGGAAATCTGAACAACTGCTGGTGGCATTTGCTGCAGGGGCAGAGAGAGGCGAAGGCTGATTCAAAGCAAACCATTTCTAAATGGATAGGCCATTGCATTCATTTCTGCTATAAGCACCATGGAAAACCTATCCCACAGGGGAGTAGACCCCATTCAACCAGGGCTGCATCTACCTCTACAGCCTTCCTCAGAGGTGTTCCTACCAGGGACATCCTAGAAGCTGCTACCTGGAGTTCTGTACATACTTTCACCAAGCATTACCATTTCCCAATTTTCTCTAAATCCAGAGCTGGCTTTACCACTGCAGTCTTGCAGGGCCTTATAGCTGGTCCTAATGCTATCTAAATTCATCCTCCCATCCTTAGCTTTGGGAATCTACCCAAATGTGATGACTGCAACAGTGAAACATGAAGAACATAGTACAGTTGTGTACACTTACCATAAATGTAGATGTTCGAGTGTATTCACTGTTGCAGTTCTGGTTACCCTCCCTCCAGCCCCCTGACTTCTTTTGGCTATACCTCTACTCTCCTTTACTATGCTTAAAAGCTTTTTGGTGTATTTGCTTTTTTGTTGGAGGTATAACCTCTTGTGTATGTATGTGTGTGTATGTATGTATGTGTGTGTGTGTGTATATATATATATATATATATATATATATATATATATATATCTTTAATTGCTTCCTGTTAGGGGGGCACCTGACATCTGAGGCAAGAAAAACTGATGCAATGGCATTGGCTGCATGCTTTATACCCCTGACTACATGACGTCACGGAAGATGAGACAGCAATCGACGCAGGACCCAAGACTTTGAGGGCTACTGCAAGCAGATAACCCAAATGTGATGACTGCAACAATGAAATACACCCGAACAGCTACATTTATGGTAAGTGTACACAACTGTACTTTCCTTCAGTTTTGCATTCCATTTGTCTATCATTTGCTGAAGTTCTTCTTCAGTTTGTCTGTAATGTCACATCGTCTGCATGCATCAACTTTGTCCTCTCCAATCTGTTTTATTGATGTAGGCCACCACCAGTTTGAACAGCAGTGAGCTCAGAGCTGAACCTTGATGCACACTAACTCTCACTGGGAACCCCTCTGCAAGATCAAACATTGTTTGTACTAGAGACATTGGATCCATGTACATAGCCTGCACTTAATTCTCAGTGTTTCTGGATTGGTTGTGCTGTATCCTGATCTGAATCCAGGCTGCTCATCTCTCTCCTTACTTTCTGCTGCTCTGAGTAGTCGTTTATCGGTCACCTTTTCCAGAACTTTCATGTGCTGTGACAGGAGTTTGGTGTCTCTGTACTGCCCACACTTGTGAATGTCCCCTTTGTTCTTGTACACTGACACTAGTATGCTTAATTCTCCAGTCATCTGAGATCTCCCTTTCTCTCCGTACTTCTGTGTGTACCCTCAGGAGTCCATTTCTCCCACATCTTGATCATATTTGCTGTGACCTTTGCTTTCAATGAATTCATTCTCCTTAGTGCTGTTCTTCTATTTTAGTTGGGCTCTCCCACTTTCATCGTAGGCTTTGTCTCAGTACAGCTTCTTTGGGGTTTTTTCATTCAGAAGCTGCTGAAAGTACTCCTTCCGTCTGCCTTTGATTTTTTTGTAGGGTCGTGAGCAGGTTGTTACTGGCATCCCTTATGAAGGCTGTCTGTCATCATCATCGTTCTGTCTTTGCCTTGCAAGCTAATAGTTTCCATTCAACAAGTCACTTTCCAGAAGTGGGTAGAATGTCTCTGCCTTGTTTTTTGCCTGATCTGTTTTTCCTGAACTTTTTTTTTTTTTGATGACTTCCTGGGCTGCATTCAACCACTAGCTTTGTTTATGTACCTTATTTCCATACTTGGGTTTGTCAAATATCTGTACTGCAATCCTCGCATAATGTTTTAAGGCACTACCAGTCTTCAGTTCCACCTATTCCTCCTCCTCTTTAGGTCCTGCAGCCCCGAGTAATTCCTTGAGCACTTGTGCTTTCTCTCCAGTCAACTTCCAGAACTTTAGCCTAGTCTCTGTTAACTTGGAGCTTTCTCTAACCACTGCTTGCTGTGAACCATGTTTTTCACTGTGGGTGACTTTGCAATTGCTGATTCCACCCCTTTACCCTTTTCTTACTAGTAGGAAGTCTACCAGGGTTGCATTTTGGCCACTCTTGAATGTGAGGTTGAAAATCTGTCTTACCATGTGTTGGCCACCATCAAGCCATTTGCTTAGCATTTGCGCGCATTTGCACGCATTAGCGCGGAGCTGCTACCGTTGCACACTAGGGCAGCGCCGGTTAATCAGGTTTAAACTATTCGGGCTACCTAAAGTCCACTCTTCAAATTTTCCCTTAAAACTACCTTCCTCAAAGTATACTACTGTTCTATTTAGTGTATCCTATAACTATAAATTATCTCTACTTGACTCCCAAGTAGACTATTCTCTATCTGTATAGCCCAGCACTTGCTCCTACAGTACTTATCACCTTGATACAGCACTCTTGTTATAGATAGTACCCCAAAAAAGCAAACTCCATTTCTCGGTCACCCACACCCCCCAAAACCTTTTTTAAGTTTTTCCGTCTATTCCTTCTAGCAAGTCGAGGGATCAGTTGCTAATGTCTTCTCCTGCTCAGCTGGTGAACCTGGGAATATTGAGGCAATGTTACAATTGCCTCATGTACACAGACAACCCTCTCCTCCTCCCACAAAACACAAATACATGCGAGAGATGCAACTATACGGCCAAACTGGAGGCTGAGCTCTCTCAACATAGGACTGGCAAGACCAGACAGAAGAAGGTAACCACACACACTATAGACCCAGTCTCACATAATACCATCACAACCTCAAATCATACACATAAACACACAAAGACATACTCGGAGGCTCTGATCAAAAATCTACCAAAACAGCAGAGGCCACCAAAGCAGACACCCAAACAACTACCACCTCAGAACACAACACCTGCAACACATAGACCACACAGTCAGAGTGTCAAGCAGTCACAGCCCTTAAGGCCAAACACAATGCCAGACACACTAGTCATTGGTGACTCCATAGTCAGACACACTGACGTCCCACTCACCAGACTGAGTAAGGAAAAGGTCACAGTAAGCTGCCTGTCGGGCGCTAGAATCCGCCACATAACGCAAGCACTCAGGTCTCTCAACAGCAGGTACAAGTACGACTCAATCATTGTCCACGCTGGTGTAAACGACCTGAGACTACATGAAAAGAGACATAGAGGAGCTCTCTGATTATGTAGCCCAAGCAGGTATGCCTTCACCAAGAATGATGCCACAATACAGAGATAAGATGATCAGCTTTAACAATTGGCTTAAACTCTGGTGTCATTCAAAGGGGATCCAATGTCTGTCTGCCTGGGATGACATGATGAACAAGCCACGCTGCTTCGCAAGGGACGGCTTGCACCTGTCACCCCTGGGATTCCGGATTTTGGCAAAGGCTCTTGCCACCCCCATAGTGCCTTTTTTAGGCAAGGCTCAAATTCTAAACCTACCACCCTAGAACACAACAAAGAAAAAAAAGTAAGGGTAATGCTGCTCAATGCCAGAAGTCTTAACCTCAAGATGCACGCACTCAAGGCCCTTCTCAGTATGGAGAACATCGATGTCTGTGCTGTGACAGAAACCTGGTTCAAGGCTCCTGAGAGCACCCCAGCACTATCAGGTTTTACCTCATATCATGCGTTCCGGCCCCAAAATCCGGACAATACCAAGAAAGGTGGGGGGGTATCCATATTCATCAAGGACACCCACACCTCAAGATTGGTGGCAACGCATGATGCATCGGAAACCATCCAGGTGCAATTAACCATAGGCAAGACTGCTCTGCAATTTGTAGCATGTTACAGGCCACCCTCGCAAACTCAGGAACCTCACATGGCCTTCCTGAAAACACTGGAGGGGATAAATGTATCTCCGAACACCATCATACTAGGTGACTTCAACTACCCTAATATAGACTGGGAACACTACTCAAGCCCAAACACTCTAGCCCAAAAGTTCCTGGAATTCATAAACTCAAATGCCATGGAACAACTAGTCACCATCCCCACAAGAGGAGAAAACATACTTGATCTCATCATCACGAACATGGGAGCACAATGTTCAACACCGAAGTATACCCCTCACTGGTGAGATCAGATCACAAACTAATCTCGCTGGCGGTCCTTATCCCCCCCGCACCCGAAATAAAAAAAGGCCACAGTGAAGAACTTCTCGAAAGCCGACTTGGCGCTGCTTAAGACTAGTGTGGTCTCCTTTCAAGTCCCCGGGACGGCGGTAAACATTACTCAAACCGCTGAATCACTTACAAATGCCTTCTACCAGCACTTGCAGGGCTGCATGGATCAGGCAATCCCAAGCAAAACAAAGACTCTTTGTACCAAAGGCAAGCGTCCAGTCTGGTGGACCCCAGCCATAAACAAACTCTACAACAAAAGGAGAAAGCTACTACAAGATAGAGCAAAATCCTTAAAAGGTAAGACACCGCTGATCACTATAAGTAAAAAGCGAAGAGCTCTCATAAAATCATCCAAAGCTAATTTTGAGAGAAAAATAGCTAAGGACTCTAAAGACAACCATAAGGCATTCTTTAGCTATGTCAGAAACCTAGGAGGAAACTCCCAGATATGCTCAGAATTAGTCCAAAATGATGTGAAGATTACTGATCCTACAGACATTGCCAACATACTGGCTGACAGGTTCAGTGCAAACTCCCCAAAAGGAGAGATATCTATACCAAATGATTGTAGCCCCCCCAAACATCTCTAACGCCCAGGTGAGAACTGCTCTCTCCAAGGCAAAGAACACAGCATCCATGGGACCTGATGGTGTCCCCGGCTGTGTGCTCCACTTAACTCAACGAGGAATTAAACCCACAGTTAGGACAGCTGTTTAATCTTAGTCTCACCTCCGGATACGCACTCCAGGAGTGGCGCACAGCGACTGTGGTCCCACTTCACAAAGGCGGTGCCTCCACCGACCCTGGAAATTACCGTCCCATTAGCTTGACAAGCCTTATCTGCAAAGCCATGGAGAGGATCATAATGGATCTCATAAATAAAGACATAGGGAATCTGCAGACTTTGGATCCAACCCAGTTTGGCTTTGTCAAAGGCAGATCATGCCTTTTAAACTTGGTTGACTTTTTCGAAACAGTCACCAAGGCCATTGACGAGGGAAAGGCAGTCCATACAGCCTACCTAGACCTGGCGAAGGCTTTCGATACAATACCCCACTCGGGTATCATTGAAAAACCCATCAACTTAAATGTAAACCCATACATTACAAGATGGGTTGCAAACTGGCTGAGTGACAGAACCCACAGGGTGAGAGTTGCTGGTGCCATGTCAGACTCAAAGCCTGTCACAAGTGGTGTCCCACAGGGCTCAGTCCTGGGCCCACTCTTGTTTGGCATCTACTTTTCTGAAGTGCAAGCAAACACAGGAGGGTTATGGCTGACAAAGTTTGCAGATGACTGCAAACTGGGCGCTGTAGTCGAAAACACATCTGACACAGATATCCTTCAGAAGGGTCTCACAGAAACGGATAACTGGTGCCAGAGCCATGGCCTAAAGTTAAATGCCAAGAAATGCATAGTCATACCCTTCGGGAAAAACAAGGTTACCCCTAGCTACCATATAGGTGGCAATCCACTGATCACAGAAGAAGTTATCAGGGACCTGGGGACCCAGGTTGACAGTAGCCTTTCATTCGACACTCATATTGCTAAAGTAGTTAGGAAGACCTTCTACATTGCCCACCTTATCATGAAGGGATTCACATCTAGATCAAGGGAGGTCATAGTCTCCTATACTCGTCACTCATCAGACCAATGATTGAGTACAATGCCCCATTCGAATGTATCTGACCCGACACTTGCAGCAGCTGGAGAGGCCACAAAAGTTCCTCACCAAAAGGATAAAGGGTCTCAAAAATCTGTCTTATGCTGCCCGACTGAAAGAACTCCAGCTATATTCAGTTGCTTACCGCTTGCTCAGAGGTGACCTGTGCCTGACATACAAGGCCATGTCAAACCCAGATTTGATGAACATGCTTCATCTCAAAAATCTAGATCCCTCAGAGCCACAAGGGCGGAGACTTAAACCTCGACACGGTTATTAATAGGATGTGCTGGAGGGATAGATTCATCACCCAAAGACTCCCTATGCTGTGGAACAAAATCCCGGTATATGTGAGGCAGAGCACCTCGCTGGCCTTGTTCAAGAGGAATCTTGACCAATGGATGGGAGATCGCAGATACACCCCAGGGGTTACCTCAGTGTCACTGCTCGACAGAGGCACAGCAAAATAATGGGCATAGTTTCTCCAAACTAAAGGGGTGGCGTAAGCCACAAAACTATGGGCTAGGCTTGTAAATGCCCTCGGGCAGATAGCCTAGTATAAACCTATGAACCTATATAGAAATCTGGAATGGCCTCTACTTTATTCCTGTTACCCCACCCCATATTGACCAAGATGGTCCTCGTATACTGTTCTATCTGTAACAATATGTGCATTCAGGTCACAACACCAGTTTGTTGTCTTGCTTGATCTGGAAGGTCCTGCAACTGCTGACTGACTGAACTCTTTTTTCCTCACTATATCAACCCTACTATGGGACATAGGCTGACATTGTGAATAGTGCCCTGTCCTTACACTTGTCTGATTGCCATAAGTCTGTCACTGATTCTGATGATGATCCTCACTAACTTCTGAATCCTGTTCCCTCACTAAAATTCCCACACCATTTCTAGTTTGCCATCCTCCTGTGAAGTAGACTCTAGACTCTGGACCCTAAGTTAAGTGGCTTTGCTGTACTGCCCTTCCATCTTGTCTCTTGGATACATAAGATGTCCAACCTTCTTATGCCATCCACTTCCAAGCTGCTTCCTGTCAGTGAGCCTAAACTTAGTGTAGCAATTCTTAGTTCATGTTTGGCAGGTTGGCTGATTTTACTTCCAGCTTTCACTCAACACAGCTATTCCAGGTAACCCAAGCAAGCCAGCTGGTAACTTATTGACCCAGGGCTGCTGGACTTCATAGCAGGCATATTGTCCAATAAGGGGTACATACACCCCTCCTACTGTTAGCATGGATACCTGACGTAGGACAGAGTAGGCAGGGTCCTCGACCCACTAATCACTGGCAAATATCCATGTCCATTTGGTGACATTAGTCAACACGACGGAGTCACCAAATTTTGCACTGTTAGATGGCTAGCTGTGACTTGGCAAACTGTGTTGGTAAGTCTCAGTTTAATTATTGTTATTCTTAGATCCCATTAATCCTGTTAGACAATGTTCAAAGCATTTCCCTTTAGTAGATGTCAAACCCACTGGTCTGTATTTAAACACTTCATTTGTTTTCCCTTTTTTATGTTTAATGTTTGTAATTGATTAATTGATTCATTCCATTAACTGGAACAGTACTTGTATGTAATAATAAAATTTAATTTTCTTGGTAGGCAAGTACTTAATAATGTAAGTAAATTGATTAAAATAACTGCTGGGATTTTGACAGGACTCTGTATATCTTTATGCAGTCTCTTTAATGCTCCATCTACTGCCTGTTGAGTTATCACGGGACACTCTGCTTGTGATGCATAGTTGATTCATGCTACCTGATGATAATTTTGGGTTTATTACCACTCCATTAATATCATAGGTCATAACTGGATTTCATGATTTTTCTTGTAGAATTTACATATTTCTGCTGTGCCTTCTTATTCTGATTAACTCCTGCTTAATTTCGTAATTTTTCTCCTGTTTCTTACTGTACTATAAGACTCTTATTTATGTAACTTGGCCTTATTTACTGTTTATTTCTTTCATAAGTATTAAATGTTTTTATATATTTTAAGTGATTTACTCCACCAGATGGGCAGTTTTTATTTTAAGTTGCAGTTCACCCATACCCTTTAAAATATGCTCTAGTATATAACTATAACCAATTTAATTTCCATCCTTAAATTGATTTTTGCTGAAGTTAAGTATTTCATGTTCAGTGTTGTAATCTGTATTGCTATAATTATAAAATTTGCTGATTTTGTTTTGTGAGTAATTAACTTTTTTTTTGCTTAGTTCAAAGTATATCATATTATGAAAGTTCAATGAGACCATTTAGGTTTTGAATGTGTAATCAGTTTTGTTCTGTTTGTTGCAATTAAATCTAATATTTTATCATCCCTAGTATAACCTTTTGCCCTGCTGCATATCATCATATTGTAAAGTATTCATGAACAGTGTTAAAGTAAGATTTATTGATTCCCCCTGCCAATCTGTACCTGGATAGCTCATCTGAACAGAGAAGGGGGAACTCTCTTGTATCCCGTTTGTTGAGAGGCTTTGAGTGTGTAGTAGGAGACTACTTTGGCAAATCACATTCTCACTCTATTTAAACCTAACCATCCTTTTCCATTTGCATTCCACCAATACTGTTATACTGCCATCACCTCTCTCCACCCTACAAACCAGTTCATCCCGTCCTACAACCTTCTCCCACAGCCCAGACCAAGAACCCTCTGTTTCATTCGCCACCAAAACATGTCAGCCGTATTCCAAGTAGTATTAGCATACTTAATGTACTCCCCTTAGAATAAAATTGCATTTGAAAAGGTGTGTTTATTTACATCATAGACTGTTGTCTCTGTTACAAATTATTTCACCATTTTTCCTCTCATATCCATCTGCCCTGCATTTTCCTTCTGTTCAGTCCCCACTGTCATCTATTTATACCCCCTGTCTCTGCATCTAAACTACTCAGAATGTTTCTTTTTCTCTAGACCCCTCTCACTGCATCTAATTACAAAGTTCATATACCCTATCTTCATCTCCAGTTTGATAGCCCCTTCTGTTATTACTTAGCACTCTACACCAGTGCAGCTCAATCCATTACCACTTTTTTTTCTTTGTTCTTATTCCACAATGTTGTGCTCATTTCTTATCGTACACCTCTAGGTTGTCTTAATTTGTAATACTTGCATCTAATTCTTCCTATTCTATTTTTTCTCATGTGCAAACAATTTTTTTCATCTATCAACCACCTATCTGTATGTATATTTGCTTCCATAGTAGTCCCTTATGCGTGCATATTCATTGCGATACCAGTAGTACTTGCATATTTGATCATATCACCTCTCATCTATTTTTAACACACCTCACATCACCACACCATTGTCTGTACATCCCACACCTGCCCTCCTTATAGTACAGAACACCACACACCATTTTTGTTATTGCTGACGGTCTGTTCCCCTTGTCCTGTATCTACTTACAAATGAAGCATCGTTCTTGCAAGCATCCCTTACTATATAAAATCAACTTTAAATCCAAAGCTAAAACCACACTTCTCTTTCACTATCAACATACCACCAGTCTATATCAGTCACAATTTCCACCCAAATCCAGGTCCAGCAATCCATTCAAAAATGTTCACTCCACCCCTAACCTAACAAACAGTCCGAAAGGATTACACCTGTACAACATAAACCTGTGAAGTGTTCACAACAAGCTCACTGAATTTTATGCATTGCTTATCCACCACTCTCCTAACATCTTTTTAGCTACAAATATTTGTTTAAAACAAAATAAAAAAGATGAGATCATGCCACCAATATGTTATGCTCTTAGCCTAAACAGAAAAAGATGATAATGTAGATGTAGAGACTATAATCTATTGTTAACACCCTTGAGCTGTGTCCATGCCCCCACAGCCCCCCCATTCAGAAATGCAGAAATCCTCGCCTCCCTACTCAATCAATACATCTGTATAATAGAGATGTGCATTCCCCTCGGAGACCACATTGATACCACAGAAGAATGTCTCTTCAAGACCACACCTGTGATCTCTCAAGAAATAATCATCCTGGGAGATATCAATATAGACTGGCTTTTAATTAACAATTGCTCTAGTACTGCCATTAACTTGTTCGGACTCACTCAACTCATTTCTAGTCCTCCAAGATATAACAAAACTTCTGATTTAAAAAAAAACACCACACTAAGTAATATATCCTACATCACTGCACCACCCTCCCTGACACGGTGACCCAACTCCCCTCTTTTCCTGTCAACCATCATACATAATATACAAAAAGAACAGTTTATCCTCCTTCCAGTAGGACACCCTCATCTGTAGCCTATTTTTTTTTTACTGAAATACCCTATGTACTCTTCAACTTGATGATGCTGTATCATTATTTTAACACGTCTTTCTTAAATATCTTTGATAAACGTGCTCCATTCTGTGTTTAAAAAAAAAAAGGCACAGTGGCAAACCAGAGAATCCAAACAGCTGATGAAGCATAGGGATAAAATATAGAGCACAGGAGCAAATGGGTGAACAACAAAATCTGTTCTAATCTCCCAACCTTTAGACATCTTAGAAATGTAACTAAACAGTAGGACAAATTAGACAAGAAAACTTGCTACACAGACTTCTAAAAATCCACCCAGAGTGATCCCATGTTGTTCTGGTCCTGCAATAATATTTTTCATCCTGGCTATGTCTCTCTATCTCCTCACTAAACTCCCATTCTGGTATTATAGCCCCTTACAATTTAATACCTACTTTATTCAAACTGTAGTCTGTCTCTTGGGGGGGGCGGGGCACAGCTGTCTAGCAGTACATCTCACTCCAAAACCAGTACATTATTACAAAATCTTCTCCTTTAAGTCGGTGCCCACTTCCACCATAAAAATATATCTCCTCATGCTGAAACCCAGCACTCTTGCACCTGATGAACATGCCTGTTGAATACATCAGCATGGCAGCTGATAACCTAGCTTACTTCATTTCCATATTAATAAACCATTTATAAAAAAGAAAAATGTGTCCCTGTACTGTGGAAAAAATAAATTGTACATCATTCATTTTGCATAAGGATCATAAATGATCTTTCCAACCATAGACAGAGTGCCATTCTTTCCTCAAGTCAAAAATTCATTACCAAAAATAAGTTTCTGAAAACCATACCACTACTGTTGCAGATGTTCATCATGTTTCACTGTTGCAGTCATTACACTTGGGTTATTCTGCTGGCAGGCTACCCGCAGTCGGCCTGAATTCCAAAGTCCTGGTCCGGCATTGGTTGCTGTAGCCTCCTTCCTGACGTCAGTGCGCCAGGGGTATAAAAGATGCAGCCGACGCCATTTTCTCCAGTCTTTCTTGCCGCGCGGTGCCCGAAGCAAAAGCAGTTCACAAGTGCCGGTCGGCCGACTCCTGAGATTTTCAAATCGAATTTCAGATCCGAAGTCTTCATTAAAGCTAAGTACCCCGTTGGGAAAACTTTTTTCTTGCTCCAGACCGATGTCAGAAAAAGTTAATAATGTATTTCTTGTGGGAAGCAAATACCTCCTAAGGATTTTCATTCTTACTGTATTCCTTGCCTAGGCCCTGACCACGACGTTGCTAGCTGTCGGTTTTGTGCTAGATTTAATCAACGCACTATTAAGCGTCGGTACGATTTTGCCTTTCATTACTTTGGCCGAAGATTTAATTATATAATGCCGTTGGAACAGCTGACGACCAGAGTTTATAAGAAACACAAGGAAAAGGACAGGCATCTGAGGTCCAAAACCAATGAGGCTTCCGCTAGGCCAGTCGCCGGTCCACCGGTTCTCAGTGAGGTGCTTTCGCAGCCCCTGACGCCCGCTACCTCAGAGCCACAGGCCGCTTCTGACTCCCACGTGGAGCCGACTAGGCCTCTGGATACTCAAGGTATTGGACACTCGGAAACTATTCCCTCAGATGGGTCCGGAGCCGCTGAGCAGGCATCGGCTTCTGAGGGTGTTTTCAGACCTACACAGTTATATGTCAAGCAAACCTCAGCTTCAAAGGCAAAAACTAAAACAACTCTAAAGACAGAGAAACAAGTACAGCATTCTCCTGGACAGACTTCCATGCCTAAAAAACAGATGCTTAAAATGGCCGAATACCTAATTACTTTGATCAGGGGTTTCCATCCCCCTCCTGATAAGAGGCCTAGGCAAGAGACAGAATATGATTCTTCTGATCAGGTTTCCATTTCCTCTGACTCCTTCTCTGAACAGGGATACTCTCTTCCTCCCTATGAGGATTCTGATGCTGAAGAATCTATTCCTTCAGCCTCTCCTCCTGAAGATTATTCTTTTGTGTTAACCCTGCATACCATGAGGGAGCACTTTCACTGGGAGAGCCAAGATTACTCAGAATCTAAGAAAAGGTTCAGAGACTTTCTTTTACTACCTCAGCACAGACCTCTTGCTATTCCACCTGTTCTAGACATTGTAGATGATGTATTTTCAGAGTCCGTCCTGTCTCCTGACTCTTTACCTCCTGCACCTGTTAAGCCAGACAGATACTACAGGGTTCCAGACTCTCATAAATTTCTATATAAAAACCCTGCTGCTGACCCAGAAACTATTATCTCAGGGTCCCAAAGGGGTCAAGGCTTCTACTGCAAAAAACCCGGTCCCCTCTGATAGGGATTCTAGAGCACTGGACAGATGGAGGAAAAAGTTTACACTTCTGCTACCTTCGCTGTAAGGGCTTTAAATTGTCAGCTTCATATGCTTAAATATCAGCAATACTTAATGTCACTGCTAAAACAGAAAATGTTGACAAATTCTGAATGTTCTGATAACAAGGAAATGCAGGATTTATTGCATGCAGCTGAACAAGTGGGAAAGCATACTTTGCAGTGTGGTTTTGATTCACTGGGGGCCTCTTGCAGGGCCACTGTCACAGGTTCTGTCATTAAAAGGCATGCATGGTTAAAGGAACAGAATCTGTCTGATCATGTTAAAGCAAAATTATTGGATGCTCCATTACAGCATGATACTTTGTTTGGTGTTAAGGCAGAAGAGATGTTGAAGAAAATAGACGGTAAAGCGAAAACTATGCAGACAGTTAAGGATTTTCTAAAGGTACAGCCACCAAGATTTAACAGGAACTGGTCTTCTAAGAATTGGTCCTTTCCAGTGTCAGACAGGCCACAAAGAGGCAGATACAGATGCCCTAGAGGCAGATCCCAGCCCCAAAGCTCATACAGGCCTAAACAAGGGGGTGTTTCTACCTCCAAAAGTGGAGAAGACAAATCACAGCCATACAGGAAACAGTCCCAATGACTTTCCTCTGCCAATGCCAAACACTTTTTTTTTTGGCAGCACCCTTAGGGGGAAAACTAGCACTTTTTTCACAAATTGGCACATGATCACCCAGGACAAATGGGTCTTGAATATAGTGTCTCAGGGCTGCAGTTCCACTTTCACACCCTTCCAAAGACAAAAGGAGTGCCAGACCTGCCACACAATCAATGGGCAGAGGCACAAAAGCAAGTTTCATCCCTCATGGACATGAGGGCCATTCAACAAGTACCACAACAAGAGCAGGGTCAAGGATTTTACTCTAGACTTTTCTTGGTGCCCAGAAAGGACAAAGCCTGGAGACCAGTATTGGACCTAGCTATACTAAACACATTTCTGGATGTTCCAAAATTCAAAATGTTGACTCTGCAGCAGTTACTGCCCATGCTGGGCAAGAAGGCTTGGCTCGTAACTTTGGACCTAAAAGAGGCATACCTGCATGTCCCAATGAGACAATCTTGCAGAAGATACCTCAGATTCATAGCTGGCTCAATGCACTACCAATTCTCTGCACTGCCCTTTGGCTTATCTACTGTGCCCAAGGTCTTCACAAAATGTCTGGCACCAGTAATTGCATTTTGCAGACACAGACAAATTCATATATATCCTTACTTGGACGACTGCCTTATTCAAGCAGAGAACAAAGACATTCTACTAAAGCATCTGGCATTTGTAAAAAGATTACTAATTTGTTTAGGGTACACAGTAAACAAAAAGCAATCAAAACTAGTACCCTCTCAAGAGATAATATTCCTGGGTTCAAGCTTAAATACAACTGCCCAGATGGCTTATCTCACGCCAGACAAAGGCAACTGACTTCTTACTTCAAAATGAAGAAACTACAATGGTATCTAAAAAGTGTTTGGACTCAACATTGCCACAGCCTGGAAACATTAATTACCCTCATTCCCTGCCTGAAACAGGAGTTTCGATGGTGGGCACAGGCCTGTCACCACAACAAGGGACAGCCATTCACTTTACCCACAGCCAGGCAGACACTAACAACGGATGCATCAGATTATGCCTGGGGGGCCCACATGGCAGGAGAATGTATTCAGGGCACATGGGCCGCAAGCCAGATGCATCTTCATATCAATCAAAAAGAGATGCTAGCTGTTCAGAATGCCCTGACAGCTTTCAAGGATCTACTTCATCCAGGACAACTACTGATAAAGACGGACAATACTACAGTCATGTGGTACATAAACAGGGAGGCACACATTCCTACCCCCTCTGCAGATAAGCCATGACTTTGTGGGACACAGCATTGACTTATCAAATTCACCTGCAAGCACAATTCCTGCCAGGAAAAATAAATACTCTGGCAGACGAACTAAGCAGAAACCTCATGGATCCCCACGAGTGGAAACTGGATCCACAAGTATTCAGCACGATAACAAGGAAATGGGGATGCCCAGACACAGATCTATTTGCCTCCCCTCACAACTGTCAATTACAGAGATTTTGCACAAGGATTTATCACAAGCTAGCATGGAAAGTGGATGCCCTAACAGTATATGCCTTCCCTCCACTGCCTCTCCTCCCCAAGGTACTCCTAAAGGTCAGACAAGAGAAGCCAAAAATGATACTGATTGCCCCAAACTGGCCACGCCAGCACTGGTACCCAATCCTAAAGAAATTGTCTCAAGGTCCAGCCTGGACATTGCCTCAAACTTCTCACTTACTGACCTAACACAACAATCAGATCCTGCACAGCCAACTCAGGACCTTAAATCTGGCAGCATGGCAGATAATGTAGCCATTCAGAACACTCCTCTTTCAAAAGCAGTCATGGATGTTATCTTGGAGGCCAGGAGGCCCAGTACCAGAAAATCTTATGCAGAAAAATGGAAGAGGTTCTGTGCTTGGAACCAGGTACAAGGAATTGACACGTTTGTACCAAACATTCCTCAGATTTTGCAATACTTAACCGAGATGCTGGACAAAGGCCTATCCTTTTCATCAATTAAGATTCATGCCTCTGCCATTTCAGCCCATTATAATATGGAACCTCCTAATGTTAAGTTGTCTATCTCACCTTCATTCTTGCTGGATGGGTTCGGAGCCGATCCTCGGCTCCACCTCGGCCACTCTAAAAGCTCGAGAGCTAGTTCCACCGGCTCGAGGCTCCCCTATATCCCACAATGCTAGGCGGTAACTCCTCAGATCTCGTTTGCCGCTACAGCGATCGAGGTGCATTCCTACCGGCTCAGGTTAGTTTTTGAAAAGAAACTAGTTTTCTTAGCTTTTTTCCCCTTTTTTAAGTTAGTTTTTCTAAATAGTTATATTGTGAAGTAGTTTCATCCCATTCCCTGTTAATTTTCCTCCTTTTCCAAAAACTCGCTAGAAATTTTCCCTTGGGCCTTAGGCCCAGTCCCTCCCTTCCTAGTAGTGAGTGACTGTGTTTTGTAGGGATTTTATTTTCTAACTTAATTTAATTTAGTTTAATTTATTTCTAAGTGTAATCGGTGTGTGTGTGTTTGTGTGATTGCAGTTTTCCCCTTAGACATGTCTAAGGAATCAAAGGTCTCAGGCTTTAAGAAGTGTGACTCGTGCTGTCAGAAGATGTCTCTGACAGACGGTCACACTTCTTGTGTGTACTGCCTGGGACCTTTGCACCTGCAGGACTCATGTGCTGTTTGCCATGGCTTCAGCCCTAGAGTCCTGCAGGAGCGAAAATATAAACTTATTTTAAGGGGCTTATTAAAGCCTGAGGGTCCCTCAACTCAGTCCTCGGGGAAACCCTCTAAGCCTTCCAGACCTTCAGCTCCAGCCTCTGAGCCATCTTCTGGGGGTCCTAAGGCTATTCGAACATCAGCTCCAGCTGGAGCCGATGAACCTCGAACACATGCCCCTATGGTGTCCTCGGCTCCGGCTGGAGCCGAGGAAGACATAACTGAGTCGGCTCCGATCAAGTTGTCGGAACCGACATCTAGAAAAAGGTCCCGATCTCCATCTATCGGCTCCGTTCATTCGGCTCCAGCATCACCTTTGCTGTCTGAACGGAGCCATAGATCCCACTCTTCTAGGTCTTCCAGGTTATCGGACCATGACCTTCAGAGAATAGTGAGTCGACTTCTTAAGTCCGAGGCACTAGCCCAGATGCTTCAAAGTCCGACTCAACAGTCGAGAACTATTCCCATCACTCAAAATGTTCCTCCTCTGACTCTTGAGTTCGGAGCCGGGGCGGCTCGAACCCGAGACTGTGGTGGCGTCGGAACCGATACCTTTGTCTTCGGTTCCGTCGTCTGCTCCGATGTCTTCCTTGGAAGAATCTCGGCGCCGGACTTCCCTCGTCGGCTCCGAGGGGGCGAGTGGCATCGGACCCTTGTCTGACCCCGCTCTCCCTCTCGGTGCTTCGGCACTGGTGAGTTCGGCTCCGACATCGGCCTCGGAGCCATCACTGTCGGTGCCGGGGGAGGTTTTCAGTTTTTCGGAACGGAGACCTCTGGCTCTGCCTGACAGGGGTGCCTTCGAGGTCATGAGGAGCGTGTTAGAACCAGGTTCAACTCCACAGTCGGCTCCTTCTGCCCCTCCCTCCATGGTGCCTCCGGTGATTTCTACTCACTCTGTCATCCCCAACCGTAGAGAGCCAGCTCCTCAAGTTTCCCCAGTGGGGATCTCCTCCTCTTCCGAGGCCTCTCCTGACCCGGTAGGAGAGCCCCCTAGGAAGAGGCAGTGCAAGAGGAAGCACATTGACTCCCCTGAGTCTGTCACCTCTGACACTGATTTAGAGGATTCTGAAGGTTCTCGTTCCCCTCTGAAGATGTCTCCTTTGCAGACATCCTTGAAATCTTAAAACAGAGGGGGAATTGGCCAGCCCTCAACCCTTCAGAGGATGAATCAGTGTATCTTGAGGCGTTTGGCTCTCGCCCTTCCACCTCCTGGGTGTCCCCTCCCTTTGACCCCCTTATGCAAGTGGTGGCAAAGAAGGCTTGGGCGGCTCCTGATTCAGTGGAACCCACCCCCAGGAGACCATCAAAATTCATTACGGCCCCCAAGGACAAAGAATTTTTAACCAAAGGTGTCTCTGTTGATGCTATGGTGGTGGCTGCGGCCACCAAGAAGGAGTTAGCTGATCCTTCAGTGCCTGTTCATCCTCCTAACAAGGAGTCTAGGTCGATGGACAGGTACAGGAAGCGGATGTTCTCATCAGTGACCTTTACTATGAGATCGCTGAATTACCTGTGTCATTTTACTCATCTTCAGAGGGATTTGCTCAAGGAAGCGAGTGAAATGTTGAAGGACCCAACAGCTGCGGGTTTTCAGGATAGAATGAATTCTCAGCTGGCAACCCTTAATTCTATAACTAACTCCTCCATGCGCCTCCTTTCATATGCGGCGGATGGAGCAAGTAGAGCGGCAGGTACAGGTGTAGCCTTGCGTAGGCACGCCTGGATGCGGCTTTGTAACTTTGCGGACCCTTTCAAGGCGTCCTTCACTAATTCCCCCTTTGACGGATCATCCCTCTTTGGTCCTCAAGTGAAGTATACACTGACTAGGTGCGAGACTGATGGCAAAACTCTCTCTACCGTCGGAGTCCATTTTTCAACTCCTTCTAGACCTTACCCCAAAGGCCAGAAAGGGGGAAAGATGTGGTTCCGCAAACAATCTCAAGGAGATTTGCCTCTAAAGGCAGAGGGGGGAACAATAATGGTAGACGCCGTCCTAGAGGCAGAGGGGGCCCGCAGAATCAGGGCAGTCGAGAATCCTTTTCCGACAAGCCCTTTCAACATCCCTGAGGTGTTGCCCGACTGTCCACCTTCGGAGGCAGTCGGGGGAAGATTGTCGCTGTACCCAGAAGCCTGGCTATCCCTAACTCAAGACAAGTGGGTACAGTCTATAATTTCCGAAGGCTACAGAATCCCTTTCCTTTTCATTCCGAAGCAATCCAAAGAATCCCTTCCAAACGTTCCACCCAGTCAAAGGGAGCAAGCAGCATTAGAAATTTCAAAGCTGCTCGCAAAAAAGAGCCATTCAACCAGTTCCAGCAGACCAAACAGGATCCAGAATCTACTCCAAATTCTTTTTGGTTCCAAAGAAAACAGGGGACTGGAGACCCATTCTGGATCTCAGCAACTTGAACAAGTTTGTCAAGAAAACAAAGTTCCGGATGGTCACGCTGCAGTCCATTCTACCCCTTTTGGGTCAGGACAACTGGATGTGCTCGATAGATCTCCAGGACGCATACTATCACATCAGAATGAGTCGACACTCCAGGAGGTTTCTCCGCTTCAGGCTGGGAACCAGTCATTTTCAATTCAGAGCCCTGCCCTTTGGTCTCACTACAGCCCCCAGAGTGTTTACCAAATGTATGGCAGTGGTAGCCTCTCATCTGAGACGACAAGGATTCCAGGTGTTCTTTATTTAGACGACTGGCTCCTTACAGCCCCCACCAAGCATCTTTTACTTCTCGCCAGAGACTACACCTTTCACACATGTCAGGCACTAGGCATTTCAATAAACTACGAAAAGTCTGTCTTGTCGCCTTGTCGTGTTATTACCTTCATAGGCGCAAACCTAGACACAGTCAATATGTCAGCCAGACTCACAGAGCAGAGAATAGCAGACATACACAGACAGGTCTCTCTTGTCTTGCAGAGCAACAAAGTCAAAGCCAGACTGATCCTGAAAGTCTTAGGGATTATGGTGGCGGCCATCCCCCTTCTACCATTAGCTCGCTTCCATATGAGAATTTTACAATGGATGCTTTTCACACAATGGTCTTACCAAAGACTTCCAATGTCCCATCGTATTCGAATAACTCAGTCGTGCAAGAATCATCTGTCTTGGTGGATCACATCTCCCCAGCTTCTCCTAGGGAGACCTTTCGTCCCTCCCCCTCCGGTTGCTACAGTGACAACGGACGCCTCCCTGATCGGGTGTGTGGGGGGGGGGGCATCACCAGGGCAGGACAGTCCAGGGTATGTGGCAACCGTTCGAGTGCCACTTGCACATAAACGTCCTAGAGATGAGAGCAGTGCTTCTAGCGTTGCAAGCTTTACAAGACTCTCTTCCCAAGGGAACTATAGCAATTCAGACAGACAACATGTCTGTAGTGTGGTACATCAACAAACAAGGCGGAACCAGATCTTACCCCCTATGTCGAGAGGCACTCAGACTGTGGCAATGGGCGATTTCTTCTCAGCGATTTGTGTTGGCAACGCACATCCCCGGGAAGTCCAATGTGATTGCAGTCAAATTGAGCAGAGCTATTCGCATGCCTCACAAGTGGTCTCTGAAGAATTCAGTGTTGGAGAAAGTTTTTCGAAAGTGGGGCCAGCCTTGCTGCGACCTTTTCGCTACTCCCCAAAACAGCAAGTGCGACGATTTTTTCACCCTCTTTCCCCAACCAGGCCACCCCAGCAGAGACGCTCTAGTACACGTTTGGCCCCGGGGACTTCTGTATGCTTTTCCTCCCTTCCCACTGATATCTCAGCTGATACAGAAAGCCATCGCTCAGGAAGCTTCCATGATCCTCATTGCCCCTTACTGGCCTCGACAGGTTTGGTTCCCATTTCTCCACCGTTATCTGTTGGAGCAACCTTGGCATCTGGACCCAGTTCCAGACCTCTTGACCCATCAGTCGGGTCAGTTGCACCACTCCCTTCCTTCTCTGAACCTCACAGCGTGGTTCCTCCAATTCCAACTTTAGCCAGGCTTCCTCTGATATCTCACTCAGTTAGAGATATCTTGATAGCCTCTCATAAATCTTCCACTCGGAAGATTTATCATAACAAGTGGAAACGTTTTTCCTATTGGGCGCAGTCAAAGAATATAGATCCTTTCACTGCTTTCATTCAATCAGTTCTAGACTTTCTAGCCGAACTTTTCCACTCAGGTTCGTCTCCGTCTACCATTAGAGTTCAATTGGCAGCAATTTCGAACTTTCATGTTGGAGTCTCAGAGTCCTCCATTATGTCTCACAAACTCTGCAAAGCCTTTTTAAAGGGAGTTTTTCTCCTCAAACCCACCCATCAGAGATCCTCCTTCCCAATGGGATCTCAACTTGGTTCTGACGTCCTTAATTCTTTCCCCCTTTGAACCTGTGGCTTCATGTTCAGTAAAGTTACTTTCTTGGAAAACACTCTTTTTAGTAGCTATCACTTCAGCTAGAAGAGTCTCTGAACTCCATGCTCTGTGTAGTCGACCCCCTTATCTTGTATTTCATAAGGATAGGGTGTCCTTACGTACTAACCCGTCTTTTTTGCCCAAGGTAGCTTCACTGGCAAATTTGAATCAAACCATTGAGCTTCCTGTTTTCTTCCCTAATTATTCTAATAGGTCAGAACAAAAGTTACACTGTTTAGATATTCATCGCCAACTTAGGTACTATTTAGACAGGACCAAACAATTCAGGAAATCTGACCAACTGTTTGTTTCTTATGCAGAAGGTAGAATGGGCCTTCCAGTTTCTAAAGTGTCTCTCTCTAGATGGCTTACTTCGTTGATTACCCTAGTGTATGAGATAAGACTTCAACAGTTGCCATCCAAACCCAGGGCTCATTCAACTAGAGCTTTAGCCACTTCTATAACTTTCCAAGATAGGCTGCCTATTGATTCGATTTGTTCTGCAGCTACTTGGGCTTCTCCCCATACCTTCATTTCTCATTATAAGTTGGACTTGGCCTCTAGAGACCGAGCCAACTTTGGTTCCACTGTACTCAAGAGTCTGTTCCGATAGGCCACCCGGGACAAGGTGCTAGGGACGCGGTCCCATCCAGCAAGAATGAAGGCGAGATAGACAACTTAACATTTAGAAGTTATGTACCTACCATAACGTTCCATGTTAGTTGTCGTCTTCGCCTTCTTTCTTAAGGCCCCACCCTCCTTCCCCCTAGCCAGGACAGACCTAGAGGAGTTTTTCTTTGTTCCTTATGGAATTTTCTTGCTGGCCTTAGCTTTCAAACGAGACCTGAGGAGTTACTGCCTAGCATTATGGGATATAGGGGAGCCTCGAGCCAGTGGAACTAGCTCTCGAGCTTTGAGTGGCCGAGTCGGAGCCGAGGATCGGCTCCGAACCCATCCAGCAAGAAAGAAGGCGAGAAGAAGACAACTAACATGGAACGTTATGGTAGGTACATAACTTCTAATTTTTTCTCATCCTTTAATAAGGCAGTACCTCAGATGGGCCAAAAACATAAGGCCTCCAAGGAGAGCACCAATACCTGCATGGGACCTCAATTATGTCTTGGAAAAGCTCACACTACCTCCTTTTGAGCCAGCCTCAACGGCTGATATAAAATTCTTATCCTGGAAAACAGCTCTGCTCCTAGCAATAACCTCTGCAAGACGAGTCTCGGAGTTACAGGCACTCATGGCTGTGGAACCTTTTATCATTTTCCATCCAGACAGGGTTTCTCTGAGGACGAACCCTACATTTATGCCTAAGTTGGTGTCCAGTGTGGCCCTTAACCAAACCATTCACTTGCCTACCTTTTTATCCAAAACTACAGAACAAGGGTGGGAGACTTCTGCATTCTTTGGACATACACAGACAGCTACGCTTCTACTTGGACAGAACTAAAGCTTTCGGAAGGACTGAGCAACTTTTAGTGGCATATGCTGCAGGATCACAAGGAAAGGCTATCTCAAAGCAGACTATTTCTAAATGGATAGGCCATTGCATTTGTTTCTGCTATTCACAGCATGGCAAATCGGTGCCTAAGGGCATTAGGTCACATTCTACCAGAGCAGCAGCCACTTCAGCAGCCTTCCTCAGAGGAGTACCAACCAAAGAAATCTTAGAGGCTGCTACTTGGAGTTCAGTGCACACTTTTACAAAGCACTACCACTTACCTCTGTACTCTAAATCCAGAGCAGGCTTTGCCACTGCAGTTCTGCAGGGCCTCATAGCCTCTCTTAATCCTATTTAGCCTAGCCACCCATCCTCAGCTTTGGGATTCAACCCAAGAGTAATGACTGCAACAGTGAAACATGATGAACATAGTACAGTTGTGTACCTACCATAAATGTAGATGTTAGAGTGTATTCACTGTTGCAGTCCAGGTTACCCTCCCACCTTCCCCCTTTCATTTGCTGGGTCTTATCTGTACCTCTCTGTTCTATACAACCTGTGTGGTGTATTTGCTTGTAGATTAAGGAAATGTTTACTTTAGTGCATGCATGTTTATTTGCATAATCTATTTAGCCTACCCTTCTGGGGGCACCTGACATCTGGGGCAAGAAAAACTGAAGAAAATGGCATTGGCTGCATCTTTTATACCCCTGGCGCACTGACGTCAGGGAAGAGGTGACAGCAACCGACACCGGACCAGGACTTTAGAATTCAGGCCGACTGCGGGTAGCCTGCCAGCAGGATAACCCAAGACTAATGACTGCAACCGTGAATACACTTGCACATCTACATTTATGGTAGGTACTCAACTGTGTACTGTTCATGTCATCCAGGAAAAGAAAGTGTAGGTGCAATAGTCAGTTCCCCCATAAAGGCACGCCCACGAGCTTTGCCTTTTTTGCTTAGGGCCTACACGCAACCATAAGTCCTGCTCCATCTGCCAGGCCTTTGTTCCAAAAGCACTGTGCAGCCATCTACATGTGTTAAAGATTTATCTTGAGAGTCCACGCCTTAACTGCTTAGCTTTCTTTAGGTATGGAGGGGTCGTACAGTCAGCCCATCGAGTCACCCAAGAAAAAGGCCAAGGTTGCTAGGCCTGAACATGTAGCTGCACCTCCTCCTTCCGACATCCCTCCTGCGGCTGAGGTCAGCCTGGAGGATTGGTTGCCACCGATATGGGTACAGCAGGTACTGCTTCAGAAGCCACAGAACCCAGAGAGGAAGACACATCCTCAGAGGTAATGCAGACCTCAGCTTCCAGCAGCAAGGGGGAACCTCTACTTGTATGGGTCACCATGACAGATCCCTCCACTACTTTACAGATTTCTGAATCCAATGCTGCCTTGGCTCCAATGCCCACTAGGCCTTCCCTCAAATGGAAGGAGAAAGGAAAGCATATTTCTCCCACAGTAGAGAGCCAACCTGATTGTCAGGCTTTTTCTCAAAGCCTTTTTAATGCCTTCATGGATCTAAGGCCTACTACACCCTTAGCCTCCCCAATGGCTCCTCCTGTGATGAGCCCTAGACCTCAGGCCTTGGATACTTCCCAAGCTGAAGCTGCGGAATCCTCCGACTCTTCCTCCTGCCTTATGTCTCCCAAATGCCATCTCTTGGCTATGCCTCCCCTGAGGAAGAATCTGCAGAAACAGATTCCCCAGCTGAGGATCTCACCATTGGGGAGACCATTTCAAAGATGAGGGAACATTTCCATTGAGATTCCTCTGAAATGACAGAAGTTCAGAAAAGATCCTGTGAACTTCAGATGGACTCCCCTGCCCCTTAAGCTATTCCCTTAGTACTACCGACATTTATGGATGCGTACTAAATTAGAAAATGCAGAGTACACATAGCAATGCTACATGATACACATTTGGAAAGAGCTGAGCTTGTGAATTTGATGAAGGATTTTACGATAGATATTCAGCAGAATATCCTGGAAAAAGGAAAAGGGAAGCACTTGTACTAATTGTTAGAAAGTTTCTGTAAGGATAGAAGAGGGTAAAAGAAGATAATGGTATATTTATGGTAGTAACTGGTTACTGGCAAGAGTGGAAGGTTATGTTGGCATGTTTTTAAATTCCACCTAAAAATGCAGTTGTGAAGTTTTTTTTTTTTGTTTTTTTTTAACAAGAAAATCTTTATTGGATTATTACTTATGACATGGGCAATCACATTTATATAAATAAAAAAAAACATTTTCAGTTAAACATTGTACATCACATATCTTGTATACACTCATTGTTAGTCAAAGAAATGAGACTGGCCTTTCCCCACCTACCTGTTAAGAGAGGAATTTAAGGAATCTGTAGTGGAAATTACTCGAGTTGTTAGGGAATTTGGACATTTCTTCAGAATGTATAGCTAATGAACAGGATACAATGAAAGTGGAGTTTAAAAATAGTCTAGAAATAAGATGTGGTAACAAGTAACAAGAATTATTTATAGGGCATATGACAAAGATTTAAACCATTAGAGAATAAGGGAATCTCACAGAATAAGAAGAGTTGCAAGTGCAAAGTACTACAGAGAAGGTAGAGTATTTGAATATTGTGTTAATTTAGAAAGATGATCTATTTTTTCGGTAACTGTGGAGCACAAATATTTTAGCACATTGACTTGGGGAAACAAAGTAGAAAGGATTGTTGCCAAACTTGGGGAGCCTGTAACAATGAAAAATAACCAGAGACACTGTAGAGGTATTAGAGATATTTCATAAGTGTTATGAAAATTTGTATAAACCAGAGAAACGTAGCAATCAAGAAAAAGCACAAATGGAAATATGTATGGAATACTTAAGTATGCCAAGGTTAGAGGTAGATGAGGCTCAACAATCAACAGTTAACTTCGGAGGAGACTAGATGGACTGTGACATATAATTAGTCTGCAGGAAAGTCTCCAGGAATAGATGGTATTCCTGTGGAGGTTTGGATGCTAGGAGGGAAGAAAGTGATTAACTTCTGGAATGTTTTAACAGTGTTTTAAAAGAAGTACCAGTATCCTGAAAGAAATCTGTGGTGGCTGTAATACCTGAAGATTGTAAAGATCCATCAGGCCCAGCTTCATATAGGCCCATTTCAGTTTTAAACAATGATTATAAAGTATTTATAATAGCTTAAAGAATGGCAAAGGTGTTACCAAAATTAGTAGATATGGATCAGTGCTTTTTGTAGGGGAGGCTAGCATTTGATAACATTAACAGAACAATGATGATCCTGAGACAGATTGTGGGTCCTGATTCAGGAAAAGCATTCAACAAAGTAAGCTGGGATTTTAAGAGTAGGGTAATGGAAGCATTTGCATTCCTTGACACATTAATAAGGTTAATTAGGATGATATATGAGGGGTTCATCTCTTTTATTTTTATAAGTTGCTTGAGAACCAAGAAGGGGGTGTCATCTTTAGCCTTTGTTATTTATGTTATATTTAGAACCATTGGCAAATAAAAAAGGGATTCAGAAATTCAAGGATATAATTGGTTTGGTAATCGGGGAAAGGCTGGCTTTATTTGCAGATGATATATTTTGCTGGATAAAACCAGAAAAGGACATTTCAGTGTTGTGGAACATTCTGAAACAGTTTCAGGTCTTTTCAGGGTACAAAATTAATGATGATTTAACAAAGGCAATAGATGTAAACTATATACCCACATAAGAATTTGTCTAGAAATACCTATATTGATGGGGGACATGATAAAATGAAGTACTTAAGAGTATGGGTTAAAAAGGATAATGTTATAGCAGCTAAGGCTATGTGAGAAGAGACTAAACAGAAAGGTAAAAACAAAAACTGAGAAAATGAAGGCTCTGCTTAATGGATATGAATACCAAGTTAAGCAGTGAAAATGGTTTAGTCCCTTTAGTTTTATACACAGATCAGGCATATTTTTATTAACCAGAGAAGAAGTTGTAGATAGCCATTAATAGAGATTTTAAGGTTTTTATCTGGGAGGAGAAAAGGACGAGATTCAAGTTGGAAAAGTTCATCCTTCCAGTAGAACGAGGTGGCTTGTGATTTCCTAATTTGAAGGAGTCTCAGAGCTACACAGTTGAGGCTTGTGCGTGTGTGTAATATATATACATATATATATATATATATATATATATATATATATATATATACATCTATATATGTATGTTTGTGTCTTTCGGCTTTTCCCGGTTAGGGGTCGCCACAGCCGAACTCCGGTCCGCTAATGATTAGTAGTTAATTTTTACGTGCCGAGTTACCAGCCCTGATGCACAACCTTCAACGAAGGTACGCCCATTCACGCATGTCTCCATGCAGAAGATGTTCTAGCTGTGAATCGAACCGGACAGCTTCTTACTGTGAGGCGACAACGCTACCACAGCACCACCACCGCGGTGTCTATATATGTATGATATATAAAAATATATACACACATACACAAAAAAGCTATAATTCAAAGTGGAAAGGGATGGTGATGAAGTAGAGGGGGTGGGATTCAATAAATAAGGAGAGATTAGGATTTTGGATACAGATCCTTAAGGTGAATAACAGCTGTACAGAATGTTATATTCATAAAGTATCAGAAAGTATTCTAAGAGTTTAGCCAATGAGGGAATAGAAAAAGGAGATTCTGATAAGGAAGACTGCATTTAAGGGTATAGAGAATAGACAAGTGGGGGCTGGAATTTACTGGAGAAAACTGGCAAAGGAACCAAGGTATTGAGAGCAAATATGCAGAGAGGGAAAGGTAAAATGGGAAGAGGCCAAGAAGACACTTGGACTGCAGGCTAGAGACTGCCTTCCCTATCAAGGATTTATATCCAAGTATAGACAAAGAGAAAAGGATAGAGGAACCCAAAGTGAAACACCTGATGTTAAGTTGTCTATCTCGCCTTCATTCTTGCTGGATGGGTTCGGAGCCGACCTCGGCTCCGACTCGGCCACTCTAAAAGCTCGAGAGTTGGTTCCACCGGCTCGAGGCTCCCCTTATATCCCACAATGCTAGGCGAGAGTTACCTCAGATCTCGTTTGCCGCTACAGCTTCGAGGTTGGTTGCTTCTACCGGTTCCTGGTGAGTTTTAGCTTTTTCTATTAAAAGTTACTCTTTTTTCCCCCTTTTTCAGTTTAATTCTTCTTAAATTAGTATAGTTCATAGAACTTTATCCCCGACCCTAATTTTTCCCGTTTCTTGTTTAAAAGAACCTTTGGTTCTTCCCTTGGGCCTTAGGCCTTCTCTTCCCTAGGGAGTGTTTGTGTAGTTTACTATAATTTGCTACAGTTTGTTGTACTTTATTTTTAGTATCTTTACTAAAATTGTTATTCTGACAGGGTATAACTGGTGTGTTTGAGTGTGTGTTTGTGTTCACCAGTTAGGCTATGTCAAAAGAAGCAAAGGTCTCCGGATTCAAGAAGTGTGATGCGTGCTGTCAGAAAATGTCTCTGACAGACGCTCACACTTCTTGTGTCTATTGTCTGGGGCCTTTGCACCTGCAGGACTCCTGTGCTGTTTGCCATGGCTTCAGCCCCAGGGTCCTGCAGGAAAGAAAAACAAGCTAATTCTGAGAGGCTTGTTGAAGCCTGAGGATTCCCTGTCTGTCTCAACAGGGAAGCCCTCTAAGGCATCGAGGTCTTCGGCTCCAGCTTCTGAGCCGAGACCTCAGGTTGTTCAACCTTTGCCTTTATCGGCTCCGGCTGGAGCCGATAAGGCTCAGTCCACAGTTTCTGTGGCTCTCGGCTCCGGCGGAGCCGAGGTTATCGAGGTACCCGTGTCGGCTCCGACAAGATCTTCGGAGCCGACAACCAGAAAGAGGTCTAGGTCACCTTCTCTTGGCTCCGTTCATTCGGCTCCAGGTTCTCCCCTGCTGTCTGAATGGAGCCAAAGGTCTCATTCCTCTAGGTCATCGAGGCTTTCCGATCATGACCTTCAGAGGGTGGTGAGTCGACTACTCAAGTCCGAGGCACTAGCCCAGATGCTTCAGAGCCCGACTCATCAGTCGGTGCCTGCCCCGTCCATCAACTCTTTCCTCCTTCGACTCTTTTGAGTTCGGGCCGGGTCGGTCGGAACCGAGACTGTGGTCACCTCGGAGCCGAGACAATTGTCTTCGGCTCCGTCGTCGGCTCCGTTTTCTTCCGTGGAGGAATCTCGGCGCCGGACTTCCCTCGTCGGCTCGAGGGTGAGTGGCATCGACCCTTGTCCGACCCCCTCTCCTCTCGGTGCTTCGGCGCTGGTGAGTTCGGCTCCGACATCGCCTCGAGCCATCACTGTCGGTGCCGAGGGGTCCTTAGCTCCTCGGCGGGGACCTCTGGCTCTGCCTGACAGGGGTGCTTCGAGGTCATGCGGAGTGTGTTAGAGCCTGGCTCTACTCCACAGTCGGTTCCGTCAGCCCCTCCCTCTATGCTGCCTCAGGGTAAGTCGACTCACTCCCTCATTCCGGACCGCAGAGAGCCAGCTCCTCAAGAGCCCCTTTGGGGATTTCATCCTCTTCCGAGGCCTCTCCTGATTTGGCAGAAGAGCCCCCTCGGAAAAGGAAGTGCAAGAGGAAGCACATTGACTCACCTGAGTCTATCACGTCGGACACAGATCTGGATGATTCTGAGGGTTCCCCGTTCCCCTTCTGAAGATGTCTCATTTGCAGACATTCTGGAGATCCTTAAACAGAGGGGAAATTGGCCAGCCCTCAACCCTTCAGAGGACGAATCTGTGTATCTTGAGGCGTTTGGCTCTCGCCCTTCCACCTCCTGGGTGTCCCCCTTGACCCCCTCATGCAGGTGGTAGCTAAGAAGGCATGGACGGCTCCTGATTCAGTGGACCCCACTCCCAGGAGACCCTCCAAATTCATCACAGCTCCATCAGACAAGCAATTTTTATCAAAAGGAGTTTCTGTGGATGCTATGGTGGTAGCTGCCGCCACAAAGAAGGAACTGGCTGATCCTTCAGTGCCTGTCCATCCACCTAACAAGGAATCTAGGTCCATGGATAGGTACGGAAGCGGATGTTCTCCTCAGCGACTTTTACCATGCGTCGCTGAATTACCTGTGCCATTTCACTCGTCTTCAAAGGGACTTGGTCAAGGAAGCGAGTGAGAGGTTGAAGGGCCGTACAGCTGCGGGTTTCCAAGAAAAAATGAACACGCAGATGGCTATCCTTAATTCCATTTCCAACTCCTCCATGCGCCTCCTCTCTTATGCGGCCGATGGAGCGAGCAGAGCCGCAGGAACAGGGGTAGCCTTACGTAGGCACGCCTGGATGCGGCTATGCAATTTTGCGGAACCTTTCAAGACGTCTTTCACGAACTCCCCTTTTGATGGATCATCTCTTTTTGGTCCTCAAGTGAAAGAAACCCTGACTAGGTGCGAGACTGATGGCAAGACCCTTTCTGCCTTCGGAGTCCGTTTTTCGACTCCTTCTAGGCCTTACCCCAAAGGCCAGAAGGGTGGAAAGATGTGGTTCCGTAAACAATCTCAAGGGACTTCGCCTGACGCACAGAGTCGGTTCCCCGCCAGAGGCAGAGGGGGGAACAACAATGGTAGACGTCGCCCTAGAGGCAGAGGGGGTCCGCAGAACCAGGGCAATCGAGAAACGTCCTCCGATAAGCCCTTTCAGCATCCCTGAGGTGTTGCCCAACTGCCCATCTTCGGAGGCAGTCGGGGGAAGATTGTCACTGTACCCAGAAGCCTGGCTATCCTTGACACAAGACAAATGGGTACAGTCCATCATTTCCGAAGGTTATTCTATCCCTTTCTTCGCTTTCCAAATCAGTCAAAAAATCCCTTCCAGATGTTCCACCCGCTCAAGGGATATAGCAGCTTTGGAAATTTCAAAACTGCTTGCAAAAGAGCTATTCAGCCAGTGTCAGCAGACCAACAAGGATCCGGAATCTACTCAAGGTTCTTTTTAGTTCCAAAGAAAACAGGGACTGGAGACCAATTTTGGATCTCAGTATCTTGAACAGATCGGTCAAGAAAACAAGATTTCGGATGGTCACGCTGCAATCCATTCTTCCCCTATTGGGAAAAGGAAACTGGATGTGCTCTATAGACCTTCAGGACGCGTACTATCACATAAAATGAACAGACGCTCCAGAAGATTCCTCCGCTTCAGGCTGGGAACCAGTCATTTTCAATTCAGGGCCCTGCCCTTTGGTCTCACCACTGCCCCGGTGTTTACCAAATGCATGGCAGTGGTAGCTTCTCACCTGAGACGACAAGGATTCCAGGTGTTTCCATATTTGGACGACTGGCTCCTCACAGCTCCCACCAAGCATCTCCTTCTGATGGCCAGAGATTACACTTTTCGCCTGTCAAAATTGGGTATCTCAATAAATTGCGAAAAGTCTGTTTTGTCGCCTTGTCGTACTATTACCTACATAGGCGCAAATTTAGATACTGTAAACATGTCTGCAACACTAACGAACCAAAGGATATCAGACATTCAAAATTGGTGTCACTACTTCTCAACAACAACAGAGCCAAAGCCAGGTTAGTTCTAAAGGTGTTGGGAATTATGGCAGCGGCCATACCTCTCCTCCCATTGGCCAGATACCACATGCGGATCCTTCAGTGGATGCTGTTTTCTCAATGGTCATACCAGGAACTTCCAATGTCTCACACCATTATGATCACGCAAGCGTGCAAAAAGCATCTCATGTGGTGGATGTCTTCCCCCCAGCTCCTGTTGGGGAGACCATTTGTTCCACCTCCTCCGGTTGCTACTCTGACAACGGATGCCTCCCTGATCGGGTGGGGGGGGCATTATCAGGGCAGGACAGTCCAGGGCACATGGCAACCAAACAAATGCCACTTGCACATAAATGTTCTGGAGATGAGAGCAGTGCTTTTAGCGTTGCAAGCCCTTCAAGACTCTCTTCCCTTGGGAACGATTGCAATCCAGACAGACAATATGTCTGTAGTGTGGTACATCAACAAACAAGGCGGAACCAGATCATACCCCTGTGTCGAGAAGCACTCAGACTGTGGCAATGGGCGATTTCTTCTCAGCGTTTTCTGATAGCAACGCACATCCCGGAAGTCCAATCACATTGCGGACAAGTTGAGCAGAGCTATTCTTATGCCTCACGAGTGGTCTCTGAAAGACTCTGTAGTGAGAGAGATATTTCTCAAGTGGGGTCAGCCTTGCTGCGATCTTTTTGCTACTCCCCAAAACAGCAAGTGCAGAGAATACTTCACTCTATTCCCTTTACCAGGCCAACCCAGCAGGGACGCACTAGTCCAAGTTTGGCCCCGGGACTTCTGTATGCATTTCCTCCTTTCCCACTGATCTCTCAAGTAATACAGAAAGCTATCGCTCAGAAGGCCTCATTGATCCTCATTGCGCCTTACTGGCCTCGACAAGTGTGGTTCCCCTTTCTACATCGATTTCTTTTGGAGCGACCGTGGAACCTGAACCTAGTTCCAGATCTTTTGATCCATCAGTCGGGTCAGCTTCATCGCTCCCTCCCCTCTCTGAACCTCACTGCTTGGTTCCTCCACTTCCAACAGTAGCCAGGCTTCCTCAATTATCTCACTCTGTTAGAGATATTTTGATAGCTTCCCATAAATCTTCCACTCGAAGATTTATTTGAGTAAGTGGAAACGCTTCTCATATTGGGCACAAGGAAAGGACATAGATCCTTTCACCGCTTCCATCCAACTAGTCCTTGATTTTCTTGCTGAACTCTTCCATGCAGGTTCATCTCCATCTACTCTTAAGGTTCAATTGGCGGCTATTTCTAATTTCCATGTGGGTATTTCTGAATCTGCCCTAATGTCCCACAAACTCTGCAAAGCCTTTTTGAAAGGAGTTTTTCTTCTCAGACCTCCTGTCAGAAATCCTCCTTCTCCTTGGGACCTAAATTTAGTTCTTGCTTCTTTGATTCTTTCCCCTTTCGAACCTGCAGCTTCATGTTCCTTAAAGCTATTATCATGGAAAACTCTTTTCTGGTGGCTATCACATCAGCTAGAAGAATTTCAGAACTTCAAGCACTCAGTTGTCGTTCTCCTTACCTTGTGTTCCATAAGGACAGAGTTTCCTTACGAACTAACCCGTCCTTTTTGCCTAAGGTGGTTTCAACATCAAATCTAAACCAATGCATTGACCTCCTGTTTTTTCCGGAGTATTCAAATAGGTCTGAACAGAAAT
Organism: Protopterus annectens; assembly: GCF_019279795.1. Lineage (NCBI taxonomy): Eukaryota > Metazoa > Chordata > Ceratodontiformes > Protopteridae > Protopterus > Protopterus annectens. The sequence goes on from NC_056737.1 coordinate 714,703,828, forward strand.
TACACTACCTGGATGTTCATCGTCAATTAAGGTACTACTTGGACAGGACGAAACTATTCAGAAAATCTGATCAGCTGTTTGTCTCCTATGCGGAAAGCAGAAAGGGACTTCCAGTTTCAAAGGTATCTTTATCCAGATGGCTAACATCTCTGATTACCCTTGTTTATGAAATTAGACACCAAGAACTGCCTAATAAACCTAAAGCCCATTCCACCAGAGCCTTGGCTACTTCTCTAGCCTTCCAAGACAGACTGCCTATTGACACCATTTGTGCAGCGGCTACTTGGGCTACTCCTCACACTTTTATTTCCCATTATAAGTTGGATTTAGCTTCTAGGCATAGAGCTAACTTTGGTTCCACTGTTCTCAAGAGTCTGTTCCGTTAGGCCACCCGGGACAAGGTGCTAGGGACGCGGTCCCATCCAGCAAGAATGAAGGCGAGATAGACAACTTAACATATAGAAGTTATGTTCTTACCATAACGTTCCATGTTAGTTGTCTTCTTCTCGCCTTCTTCTTAAGGCCCCACCCTCCTTCCCCTGGCCTGGACAGACCTAGAGGAGTTGTGATCGTGACCTCTCTTTCTACCACCTCTTTCTTAGTCATATGCTATTATGCATATTTCTTGTTTCAGGATATAGGTCACCCTTTTCTTCCTGCTGTTAGAGGTGGATTCTGTTTCACTGTTATACTGTTTTTGGTATAAGCTGGGTTAGCTTACAAACGAGATCTGAGGTAACTCTCGCCTAGCATTGTGGGATATAAGGGGAGCCTCGAGCCGGTGGAACCAACTCTCGAGCTTTTAGAGTGGAGTCGGAGCCGAGGTCGGCTCCGAACCCATCCAGCAAGAAGAAGGCGAGAAGAAGACAACTAACATGGAACGTTATGGTAAGAACATAACTTCTATTTCTGGTAGAAGTTTTCACATAATCTACAATAGAAGCTGCTGTTAAATAGGGGGTAATTGTTATGGCATATAAAATTGCATGATAACTACAGGAATCTGAGGTTAGAAAAGATTGGGAAGATAAGGAAAACAATGAGAGGATGTGTATGGTCCCCAAGCATTCAGCAAAGACTAGAAGATTAGGATTTTTGCTTGGAAGTGTTAGTGTAGGTATTGTAATAACCCAAGCAGACTCCAAAGAAATTTTCCTCGGGTAGATGGCAAATGTAAGAGGTGTGATGGGGAAGAAAGTGGTAACTATTAACATATGATGTACTTGTATATCACTGTTGCAGTATTCTTTTACCTAAGGTATCCAGCCAAAGATAGTCCCAGCATCTGGCCAGTAGACTAAAGCGTTTAATTCTTATAGGCGTCTGCACACACATGCTCCCTGTGCAGGGTGTAGGGCATAAAGGTGATATACAGATGCACATACTCAGAACAACTTTGCTACCAGTCTAAACACCATCGTTGAACTTCAGTTTGAACGCCCTTCTGCTGCGCTGGTTACCAAGGCATGTTTTCAGATAAGTGCCTCAATGAGGTTTCTTCTCTTTTTTTTTTTTTTTTCCCTTGTGTTCATGCCATCCAGTAAAGGAAAATGTCAGTGTGGGAGGCAGATTCCCCATAAAGACCATGACAACCAGTGTCTCTCTTGTTTGGGTGCTTCCCATGGTCATACGCAGTGCTGTAATCTGCCAGATTTTGTGCCTAAGACCCTATGTAGTCCTCCGTCTTCCTTGTCCATATACCTGGAAAACTAGCATGTTACGTTGTTGATTCAGGGTGCTAGGGCAGAATCCTCCCATCCCGAAGGCCAGCCATCTGCCAAGGAGGAGGCCAAAGATGTTAGGTCTGATCTAACTACTGCCCAGCCCCCCCCCCCCCCCAATTTCTTTCTTGAGGCTGGTGAAAGCCTGGAGGACCCGTCTGATGGTAGCTTTGGATTCATTTACTGAGACACTGTCTGAAACCGACATGGATCCAGTTTCTTGCATATCCTCTGAGGCTTTTCAAGCATTTGTACCTTGCATTGAGGGAGCGCCTCAGCTGATTATATCTGAAGGACTGAGCTGGATTCCTCGGGTCGTACCAAGGGAGGAGATTCCTACAACAGTTAGTCACACCAGGAGTCTGACCCTCCAAGGCTGTTTCGAGCAGACATCCCGCCAAAAAAAGAAACAAAAAGCAAAGTATATTACCTCTATTTAAGATCCCCAATGTGAATGGCAGGATTTCACTCAGGATTTATTTAATGCTTTGCTGACTTTGAAGCCTCTTCAAGGGGTTGTTTATCCTGCTGTGTCCTGGTCTTTCACTCCACTCATGAGGATTAGGGAATTACATTCCTCGGATGAAAATCTGAAGTCATGGGAAAAAAATCTTTGGCTTATTCTTTCCAAACCTCTTTCCACTTGGACTGTGGTTCAGAGGAGGAGGACTCCATAAGTCCAGATTCCCCTTTGGAAGAACTGTCGGGCATACCGTTGCTAATATGATAGATTATTTTAAGTAGGATTGTTCTCAAGACTCTGGGATTCAAAAAACGATATTATGAGCTCCTACAGATGGAGTCTCCCAAACCATCTGCTGTTCCTTCTGTTACCTTCTCTGCCACATCTGTAGCCCCCGACTCTCAGCCTCTTGCTCCTAAGAAGCCAGGTTCTGTAATGTGCCTGAGGAGTACACATTTCTTTCTAAATGTCCTTCTGGTGACCCTTCTGTAGTGTCAACTCTCCTCTGATGAGCCATCCAAGTTGTTGCCCTCTACCAAGCTGTTGCCTTCTCAGTACATTTCCTTCCCTGTCTCAAACATCAGTAGAGGATTCATCAAATTTCACTTAACCTGGGCTTCCTTTTCAAGCTCCAGTTCCAGTTCAGAAGCTCTTTACTGATGCCTCAGACTGGGTGTGGAGTGCCTTATGTGGCCTACTCAAGGTTCAGGGTCTATGGCCACCTTCTCAGAGGTCAGATATGTCATTGTAAAGGAGATGAGGGCTCTGCTTCTGGCTTTTCAGGCTTTTCATTCCTTTTTTCATTCTGGGCCCCTCAAAGTTGTCAGCGACAGTACACAATGATATGGTATGTCAACAAGCAAGGAGACACAATGTCCTGTCTTCTTTGCAGACTCCCTCTTTCAGGTCTGGGATCTAGCTGTCCAGCATCAAGAGACTCATCAGGCAATTTACATTCCCTCTGATCATAATCAAACTCCATGAGCAGGTCCAGCACACAAGCTCACAAATGAGTGCTTCACAAAGATGTGTTCTGGACATTCCCCGTTAGTGGAGGTAGTCTTCTGGTAGATCTTTTTGCCTTCACTCTGAACAGAAATCTTCTCTATTCTGTTCCTGAGTCCCAAGTCCTCTGTAATGGAAAGCAGATGCTCTGTCTTATCCTTTGAAGGGGATGTTTCTGTACACCTTATCTTCCCTTCTTTTTTTGCCATGAGTCTTGAACAAGATCAGGCACAACTCTTCCAGAGTCATACTAGTGACTCCCTTTTGGCCCAGACAGCATTGGTTCCCCTTTCTTTCTCACTTGGTGAGGGGCAGTCACCACAACTTAACTCATCAGAAGGATCTTCCACAAAAGAAAGAGATCTCTTATCCATCTTCACTTGTCCACTCTTCATCCGATGTTTTGGGTGGTAGGGTTTTAATCCCTTTCAGGAACCTCTTTTCTGAGGACATGCTTTAGGTTCTGCAGGAGGCCGGGAATCACACTACCAGGAAATCATGTATGTCCAAATGAAAGTAGTTTGTCTGGTGCCTCCTCTGGCTCTCTCATGTGTTTGATCTACTCCATGCTGGATTGGCATATTCCTCAGTTAAGGCTTATCAGCAATTTCTTATCTGCCTTTGACTCCTCCTCTGGCCTCTTGATTTGAGGTCAAACAATTTCTTAAAGGCATCCTTCATATCATGCCTACCAGGAAAACTATTCTACCTTCCTGGGACTTCAGTTTTTTACTTGGAAAATTGAATCTGACTCCTTTGAGCCAGCTACTTCAGCTTCCTTACAACACTGTACTTGGAAGGTTGTTCTTCTCCTAGATTTCTAAGAGAATTTTTTTGTTATTCTTTTTGTGAAAAAATCTTTCCTCATCAGAAAAGGTGCATTCTACCCAGGACATTTGCTTCATCTGGTGCTTTATTAAGGGTCTAGATATGAATTCCATCCTTGAAGCTGCTACTTGGTCCTGCATTCCTACTTTCACTAAGCATTACATCTTGGATATTATTGCCAGGGCAGGCTTTGCCAGCGCTGTCCTGTATGGGTACATGGGTTTGTAGGGAGCTTTTCTGTGCCTTCCTCCACCCACGCTTCCTCTTAAGCTCTTATATTCTTCCTTTGGTTAAGAATACTGCAGTAGTGATATGAAAGGACATAGTACAGTTGTGTAAAATCCTACAATAACAGTAGATGCCCTTCTCTTCACTGTTGCAGTATTCTCTCCCTCCCTCCTACCCCAGCTGTTCTAGGCCTTGCCCTGTACTTTTCTTGCTCTTGTGGCTGAGGGGTGGTTCTTCCCCTTCCTTTTCCTCTTTCTGGACGCACATGTTCTTGTCCCCAAGTGCATTATGTTTCTCCTTGGGCTGTTTTAGTTCTGAGGATATGTTTGTGTGTCCATACATCACCTTTATGCCCTACGCCTTCCACGGGGAGTGTATGTGTGATGTACAATGGCTATAAATGATTAAAGGCTTTGGTATACTGGCCAGATGTTGGGCTATCCTTGGCAGGTGATCCCTTAGGTAATGAATAATACTGCAACAGTGAAGAAAAGGACATCTACTGTTGTGGTAAGGGTTTACACAACTGTACTTTTTGAGACTACAACAAGTTGACAGACTTTTAAAAGATTCCCTGCAGAGTACTCTGTCAGAAATGTTGGGTGAGCAAATGATTGTAGCCAAGAAAAATTTTATGAACTGGGATAAGGAGAAAGCACTAGTAGCCTAGGAAAACATTTTGAGATGTTGTGCTGCACACATCCTGTTAATTTTAGTCTTGGATCTTGACAATGATGGACCTGCTCATCCATGTCTAATATAATGGTAATTACACAGCTTTCATTTCTTTTTTTAATGCTAGATACAGGCTATGGTTTGTTGCAGGTAAAGCTAAAGGAGCACTGTCCAGCTCAGGTACATTTAATGCACAATTGGGAAGGTAGAGGTTTCCTAAATTTCCATTATGTATTTCATAAGCATCAGAGGTGTTCTAAAGAGAGTTATTGGTAGTTTAAGCCTAGGAAGTTGGTGCAAATAGAATCTTTGTGTAGGTTCAGAAGCAAATAGACCACGACAGGAGACTGGTGCTGTTTTTAATGGATTGTATTAGCATAATGTCATATTGAATTAGAGTAAATTAAAATTTCCTGGTGTCAAAGGAACCAAAATATGATGCCGAAAGTGAAAGCAGTTTTGCAACTATCAAAGATATGACAAGTAGGCATTTCTAAGCCTTTTAAGGGATAATATGAGTATCTTGCAAAAGTGTCTCTGAAATAACAAGGCCTCTAAGAAGTTATTAGAGCAGCATTTGTCCTGGAAATGGAACTGTGAACAAGAAAAGTTGTGAAATGCGTAAACTACTTACAGACATTACAGTATTTAACTATTGCTAAGTATATAAGACACGTGTTTTGCAAGTAGGTGCTCCTTAGAATGGTGTAAGAGCTTTGTTTCTTCAGCACAATAAACCACTTTCCTATATGTCAAGTACAATTGCAGGTTTACAAAAGAAATGTACTCATTAAAAATAAGCTGTTGGCAAGAAACAAAAGGTATTAACAGCAGTGTGGGGAAGTGAAGAATTTCAGGAGTATCTATTAGAGATTCAAGTGAGAGCAGACCAAAAACATTTGTAGAAGGCACCTCATGGATTACAAGAAGATACTGCTTATATATAGAAATATGATCTCAAAGTGAAACACAGAGTAAACAAAGAACTACATGTTAATAGATTTGTTAAATAGAACATGTTTGCCAACAAGCACAGTTACAAGCATTATATTCTTTGAGTTATGTAACAAATTTCAGAAAATAAAAAAAATCAGAGGTGTATTGGCACTGAGTTAGAAATGGTTATCAAAAGAATGCAGTAAAAGTATGGCTTGAATAAAACTTGTTAGAGATTTTTTTCTTCCTTTAAAGAAAAGTATAGAAAGCATATTCAGAGATGACAAAATACTTCCAAATTAGCTGAGAAACCAAGTGCTTGATAAGGATACAGAAGTATTGTACGAAGATGGTGAAATGTAAAGAAAGTCCATAAAATAAGACTTAATGTATTATCCAGGAATGTTAAAAAGATATAAAAGGTAGTACAGAGTTGGACCAGCTATAATGCATAACTTAACAGTCCAGAGGAGAAATGCTGTCAAATACCCAGCTCCAGATCATTCAAGTAAGCCATGCATCTCATTTGTTCGGCTTCTTATGATGTTTGCATCAGTATTTCTTTTGCAAACCTGTACACCATGGCCACTTGTTCCTCAGTGCATCCCTTCACAGAGTGTCATTGTTTAGGACTTGACTGCAGGAGTTTATTTTTGATATCCTTGTACTGTTGGGGTCAGCCTTCTGAACTGCATTGTTTTGGTTGTTGGTGTCTTCCACTGTAGTGGATTACTACTTGGCATTCAACCCAATCACATGACCCTTCAAGGAGAATGTCTGATCTTGGACATGATGGATACTTTTGTTTTTACTGTTTGAGTTGATCTCTGGAGAAATCTTTCTACTTCATGGATCCTAAATACCCTCCCAACATCTCTCTGCACTTAGTGTTTTCAGTCAGCCTCTGTTTCAGTGTTCCCTATAATTCAAGGTGGTTTATAGTTGCATTTTACTTCTCAACAGAATGGGTACTAAATCATTTTCCCCTTGATTTGACTAGTATGTTTGTGCTAGCAGTTGGGGTGATCTTGACAAGCTAAGGTATTTGGGTGTACTTGGGTCATGCACGACACCATAGTATGTGCTAACACTGGACGCACACACTACAGTGCAAAGGAAAGTCTAAAGTGCAAATTTTGTTTGGAGGGGATGAATGCAGTCACTGACCCTTCAAGAAGGGTATTGTCGTAGACCAGCTGATACTATAAACCTGTCTATTTTTCCGGGCCTAAATTTCCTCCAGTGGAAAACTATTTTTAATGACGGTACCTTCAGCAAGAATGATTTTTTTATGTATAGGCCTCAATACATACCAGACTATATCCGGTCTGTCTTGTGTGTAGGGTGGTCTTGGCTATTTCTTTGATCAATGTTGCTCCCCTTCAATTTTTTTCCCCCAAAAGATGAAAGCAAAGGTGAAAAAAAGCTTACACACTGTGGATGTGCAGATAGTATTATGAATGAACCAAGGGATAAAGAATCAGCTGTTTTGGCCCTTTCATGAAGAGAAACCATGGCTTTCCAGTGATTTGTGTAAATGTAAACTAATTTGCCCACTCTGTTGCTTTTTTATAATAAGTAGGGCAAAACATTGGCTAGTGCAGCAACTAGTACTTGTGTATTGCAATAGTGTCTCTGTACTAGAGACCTAGTATAGATGCAGAGAAAGCTTTAGTAGTATATGCTGCATGGGAATCTTGCTGTAGCTTCCCACCACCTTGATTAGTCATGTTACTACTTGTGATTCTATTGTACAAGTCCTCTGCATAGAGAGTAAAGTTTTGTGTGATGCACTCACCATAGCTGCAGAACTTAGACAGAAGTTGTTGCAAAAGTAAGCATACTCTTGAAATATTCCTTTTTTTCTTTTTGTACTTGTTTATATGGTTATACTGTGCTTAAGTTGTGATTTTTGCTAGTTGTGCACTAATTACCTTAAGCTGTGATTGTTTTACATAGAGTCCTAAAGCTGTATTCATACTTCCTACCAGTTAATATTAATTTCTCTCAGAATTTCCTGTGCTTGGGATGAGGTCAGTATGTACTTGATTACACTGCAGTGACTTGGACAAACTGCATAAGCACAGTTAAAACACCCCTAACATGAGCCTACAGTTTCACTCTCGTGCTGTTCAGGTATCTGTTGTGATGCATGTCTGTGGGTATGCAAGTCTGGAAACTTTTCACCCAGTGTGTGTCAAAGAACATGCTAGCCAGGACCTTTGCTTGCATTTCCTGTACTGGCCTTAGAAAGAGCAGAATGTTTATCATAAATGTCAGTGGTTCAGTCTTGCCACAAGTAGATATCAGAGAGTGAATTCTTGGCATGCCTCATTACCAGTAGAATGGTAGCAGCTGAATGTTTCCCATATAAAGATTGGCAAGAGGTACCCATACATGAGGCCAAACCACAGCTGGAATGCTGTCACAGAGACTGAAGATCAAAGAACAAGCTTAATGCCTAACCTCCTGGAGATGAGAATTTTGTGGAAGTGGGCTCTTCCATTTGAGGGAATACTGCAGGTGCCAAGCTAGTTTTCAAAAAGTGAGAGCTGGTTTATGCACATGTCTTCTGCCTTGTCAGATGAAGACTGCAGAGGCAGCATGCTGCAAGGGGGGATGCATTCCAACATGTAGATGCTCTCTTCCCCAGCTGATGACTGGCACAAAAGGCCAGTTGCCTGGTACCACAGTGTGATCTGTGTTGTCACCACACCTTGGGTTAGGGTTGCTAAAGGATATGGTCGCATCTTTCCATGCCCCCCCAAGCCCAACAAGATCAGTTTACTAGGTGTAGGAGGTAGGGTGCCAGCTCATCCAAAATCAATGCTGTTGGTTAAGCAGATATTTTGTGGTGGGAAAGTGAACTCTGATTTTGAGACCCTCCATCATTTGGGAATGTAGTCTGATATCAGTACCGAGTTTGGAGCAGGCCCATCTAGCACAGGTGCTTCCTCCAGAAGGTACATTACAAGGCACCATTTCCCCTTGTGTGACACCCAGTACATCTTTTGCATGCTTGGCTATAAAATATACCATTTTGTTTGGAGGGGATGAATGCAGGCTTATTCCTATTTTTACTAAAGGGTGTAATCATTTTCTGTCAGATTTCTCTGATGAATCAGAGGATCCAGTTATATTCTTCATATTTAACTTCTGCAATAGATTAAGCTACATGAGTTATATCTTAAAAGGATACAACAGTCAGCCAGCTTTGTAACCTTCAGGGCACCATCCACATGCCCAAACTGTAAGGCAGCTTGAGCTGTGCTGACTAAAAAGATGAGTTTGGGTGCCAAGCCCTTCAGAGCTTTCATGCCATCAAAGAGTACGCTCCTCTAATACTTTTGAGAACCAGTCAGCCTGTGCTGGGCAAAAAAGATCCCTTTGGGGAAAAACTTCCTATTTTAAAAAAATAACATTTTCCTTTTCAGGAAAGTTTTTAAAAGGCTAGAAGATGTTCTTCATCTCACATTGCTGCAGTCCTTACTTATGGGTAGTCCGCTATCCTCGGTCGGCCCGAATACCAAAGTATTAGGCTGACGTCGGTCATGGGCGCTTAGATCTGACATCAGAGCGTCAGGGTATAAAGGCGCATGACCGACGTCATATCCTCAGTCTTTTTTGCTGCATGGTCCGATGCAGAAGCAGCGTTGCAAGTGCCGTTCGGCGTTCTGAAATTTTTCATTTTCGGAGTTTCAGACCGATACCAAGTTGGGCTAAGTACCCCGTTAGAATATTTTTGTTTTTTCTTGCCTCAGTTACTTACCGGATGTCAGAAAAAGTGAATAATTGTATTTCTTGTGGGAAACAGATACCGCATAGGGATTACCACTCTTTGTATTCCTTGTTTGGGACCGGAGCACGACGTAGTCGGGTGTCGGTTTTGTGCTAGGTTTAATAAGCGCACTATAAAACGGAGGTTAGATTGCGCTAGGTTAGTCTTTGGCAAGAGGTGTAATTATAATATGCCGTCGGATGTTCCGACGCCTGCTTCTACTAAGAAGCGCAAAGACAAATCTTTAAAGCCTAGGCAGGATGATTCGTCCGTTTCGGACGCCGGACCTTTAGAAGCTACAGCTGAACAGGTGGATCCGGCTGAAGTTTCTGTTGAGTCCCAGGGGGAAGCTTTGATTTTACAGGATGTGGCCTCTCAGGAGGCAGGTCAGGCAGAAGGGGCCTCTCAGGTTACTATTCTCCCTTCTATGCCTAAGGTGGTTAGGCCTTCTGCTACTGTTTCTAAGGCTCCTTCTAAGGGCAGGTCTGTCTTGCCTTCCTCTGGTGTCAGTTCTGGTTCTTCAGGGTCTGTGCCTAAAAAGCACATGCTTAAAATGGCAGAGGATTTGATTACTTTAATTAGAGGTTCTATTCCCCCTCCTGATAAAAGGTCCAGGATGGAGCCAGAGTTGGAAAGTTTGGAGCAGGCCTCAGATGATTCAGAGTCTTCTGCTGAAGACATTCAAGATTTCCCTCCTTATTCTGATTCTGATGCAGAGGATTCCACTCCTTCTGCTTCTCCTCCAGAGGATTTTTCATTTTCAGAAACTCTGCATTCCGTGAGGGAGCATTTTCAGTGGGAGGGACAGGATTACTCTGATTCACGGAAGAGACTTAGGGAGTTCTTGTTTTTACCACAGCATAGACCCTTAGCTATACCTCCGGTTTTGGATGTTGTTTCAGATGTTTTTCGAAGCTTCCCTTAATCCAGATTCTGTGCCTCCTGCCCCAGTTAAACCGGACAGGTATTACAGGGTGCCTGAGGCTCATAAATATCTGTATAAGAGTCCTAGGGCGGACCCAGAAACTATTAGTCAGGGGCCTAAGGGTGTTAGAGCCTCTGTTGTTAAGAATCCGGTTCCTCTGGATAAGGAAGCTAGAGCTTTGGATAGATGGGGTAAGAAGGTGTATACCTCTTCTACTTTAGCAATGAGAGCTTTGAACTGCCAGTTTCATATGTTGAAGTATCAGAATTTCCTCCTTTCTCAGCTAAGGTCTAAAGTGGATGCTTTGGCAGAGGGCATAGAGTGTAAAGAATTGCAGGATTTAGTGCATGTTTCTGAACAGGTGGGTAAGCACTCTTTGCAATGTGGTTTTGATGCTTTACAGGCTTCTTCTAGGGTGGCTGCCACTGGTTCAGTTATTCAGGCACGCCTGGCTTAAGGATCAGAATTTGTCTGAGCATGTTAAGTCTAGAATTCTGGATGCCCTTTACAGTCTGAAGTTTTGTTTGGTCCTCCTGTGGAGTCAGTCTTAAAGAAAATGGAAGACAAGGCTAAGTCTATGCAGACTGTTAAAGATTTTTGCAGGTACAACCTCCAAAGTTTAGTAGAAATTGGCCTACTAAGGGGTGGACGTCCTTCTTCTGATTCTCAGTCTAGGGGTAGATCTAGGCGTGGTAGGGGCAGAGCTCAGAGTACTTTCAGGCCGAGACAATGGAGTTCGCCTGCTCAATCTGCTGGTGAGGGAGGGGCCAGTCCTTTCGTAAACAGGCCCAATGACCTACATTTTCAGCTGCCAGATTCTTCTTGCCTGGCAGCTCCTTTGGGAGGAAAGTTGGCTCTTTTCAAGCAAAATTGGCATTTAGTCACCCAGGACAAATGGGTATTGGACATTATAAACCGAGGTTACAAGTTCTATTTCCATACCATGCCTCCTTTCAAAGGCATGCCAGACGTCCCTCCTCGGCAAAGGATAGAAGCTCGCAGACAAATTTCTTTACTTCTTCAAATAGGAGCTATACAGCCAGTTCCTCTGTCGGAAGTGGGCCTAGGATTTTATTCTCGCCTGTTTCTAGTTCCAAAGAAAGGGAACACGTGGAGACCAATTTTGGATTTATCTATCCTCAACACTTACCTGGACATTCCAAAGTTCAAGATGCTGACTTTACAACAACTTTTACCTCTGTTGGGAAAAGATCACTGGATGGTTACTCTGGACCTCAAAGAGGCTTACCTTCATGTTCCTATCAGGCCCAGTTGCAGGAGGTACCTGCGTTTTCGGGCTGGAAATTTACATTATCAGTTCTCTGCATTGCCCTTTGGCTTATCTACTGCGCCCAGAGTGTTCACAAAGGTTCTGGCTCCAGTGATAGCATTTTTCAGACTAAGAGGAATACAGATTTATCCTTATTTGGACGATTGCCTGATTATTGCACAAGAAAAGGACGAACTTCTTCATCATCTACAGTATGTGATGGCAGTGTTAAGATGCCTGGGGTATTCTGTGAACGAAACAAAGTCCAGTCTAGTACCCTCATGTGCTTTCTGGGTGTGAGACTGAATACAGCTTCCCAGATGGCCTTTTTGACCCCGGACAAACAAAGAAGCCTTTCTCTTTATTTCCATCAAATGTCTCTACGGTCCAGGCTGACTGCAAGGACAGTCCTTCAAGCCTTGGGGTTCATGGCATCTTGTATTCTGGTGCTTCCCAATGCCAAATTGCATATGAGGAAGCTTCAATGGTATCTCAAAAATGTATGGACACAGCACTGCCAAGATCTAGACACTGTCATTCAGATAATACCTTGCATTCGGAAGGAGTTTTTGTGGTGGGCTCAGGAATGTCACCTAAACAAGGGACTCTCTGTGACCCGGCCAGAGGCGAGTCAGATTCTAACAACAGATGCCTCGGACAAGGCTTGGGGAGCACACCTCAATGGAAAATGGGTGCAAAACACGTGGCCTGTCAAACTCCAACATTTGCATATCAACTTGAAGGAAATGTTAGCAGTCCAGTTTGCATTGATGGCTTTCAAAGATTTACTTCACCCAGGGCAGGTGCTGATTCAAACAGACAACACCACTGTCATGTGGTACATCAACAAGCAGGGGGGAACCCATTCTTACCCTCTTTGCAGGCAAGCGATGATTCTGTGGGAAACTGCTCTCAATCTACACCTCAATCTTCAGGCAAGGTTTCTACCAGGAGCACAGAACTCCTTAGCAGATGTATTGAGCAGACAAATAGTGGATCCTCACGAGTGGAAATTGGATCCTCATGTATTTCAACAGTTGACAGTGTTATGGGGAACTCCAGACATAGATCTGTTCGCTTCTCCACTAAATTACCAGTTGCCAAAGTTTTGCACAAAAATGTTTCATCACACAGCTTGGAAGGTGGACGCTCTATCATTCAGTTGGAACAATCTGCATGTATATGCCTTTCCACCTCTGCCTCTTCTTCCCAAGGTACTCTTGAAGGCCAGACAAGACAAGCCAACCATGATTTTGATAGCACCGGATTGGCCTCGACAACACTGGTACCCACTACTGAGGAGCTTAGTACGAGAACCTCCATGGCCTCTGCCTTTGATTCCGCACCTTTTGTCACAAGAGGACAGTCACTTCCTCAATGTCAAGATTCAGTCTCTACATCTAACAGCCTGGCATATTCTGTTTTAGACTCTGGAGGGTCTCAGCTTCCACAACAAGTTTTGAATGTTATTTTGGAGGCCAGGAGGCCTAGTACCAGGAAAGTTTACGCTGATAAATGGAGGAGATTTTTTATTTGGAGCAAAGGAAAGGACTTTGATGTCTCCAAACCTGATTTAAGTGTTGCTCTTCAATATCTTACTGAGTTATTGGACAAGGGTTTGTCTTTCTCCTCAATAAAGGTCCATGCTGCAGCCATTTCTGCTCACTATGATTGTGACCCTCCTTTATTCTCTCATCCTTGGTTTAAGCAATTTCTTAGAGGGGCAAAGAATATAAGACCCCCACGTAGAGCTCCTACTCCTGCTTGGTAACTTACTCTACAACCTTTTGAGCCTGCAGCTACTGCCGAGTTAAAGTATTTGTCATGGAAAACTGCTTTTTTGTTGGCCATTACCTCTGCAAGAAGGGTTTCTGAATTACAGGCACTCATGGCAGTGGAGCCTTTCCTGATTTTTCATAAGGATAGGGTATCTTTGCGTACTAATCTTTCCTTTATGCCTAAGGTGGTTTCTAGTGTGGCCTTAAATCAAACTATTCATTTGCCTACTTTTTATGCAAACCCCCAAAATAAAGGGGAGAAAATTTTGCATACTTTGGATATTCACAGGCAGTTGCGTTATTATTTGAGCAGAACCAAGGAGTTCAGACAGTCTCAGCAATTGTTTGTTTCTTTTGCTTTGGGTTCGCAGGGTAAACCTGTTTCAAAACAAACTATTTCTAAATGGATTGGGTTTTGTATTTCTTTCTGTTATTCCCATCATGGTAAGGAGATTCCTGCTGGAATCAGGCCTCATTCCACTAGGGCTACTGCTACTTCTACGGCCTTTCTAAGGGGTAGCTACAAAGACATTTTGGAGGCAGCTACTTGGAGTTCAGTGCATACCTTTTCTAAACATTACCACCTTCCTCTTTATTCTAAGTCTAGGGCTGGATTTGCCACTGCAATTTTACAGGGCATTTTAGCGGCCCCTAATGCTTTATGATTTTTACCATCCTCCCTTTCCCGTTGCTTTGGGATTCTACCCATAAGTAAGGACTGCAGCAATGTGAGATGAAGAACATAGTACAGTTTTGTACCTACCATAAATGTAGATGTTCGAAGATCCACATTGCTGCAGTCCAATTTACCCTCCCTCCTTCCCCACTGTAGTTAGACTTGGTGTTGTGCTTTAGGTGATGGTTGTTGTTGGGCATGTTTTTGGGAGGTATTCTGTTTTTGGCTGTGGCCTTTCTGGTTTGGCCTTCTGACATCTGGGGCAAGAAAAGACTGAGGATATGACGTCGGTCATGCGCCTTTATACCCTGACGCTCTGATGTCAGGTCTAAGCGCCCATGACCGACGTCAGCCTAATACTTTGGTATTCGGGCCGACCGAGGACAGCGGACTACCCATAAGTAAGGACTGCAGCAATGTGGATCTTCGAACATCTACATTTATGGTAGGTACAAAACTGTACTTTTCTGTTTTAACTGACTGTTGACACTATATTGCACTTTTAAATGAGAGCAATCTGTTTTCTTGTCAGTTTAAATGTTATTTAAAATATTTCAAAAAATTGTGTAGAAATTGTTTTTTTACTTTTTGGGGCCAATAAAGTGTTTGTGATTTTTACTCTGTTCTGTGAAAAAGTGACTTTTAAAGATTTCAGTTTTTTTTTACTGGCTCTTGCTTGTTTTCCTTGGGAAAGAGGCACCATTTTCAGTTTGACCATGGAGGAAACTGTTGGTCACATGGTCTGTCCTGCTTCCAGACACTAAAAGTTGTAAGTGAGTGACTCTGCTGTGGCCATTTAGTTGTATCGCAGACCACTTATTTTGTACCCTGGATTCCTCTGATGTTGAGCCTCAACCACTTTGGACCAGGAGTTATCCACATCCTTTGCAGCTGTTGAGGTCCCCTCAGTGGCCAAAGGAGAGTGACTCATGTCTGGCTTTCCCTGTTTTGTCAGAATGTTGTGCCCATCCCTGGGGAAGCCACTGCTGCCATTAATAAAACTGTTGGCCTTGTTTTTCCTGTCAGTGAACACGAAAACTATAAATGTGTTATCTACTTAATTTTCCTTGGACAGGAATAATTTACTGGGTCAGAATCTGGGTTTAATTCAGGCTATCTATCCTTTTTGTGAAACAGTTTGTGGTAAAACAGAGTGAGATGCCTCTTTCTGGAAGAGAGTCAAGACTCTGATTCTAGACGGAAAGGTGAAGAGGCAAATACAGGTCTTTCTCCTCAGATTCAGAGGATTGCTCAGTTTCTAATTCTGTCTGTGGGGAGGAGTATCTATCTCTGAGACTGTTTCCAGAATGTGCCAGTGTTTTCAGTGGGAGAACACTGAGGTTTATCAGTCCTTCAAAAAATACTATGAGCTGTTATGGAAGGAATTTCCAGAACCTTCACCTGTTCTTCCAGTTCTGTCAGCTTTGGAGGATGTGTGTTACTGCCTACAGTGTTCCCAGTAGTCAGCCAACTGCCTCTAAAAAGGTAGATAGAAAGTATTTATACACTCTTCCCAAACCTGACCCAGCAGTTATATCTTTAGTTAATCATACTGCTGTTAAACATTTACTTAATTTTAATCTTATTATTTCTGATAAGGATTAGAAGGTTATTGATCAGTGTGGGAAAATAGTTTATGCTTCTGCACCTTTCATTTTCAGAAATTTGAATGGTCAGGCACATATGTTAAGGATTATTCTGACTAATGGTGAAAGTATGAGGAATATTTTGTCTGCAGCTTATGGAGTAAAAAATCTGATTTAAGTTTCTTCTGTTGCACAAGTCACTAATTGTTTACAGTGTGTGTATGATTCATTTGATACTTCAGGGGCTTTGGCCAGCAGTACTGTTTTGAGGTGGCTTCCCTAACTGCATTCTCAGAACCTCCTAGATATTAAAAATGAGATTAAATTCTCCTTTGGATAGACGTTCGGTTTTGGCCCCTCTGCTGCAGAGGTGATCAGAAAGTGTGATGACCGTGGCAACTTGATACAATGAGTCATCCCTCCTTTTTTAAATTCTCTAATGGGTTCTCTAACCCCTCATCCAATTTTTGGCAAAAAGCAAAATTAGTAGTCTCACAAAAATGCAGGTAAACAGATGATCTGATGTCAATCTTCATTCATTCTTGACTGATGGGTTAGTTTTCAACCTCTTGGAGCCAAGTCAGCCATTATACATAGCTCACTCCAGCCAAAAACACTTGAGCTAAGGCTGTACCCACAATGACTCTCTCCCCATTACTTCAGAACTCATTTGCTGCATATAAAACTGGATGCATCAGCTGATGCTCTCAGCTAAGTGCTTCAGATTTCTTCATTTCTAAAAATATTTGATTAAAAATTTTTTGCTAGACAGGACATTGAGTGAGTGGTTGTTTTTCCAGTGATTTCTACCCACCCCTTTTTACCTGTAGGTAACTCTTATTACCATCACTGGTAACAGGCCTCTTCCCTTTTTTTGTTACCATTGATAGTCTCTTATACCATTGCTGGTATCCTTTATTCCCTTTACCCATTTGGGTATTTTCTGTATACCATTGTTGGTATATCCAAAGAAAATTCCTTTGCTTTTCTTCCTCTGTGTGCGAGTGTGTACACGTGTGTGCGCTCATGTGCGAGTGTGAGTGTGCGCACGTGTGTGCGAGAGAGTGTGTGAGAGAAGCCGACCTTGTGTGTTTGTGTGTGTGTCAGAGCCGACCTTGCCTGTGGCACATGAAACGAAGTGGCAAAAAACGCTGGTTCCAACAGTTGCTTTGGAACCAAAAGCCAAAGTACTGAAATTGTCAATATCGTCACCTCCAGCACCAAAAACAACAAAGTCCTCATCAGTGCTATCAGTCATTGAACTGGCTCATACTAAAACCTGTTCGGTGCCGAATACCTCTTCTGCACTAACAGTTTCTGTTTGACCTCCACTGTCCTCTTATTCGGTTCCACAATCTCCTTCCATACAACAGCCTGCGGTGCCAAAAGTCGATCTGACAATTATTCCCAGGGCTTAGATATTCCCCTTCAGTGGATCCCTTTTTGGGTCAACAACTGAGCTCTTTTCTGGATAGGCCTGAGTCCCCTTTGGGAATGTCAATCCATTCCTTCAGGAGTCTCTTAGAATTGGACGTAGTAAGATCAGTGAATCAGGCTTTGGCAGACAGAGGCCTCCCTGCACTGTCACAAACCTCTCTACCACCCAGAGCTGAGGCTTATTCTCCAGGGACTCCACCAGTTTATCCTCCTTCAACCTCATTTCAGGGCTTGGAGCCCCCCACCTTGATACTCCCAGTGTCAGTTACCTCAGGCCAACTGTGGATTTTCACCTCTGTGCCAGAGTAGACTCTGTGGTCTTCTGCTCTTTTGGATCCATCGCACACCCGAGACCGTAGTTTGGCTGTTTGTTCCGAGATCCTTGGACCAGTTGGTTGTTTCCATGGTGCCATCTACTGCTTTTGGGGAACATGGCAGTTCTGACCCATCTCTCGGCTCCTACTCTGGGTGGCAAGTCGGGGTGGAGTGTGACCATGGTTCCAAAGTTTTCTGGGCTCCCATCCCACTTCGGGTGGGCCTGCATTCCAGATTATGGAAAGAGCTTTGACCTCAGCATGTTCCCCGGCTGATTCTGTCCTCCTCAGAGTGCCATATTTTTGTTTCCTCTGGTTTGTACTCAGCATGTTCCCCGGCTGATTCTGTCCTCCTCAGAGTGCCATATTTTTGTTTCCTCTGGTTTGTAGCGGTCAATCTACTATGTCAGGACAGCGGGCACAGGAGCTCCAAGACCCCCCCTGGTTCAGGGTCCCCCTCTTCTGACTCCTTCTCAGAACCTCCACCTGAGGAGCCACCCCATAAGAGGATGTGCAGGAGGAAGCACCTGGATTCTCCAGAAGAATCTTTCACTGAAGACACAGATTACGATGAAGGGGAAAGGTCCCCATGGTCACCCCTAGAAGTCTCTTTTGGAGACATCCTGAAAATATGAAGAGAGGTGATTGGAAACCCTCAAGACCCATCCTCCAAGGAATCTGTGATGTTCTTCGTGTTTCACAGTTGCAGTCATTACATTTGGGTTATTCTGCTGGTAGGTTGCCCTCAGTCAGCCTGAATTCCAAAGTCTTGGGTCCTGCGTCGGTTGCTGTTGCCTCTTCCCTGACGTCAGGTCGGCAGGGGTATAAAAGATGCAACCGACGCCATTTTATTCAGTCTTTCTTGTCGCGCGGTGCCTGAAGCAGAAGCAGTTTGCAAGTGCCGGTTGGCCGACTCCTGAGATTTTCATATTCGAGTTTCAGATCCGAAGACTTCATTAAAAGCTAAGTACCCCGTTGGGGAAACTTTTTTTCTTGCTCCAGACCGATGTCAGAAACAGTTAATAATTGTATTTCTTGTGGGAAGCAAATACCTCATAAGGACTTTCATTCTTACTGTATTCCTTGCCTAGGCCCTGACCACGATATTGCTAGTTGTGGGTTTTGTGCTAGATTTAACCAATGCACTATTAAGCATCGGTACAATTTTGCATTAAGCTATTTTGGGCGAAAATTTAATTATACAATGTCGTCAGATAGCCATCCAACTACCGGAGTTCCAAAAAAACGCAAAGAAAGACAGGCAACCGAGGTCCAAAACCGACGATGAAGCTTCTCCTAAGCAAGTCGCTGGTTCTCAGTGAGGCACTTTCACAGCCCCTGACGCCCGCTACTCTAGAGTCGCAGGCCACTACTGACTCCCGCGTGGAGTCGGCCAGGCCACTGGAAACTCAAGGTACTGGAGCCTCGGAGATTATTCCCTCAGATGGATCCGGAGCTGCTGAGCAGGCATCGGCTTCTGAGGGTGTATTCAGACCTAAACAATTATATATTAAACCGACTTCAAAGACTGAAACACTTTTAAAGGCAAAGAAACAAGTTCACCAGCCACAAAGACAGGCCTCCATGCCCAAGAAACAGATGCTCAAAATGGCCGAAGACTTAATTAACTTGATCAGGGGTTCCCATCCCCCTCCTGATAAGAGGCCTAGGCAAGAGACAGACTATGAATCTTCAGATCAGGTTTCCATTTCTTCTGATTCCTCTTCTGATCAGGAATATTCTCTTCCCCCCATGAGGATTCTGATGCTGAAGAATCAATTCCTTCAGCTTCTCCTCCTGAGGACTACTCTTTTGGGGAAACCTTGCATATCATGAGGGAGCACTTCCACTGGGAGAGCCAAGATTTTTCAGAATCTAAGAAAAGGCTCAGAGGCTTCCTTTCACTACCTCAACACAGGCCTCTAACTATTCCACCTGTGTTGGACATTGTAGATGTGTTCTCGGAGTCTAGTCTGACCCCTGACTCTTTACCTCCAGCTCCTCTTAAGCCGGACAGATACTACAGGGTCCCTGACTCTCATAAATTCCTTTTCAAAAACCCTACTGCAGACCCAGAAACTATTTCTCAGGGTCCCAAAGCGGTCAAGGCTTCTACTGCAAAAAACCCTACCCCCTCTGACAGGGATTCCAGGGCACTGGATAGATGGGGAAAAAGATTTTACACATCTGCTACTTTGGCTATAAGGGCCTTAAATTGCCAGTTTCATATGCTCAAATATCAGCAATATATCATGACACTGCTTAAACAGACAATGATGGCAAATTCTGAATGTGCAGAAAACAAAGGAATGCAGGATTTATTGCATGCAGCTGAACAAGTTGGAAAACATACTTTGCAATGTGGGTTTGATTCTCTGGAGGCCTCCTGCAGGGCCGCTGTTACGGGTCCTGTCATTAGGAGGTATGCTTGGTTAAAGGAACAAAATCTACCTGACCATGTTAAAGCAAAATTATTAGATGCTCCTTTACAACGTGATACCTTGTTTGGTGTTAAGGCAGAAGAGGTGTTAAAAAAATGGAGGACAAAGCTAAATCTATGCAAACAGTCAAGGATTTCATACAGGTACAGCCTCCTAGATTTAGCAGACACTGGCCTACAAAGAATTGTTCTTTTCCAGTCTCAGACAGACCTATAAGGGGCAGATCCAGATGCCTTAGAGGCAGATCACAGCCACAAGGATCCTACAGGTCTAAGCAGTGGAGTGCTTCTACCTCCAAAGGTGGAGAAGACAAAGCACAATCATATAGGAAACAGTCCCAATGACTTCCCTCTGCCTGCACCAAGCACTTATATTCTGGCAGCACCCTTAGGGGGAAAACTAGCACTTTTTTCTCAGAATTGGCACATTATAACCCAGGACAAATGGGTTCTAGACATAGTGTCACAAGGCTACAAGTTTCATTTCCATACCCTGCCAAGGGGAAACGGTTGGCCAGACCTGCCAAAAATTCAATGGGCAGAGGCTCAAAAACAAGTCGCAGCCCTCATGGACATGAGGGCTAGTCAACAAGTGCCACAGCAAGAGCAGGGACAAGGATTTTACTCAAGACTGTTCTTGGTACCCAGAAAGGACAAAGCATGGAGACCAGTACTGGACCTATCTATTCTAAACACTTTCCTGGATATACCAAAATTCAAGATGTTGACCTTACAGCAGCTTCTGCCCATGCTGGGCAGAAAGGTTTGGCTCATGACTTTAGACCTAAAAGAGGCATACCTGCATGTCCCAGTCAGACAATCATGCAGAAGATACCTCAGATTCAAGGCTGGCTCTCAAAGCATTACCAATTCTCTGCACTGCCCTTTGGCTTATCTACTGTGCCCAGGGTCTTCACAAAGTGCCTGGCACCAGTAATTGCTTACTGCAGACAAAGAGGAATACAAATATATCCTTACTTGGATGACTGCCTCATACAAGCAGCGAATAAGGGCATTCTACTGCAGCATCTGACGTTTGTGATGAGACTTTTAACATGCCTAGAGTACACAGTCAACAAAAAGAAATCAAAACTAGTACCCTCTCAAGAGATCATATTCCTGGGTGCAAGCTTAAATACAACTGCCCAGATGGCTTCTCACTCCAGACAAACAAAGACAACTGACTACCTATTTCAAGGAAATGGCAACAAAGGCCCAGTTATCTGCAAGAAAAAATCTGCAGGCTTTGGGATTCATGGCATCCTGCATCTTACTAATTCCATATAAAAGACTGCATATGAGGAAAATTCAGTGGTACCTAAAAAGTGTCTGGACACAACATTGCCACAGTCTGGAAACAGTGATTACGCTAATTCCCTGCCTGCAACAGGAGTTTCGGTGGTGGACAAAGGCTTGTCACCAAAACAAGGGACAGCCATTCTCAATACCCCCAGCCAGGCAGAGCCTAACGACGGATGCTTCAGATTATGCCTGGGGGCACACATGGCAGGAAGAGGCATTCAGGGCACCTGGTCCACAAACCAAAAGCATCTACATATCAGTCAAAAAGAGATGATAGCTGTTCAAAATGCCCTGAGAGCCTTCAAGGACCTACTTCATCCAAGATAGCTACTGATAAAGACAGACAACACCACAGTCATGTGGTACATAAACAAGCAGGGGGGCACTCGTTCTTATCCCCTGTGGAGACAAGCCATGGCTTTATGGGACACAGCATTTAATTACCAAGTTCATCTGCAGGCACAATTCCTGCCAGGAAAGGAAAACACACTGGCAGATGACCTAAGCAGAAACCTCATGGATCCCCATGAGTGGCACCTGGATCCACACGTCTTCAGCATGATAACGAAGAAATGGGGATGCCCGGACATAGATCTATTTGCCTCCCCTCAAAACAACTAAGATGATTCTGCACAAGGACTCATCACAGACAAGCTTGGAAAGTGGACGCCTTATCCTACAACTGGACAAACCTATCAGTATATGCCTTTCCTCCACTGCCTCTCCTCCCCAAGGTACTCCTAAAGGTCAGGCAGGAGAAACCAAAAATTATTCTGATTGCCCCAGACTGGCCACATCAGTACTGGTATCCGATCTTAAGGAACTTGTCCCAGTGCCCAGCCTGGACCTTACCTCAGATACATCTACTGTCCCAGCAAAGCAATCAGATTCTGCACAGCCAACTCAGGACCCTAAACCTGGCAGCATGGCGGATAATGTAGTCATACAAACTGCACCCCCTCAGTAAAGCTGTGATGGATGTCACTTTAGAAGCCAGAAGGCCTAGTACTAGAAAATCCTATGCAGGGAATGGAAGAGATTTTGTGCTTGGACCCAAGCTCAAGGAACTGATACAGCTGTCCCAAATATTCCTCAGATTTTGTAATACTTAACTGAGATGCTGGACAAAGGCCTATCTTTTTCATCAATTAAAATCCATGCCTCTGCCATTTCTGCTCGTTACGATACAGAGCCACCACTCTCTTCTCATCCTTTATTATGGCAGTACCTCAGAGGAGCCAAAAACTTAAGACCTCCAAGGAGAATGACAATACCTGCGTGGGACCTCAATTTTGTCTTGGAAAAACTCACTTTACCTCCTTTTGAGCCATCTGCTACTGCGGATATTAAGTTCTTATCTTGGAAAACAGCTCTGCTCCTAGCAATAACTTCTGCAAGACTAGTTTCAGAGCTACGGGCTCTCATGGCTGTGGAACCCTTTATCATTTTTTATCCAGACAGGGTCTCTCTGAGAACAAACCCTACATTTATGCCTAAAGTGGTATCCAGTGTAGCCCTTAACCAAACTATTCATTTGCCAAATTTTTATCCAAATCCACAGAACAAGGGGGAGAAAATTCTGCATTCTTTGGACGTACACAGACAACTTAGATTCTACCTGGACAAAACTAAAGTTTTCAGAAAGACAGAACAATTACTAGTGGCATATGCCGTAGCATCAAAAGGAAAGGCCATCTCCAAGCAGACTATTTCAAAGTGGATAGGTCACTGCATTCGTTTCTGCTACTCACAGCATGGCAAACCAGTGCCTGAGGGCATTAGGCCACATTCAACCAGAGCTGCAGCCACTTCTGCAGCCTTTCTCAGGGGAGTACCAACAAAGACATTTTAGAGGCTGCTACTTGGAGTTCAGTGCATACCTTTACAAAACATTACAATCTGCCTCTTTACTCTAAATCCAGGGCAGGCTTTGCCACTGCAGCTCTGCAGGGCTGCATAGCCGCTCCTAATGCTGTTTAGCTCTAGCCCCCCCCCCCCCCAACCATAGCTTTGGGACTCAACCCAAATGTAATGACTGCAAGAGTGAAACACTAAGAACATAGTACAGTTCTGTACACTTACCATAAATGTAGATGTTAGAGTGTATTCACTGTTGCAGTCCAGGTTAGCCACCCGCCACCCCCCTTATATTTGCTGATACTTATCTTTACTTCTCGAATCTATACAGCCTAGGTGGTGTATTTGCTTATAGATGAAGGTACAGCTTATTTTGGTGCATGTATGTTTTATTTACATAATCTTAGCCTACCCTTTTGGAGGCACCTGACATCTGGGGCAAGAAAAACTGAATAAAATGACGTCGGCTGCATCTTTTATACCCCTGACGACCTGACTTCAGGGAAGAGGCGACAGCAACTAACGTAGGACCCAAGACTTTGGAATTCAGGCCGACTGAGGGCAACCTGCCAGCAGGATAACCCAAATAATAATGACTGCAACAGTGAATACACTTGAACATCTATATTTATGGTAAGTGTACACAACTCTACTTTCTTGCAAGCTTTTTGTGCTCTCCCTTCTACTTTTTGGCTGACCCTGCTTGATGACTACCTAGTTAAGTTGATTGTTCACGAGTGTGGAAGACCCCTGACTCCATACAGCCTATTCCCCGAAGACCGGATAAGATTATTTCAGCCCCGAAGGATCACCCCCCATTGGTCTAAGAGTCTAGCAGTAGATGCTATGGTTGTGGTGGTGTCAACCAGAAAGGAACTCGCCAATGAGAGTTCAACTGTCCATCCTCCTAACCGACAGTCTCGGATGATGTATAGATTTGGGAAGCGGGTTTTTGCTAAATCAACCTTTGCTATTTGGTCCTTGAACTTCTTGGCACACTTTACTAGACTCCAAAGGGATCTGATAACTGAGCTTTCAGACACCCTTGCAGGACCAGTATCCGAAAAGGTTCAAGATAAATTAGCCTCTCAGCTTGCCACCCTGGAGTCTGTCTCAAATTCGTCCATGTGGCTTATTGCTCATACAGCCAAAGGGACATCTAGAGCAGCAGGTACAGGCGTTGCTATTAGCATCATGCCTGGATGCACTTGTGTGATTTCATGGATCCCTTTAAGTCTTCCTTTATCAACACTCCTCTTGATGGTACTTACTTGTTTGGCCCAAAAGTCAGAGAGACGCTAGCCAGGTGTGAAAAAAGATGGAAAGACACTTTCTGCTGTGGGCATTCATTTTTCTGCTCCGCAATGACTTTACTCCAAGAATCAGAGATGTGGAAAAATGTGGTTCAAGAAGACTCAAGGGCCTTTTTGGACCACATGTGAGGAGTATTCCTTCCAGGGCAGAGGGGGGAATTCTTGTGGAAGACTCAGTATCCGTGGCATAGGGGGTCTGCGTAATCGGGACTCCAAAGATTCCTTTCATGGAAAAACCCTATCAGTGCTCCTGAACGGAGGCCCGATTGCTACCTCTGTAAGCAGTCAGGGGAAGATTCTCTCTGTCCCATTCAGCCTGTCTTACAGTAACCTCAGACACCTGGGTGCAGAACATTACCATAGGTCACCATCTTCCCTTCAGTCTTTTTCCAAAAGTGAATCCCCGATGCTGCATTCAGTCAGAGGGGTCTAGCAGCATTAGAGATTCAAAAGCTGCTTCAAAAAGAGAGTCATCCAAGTAGTTCCACTGGACCAAGTAGGATCCAGGTTCTACTAGAGATTCCTTTTAGTGCCAAAAAAACAGGGGACTGGAGACCAATCTTTGATCTCAGCCTATTGAACAGATTTGTACAACAGGCAAAATTCTAGATGATCATGATTCAGTCAATCCTTCCCTTTCTAGAGAAGGACAATTGGATGTGCTCTCTAGATTTTCAGGATGCATCATCATCATCTTTCGGCTTTTCCCGTTAGGGGGTCGCCACAATGGATCATCTCTTTCCATTTCTTCCTATCCTCTGCATCTTGCTCTGTCACACCAGCCGCCTGCATGTCCTCTCTAACCACGTTCATAAACCTTATCTTAGGCCTTCCTCTTTTCCTCTTACCTGGCAGCTTCATCCTTAGCATCTTTTTCCCAATATACCCATCATCCCTCCTCAGCACATGTCCAAACCAACGCAATCTCCTCTCTCTTGCTTTGTCTCCAAACTGTCCAACATGAGCTGACCCTCTAATATACTGATTCCTAATCCTATCCATCCTAGTCGCACCGAGTGCAAATCTTAACATCTTTAACTCTGTCACATCCAGCTCTGACTCCTGCCTTTTTGTCAATACCACTGTCTCCAACCCATATAACATAGCTGGTCTCACTACTGTCTTGTAGACCTTCCCTTTCACTCTTACTGGTACCCGTGTGTCACAAATCACTCCTGACACTCTTCTCCACCCATTCCACCCTGCCTGTACTCTCTTCTTTACCTCTCTTCCACATTCACCGTTACTCTGAACTGTTGATCCCAAGTACTTAAACTCATCCACCTTTACCAACTCTACTCCCTGCATCCTCACCATTCCTCTACCCTCCCTCTCATTTACACACATATATTCTGTCTTAGCCCTGATGACCTTCATTCCTCTGCTCTCTAGAGCATATCTCCACCTCTCCAGAGTCTCCTCAACCTGATTTCTACTCTCACTACAGATCACAATGTCATCTGCAAACATCATAGTCCACGGGGCCTCCTGTCTGATCTCATCTGTCAACCTGTCCATCACCACTGCAAATAAGAAAGGACTCAGAGCTGATCCTTGATGTAATCCCACCTCCACCTTAAACAGATCCGTCACTCCCACTGCAGTCCTCACCACTGTCACACTACCCTTGTACATATCCTGTACCACTCTTGCATACTTCTCTGCCACTCCCGACTTCCTCATACAATACCACAACTCTTCTCTAGGCACCCTGTCATATGCTTTCTCCAAGTCTACAAAGACACAATGCAACTCCTTCTGACCTTCTCTGTATTTCTCCAATAACACTTTCAGAGCAAACATCGCATCTGTAGTGCTCTTTCCTGGCATGAAACCATACTGCTGATCACTAATCATCACCTCCCTTCTTAACCTAGCTTCTACTACTGTCTCCCATAACTTCAAGCTGTAACTGATCAGTTTTATCCCTCTGTAGTTACTGCAGCTCTGCACATCACCCTTATTCTTAAAGATGGGTACCAAAACACTTTTTATCCACTCCTCAGGCATCCTCTGACTTTCCAAAATTTCATTAAACAATCTAGGTACAAATTCCACTGCCATTTCTCCTAAGCACCTCCATGCTTCCACTGGGATGTCATCTGGGCCAACAGCCTTTCCATTCTTCATCCTCTTCATAGCTGTCCTTACTTCCTCCTTGCTAATCTGTTTCACTTCCTGATTCACTATCCCCACATCATCCAACCTTCTCTCTCTCTCATTCTCTTCATTCATCAGCCTCTCAAAATACTCTTTCCATCTACTCAACACACTCTCCTCTCTTGTGAGTACCTTTCCCTCACTATCCTTTATCACCCTTACTTGCTGCACATCTTTCCCAGCTCTTTCCCTCTGTCTAGCCAATCTGTACAGGTCCTTTTCTCCCTCTTTAGTGTCCAATCTCTCATACAACTCTCCATACGCCTTATCCTTAGCTTTTGCCACCTCTCTCTTTGCCATGCGCCTCGTCTTATACTCATGTCTACTTTCTTCATCTCTTTGACAATCCCACTTCTTCGCCAGCCTCTTTCTCTGTATACTCTCCTGTACTTCCTCATTCCACCACCAGGTCTCCTTGTCCTCCTTCCTCTGTCCAGATGTCACACCAAGCACCTTTCTAGCAGTCTCCCTTACTAGTTCTGCTGTAGTTACCCAGCTATTCGGTACCTCTCCACTGCCTCCCAGTGCCTCTCTTAACTCTTCCCTAAACTCCACTTCACAATCACCCTTTTTTAACTTCCACCATTTAATCCTTGGCTCTGCTTTCACACTCCTCCTCCTCTTCTTGATCACCAATGTCATCCTACAGACCACCACCATTCTATGCTGCTTAACAAAACTTTCCCCTGCCCCCACTTTACAGTTTCCAATCTCCTTCAGACTGGCCCTCCTACATAGGATATAATCCACCTGTGTGCATCTTCCTCCACTCTTGTACATCACCCTATGCTCCTCCCTCTTCTTAAAATACGTATTCACCACAGCCATGTCCATCCTTTTCGCAAAATCCACAATCATCTGACCTTCTGTATTCCTCTCCTTAACACCATACCTACCCATCACTTCCTCATCCCCTCTGTTCACTTCACCAACATGCTCATTAAATTCCACTCCAATCACTAGTCTCTCACCCTTGGGTACACTCACCACAACTTCATCCATCTCGCTCCAAAATTTCTCTTTCTCATCCATCGCACACCCAACTTGTGGAGCATATGCACTAACAACATTCATCATTACACCATCAATTTCGAGCTTCATAAACATCACTCTGTCAGACACTCTCTTCACGTCTAAAACACTCTTGGCATATTGTTCCTTTAGTATAACCCCTACCCTATTTCTCCTGCCATCCACACCATGATAGAACAATTTGTACCCGTTTCCTAAACACCTGGCCTTACTTCCCTTCCATCTGGTCTCTTGCATGTACAATATATCAACCTTCCTTCTCTCCATCATATCAGCTAGCTCTCTTCCTATACCAGTCATACTGCCAACATTCAAAATTCCTACCCTCACTGCTACACTCCTAACCTTCCTCCTCTCTTCCTGCCTTCGGGCAGGCCTTCGCCCTCCTCTTCTCCTTTGGCCAACAGTAGCCCAATTTCCGCCAGCACCCTGTTGGCTAACAGTACTGGTGGCGGTCGTTGTTAACCCGGGCCTCGACCGATCCGGTATGGAAATATGAAATTTTCGCGCCATAAGGTATGTGGCAGAATTTTTACGATGGCTGCCCTTCCTGACGCAACCCTCCCCATTTATCCGGGCTTGGGACCGGCACAAATAAATGCACTGGCTTGTGCATCCCCAGTGGCTGGGTTATTTTCAGGATGCATATTACCACATAAAAATTGACAAACGCTTCAGAAGGTATCGTGTCACCACAGCCCCCAGGGTGTTCACCAAATGCATGGCAGTCATAGTAACTCATTTGTGACTAGAGGAATTCCATGCATTTCCATATCTAGATGACCATCTCCTCGCCACTCCCTCCAGGCATCTACCGCTTTACGCCGTAGATTTTGCTCTACATTTTGCCGAGACACTAGGCATTTCACTCAACAAAGAAAAGTCACAGTTGACTCCCATGCAGGAACTGGAGTTCATCGGAGCAAGGTTAAATACAGTATCCTGTGTAGCCTCCCTTCCTCTCCACATACTGTTGAAACTCAGACTGCAACTTCAGGTAATTGTTTCCCAAAACAAGTCCCTGCTCGTCTGGTACTACAAGCTCTGGGAACCATAACCGCAACATTGTTAGTTCCCCTAGAGAGGTATCACATAAGGCTCCTTCAGTGGCTCTTGTCTTCACAATGGTCACTTCTAACGCACCCCATGTCCCATCCAGTCTTGATAACAAATCTCTGCAAAAAGGATTTGTCTTGGTGGATGAAGCCAGAAGAGATGTTGTGTGGTTGTCCCTTTTTCCACAGATGCTTCCCAGATAGGATGGAGGGCATTTTCTAGGAAAGACTGCTCAAGGCACTTGGTCCCTCACAAGAGGCCAATTTGCATGTCAACATCCTAGAATTGAGGGCAGTGCTTTTTAGTGTTGCAAGCATTCCAGGCTGTCCTTCCTTCAGGGACAGTTGCAATCCAGTCGGACATGTCTGGAGTCTGGTATATCAACAAACAAGGGGGAACCAAGTCCCTACCCTCTGTCGGGAAGCTCTAAGAATTTGGCAGTAGGCAGTCATTTCCAACCACTTTCTGATAGCAACGCATATCCGGGGAACTCCAGTGTGACTGCAGACAAACTGAGCAGATGTATTCTCCTGCCTCACAAGTGGTCTCTCAATTCCAATGTAGCGACGAAGATCTTTCATCGATAGGGTCAGCCTTGCGACCTTTTCGCTTCTCCTGTAAACCGCAAATGCAGCAGCTACTTTGCCCTCATCCTCCTTTACAGGGAGTCCCAGAGAGAATAACTTCTTCTCGATTGGCCCCTGATAATCCAGTATGCCTTCCCCCAATTCCCTTATCCCCCAGTTTCTGAGGAAAGCCCAATGGTTGAGAAGCAAAGTGATTCTCATTGCACTGTACTGGCACCGTCAAGTCGGTTTCCCCTTTCTTTGGCCTTATCTGGTTCACCGCCCATGGACTCTGGACCCAGCTCCAGATTTACTGTCTCACCCTCAGGGTCTGGTCCATCCCAGTCTTCAAAATCTCAAGCTGACTGCTTGGTTTCTCCAATTCCAGTAATTGCCAGGCAAAATAACTTGTCCTCTCCAGTTCAAAAGATACTTCTGGCCTCCCATAATCAATCCACCAGGAAGCTTTATTTTGACAAATGGAAAAGATTTTCAATTTTGGCATTTACAAATCCCATAGACCCTTTCTCGGCATCATTTGACATGGTCCTGGAATATTTAGCTACCTTGTTTGAAATTAGGGCCTCTACATCTACAATTATGATTCATTTGGCTGCCATTTCAAATTTTCATAACTGTTTTGATGACCATTTCTTGATGTCTTGTCTATGCAAAATGTTTCTTAAAGGCGCTCTGCATTTAAAACCCCCTTTCAAAGACCATGTAGCACCATGGGATTTTACCTTAGTCTTGTAATGTCTAGTTCACAGCCCTTTGAGCCAGCAGCTACTTGTGACCTCAAGTTCTTCTCTTGGAAGACCCTCTTCCTAGTAGCCATCACATCTGCTAGGAGAATTTCAGAATTACAGGCTTTGTGTGAATCATCCATACATTTTTCACAACAAAAGAGTATCACTCAGAACTAATCCCACCTTCCTTCCCAAAGTGGTATCAGAGTCTAATATCAACCAGTCCACAGACTTACTGGTTTTCTTCCCAAAATTTACAAACAAAGGTAAGTACTGTTTGCACTTGTTAGATTTCCACAGACAATTACATTACTTGGACAGAACATAATCTTCTAGAAAATCAGACCAACTATTTCTATCATTTTTCAGGACCCAGATTAGGCAAGCTTATATCAAAGGTCACCTTTGTTAAAATGGCTAAGAGGCTGCATTACCTGTATGTACAACCAAAATAAACTCAAGTTATCAACTACAGTTAGAGCTCATTCTACAAGATCTGTTTCCACTTCAGCAGTCATCCATTCCAGAGCTTCTATGGAAGACGTATGTGCAGCTGCAACTTGGGCTACTCCACATACCTTTATCACTCATTACAAGTTGGACATTGTCTCCAGGGGAAGAGCATCCATCCTTTGACTATATGGTCCTCAGGAATATCCTTCCTTAGGGCCTCTGTAGTAGCTTGGGACTCTGTCCCATCAGTCAAGAATGAATGAAGATTGACAACATCAGATAAAGAAGTTATGTTCTTACCGTAATATTCCATCTGTGTTGTCGATCTTCATTCATTCTCGACATCCCCTCCCTAAAAGACTCCTTGAGGTTCGGACATAGTCTTGGGATGTTGTGGGGTTATAGCTTAGATGGGGCTTCTGTATTTTCTCAGCTACTAGCCAAACTCTGTCTCAGGTAATGGGGAGAGAGGCATTGTGGGTAGAATCTTAGCTTGAGAGCTTATGGTTGGCACGAGCTATGTATAACGGCCGAGTTTGTTACGAGAAGGCAGGTCCGAACCCATCAGTCAAGAATGAATGAAGTTCGACAACACAGATCGAACGTTATGGTAAGGACATAACTTCAAGAAGAAATGTCATTGGGGGTCCAAGAAGAATTCAGGAACAGCCCAAAACCAAGGACTGCCCAAGTTAGATCGATTATTTAATGGACCTTGTCCCCCACATCCACCCTGGCAAGTACCATTTCCCTTCCAGAAAGTCTGAATCTCCATGTTTCTCTTTGGCAACAGATAGATGTTATGTGATCCTATCTCGCCTACATTCTGTACTGATGGGCTCTGAGCCGATCCCTCGGCTCCGACTCGGCACGCTTATGCTATAGAGCGAGGCCTCTTATTGGCTGAGCTATCTTTATCCCAGGATGCACCACCACTAATCCCCCAGATCTCGTTTGCCGCTTACAAAGCTTAGACGTGGTCTCAACTTGGCTGGGCTAAGTACTATTTATTTAGGCTTTTTCCTGTCAGAAATTTGCTTGATTTAAATCCAAAAGCTGTTTTAACAGCTATTGTTGTTATACGAGTGTGCATTGGTAGTTTTGGTAGAGGATTTCGTGTTTTTTCCTGTCAGGGAAGGTTCCCGTTTAAGTTAGAGGGGCCTTCCCCTGTTGTTTCTACTACCTTGGTTTTTTGTGTGTGGGTCAAGTACCCGTTTAAGTTAGAGGGTCTTGACCCTCTCTATCTCTCTTCTTCTGTAAAAAAATTGTTTCTTTTACTGTATTCAAAAAAAAAAAAAAAAAATATTTTATTAAAATTTAAAAAATTAATGTAGGGATATTTTATTTGCTGTAACCCTTCTTTTTGGTTGTAGACAACTGTGTTTGACTTTTTGGCTATGTCTAAAGAACACAAACCCTCCGGGTTTAAGAAATGCACGAGATGTGGTTTCAAAATGTCCATAACGGACGACCACTCCTCGTGCGTCTATTGCTTAGGCGCCAAGCACCTACAAGAATCGTGTAGCGTGTGTCATGCCTTTTCATCAAGAGTCCTCCAGGAGAGGAAGAACAAATTAATCCTGAAAGGGTTAATCAAGCCAATCCTTCAAGGAGGCTTTATCTTCCTCTCCTTCTCCTTCTAAAAAGAAGAAAGTGTTGGCTCCGACCAGTCAGTCGGAACCGACTGCAAAAAAATCTAAGCAGACTTCTCCATCGGCTCCACGGACTTCGGAGCCGAGGGCGGAACGGTCTGCCTCGATGCCTCCAGCCTCGACCCCTCTGATTTCGGAGCCGAGGACTGGAGCATCGAGAGGCGGGTCACCCTCATCGGCTCCACTGATATTGGAGCCGATAAGGGTTACCGGCTCAGACTCTTCCCCTTCGGAGCCGAAGTCCTTATCGGCACCGAGGGAAATTACCTTGAGATCTCCCTCGGAGCCGATAGTGGTAGAGTCCATTTGGAGCCGGTCCCCGAGCCCTTCGGAGCCGATGGAGAAATCGGTTCGGGCCCGATCGGTATCCTCTAGATCATCCAAGATGTCTGATTCGGACATCGACAGGGTGCTCCTTAGACTCTTCCAGTCTCCGGTGTTCCAAAAGCTAGTTTCGGCTCCAGCCCATTCGGCTTCGGAGCCGATGGTCCACTCCCCTACTGTGGTTCCTCCTCCAACAGCTTCGGCACCGTTAGAGCCGGCACTGATGGAACTGGTGGAGGTTTTAGGGTCGGGCCCGACCCTTGCTCCAACTCCGGCTCTTGGGTCGGAGTTCAGTACATGGACTTCTTCCTTCGGCCCTGGGGGGGAGGCTTCGGGATTGATGCTTTCGGTCCCAAGTCTCCCTCTTGCGCGCCGGGCGGCGGGAGTGCCGTCCACTGTCATGGCCACGGAAGTGGGACCCTCCCAGGATTCTGGTGGTCCCGCCTTCAGGGCTATGAGGAGTGCATTAGCCAAATCTTCCTTGGCTACCTCCACGGTTTCCCCAGTGCCTTCCCTGCATACGGAGACTGGGTCTTTGGCAGTCCCCCTGTCCTTAGACAGCGGAGCCCCCGGGCCTTAGGTTACCCCCGCTGGGGTTTCTCCCCCTCCTGGAGGTCCTTCTGAAGCCTCTTCGGAAGAACCCCCCAGGAAGAGATCGTGCAAGAGGAAGCACGTTGACTCCCCTGATGAGTCTCTTACATCAGACACTGATCTCGATGATGCAGAGGGGTCCCCTAAGTCGTCCTCGGATGATGTCTCCTTTGCAGACATCCTGGAAGCCCTAAAACAACGAGGGGGCTGGCAGTCCAAACCTCCCTCTGCTGATGCGTCAGTGTTCCTGAAGGCCTTCGGGGCTCAGCCCTCTGCTTCCTGGGTGTCTCCGCCCTTCGATGAGCTCTTGGATTTGATCTGTCGAAGGGCGTGGGAACACCCAGACTCTGTGGAACCGGTGCCTGCTCGTCCGAATAAGTTCCTCTCGGCACCCCCTGAAAAGGAGTTTCTAACTAAAGGTGTGGCTGTAGATGCTTTGGTGGTGGCATCTGCTACCCAGCAAGACGTAGCAGAGGCTTTGACGTCCATCCATCCTCCTAATAAGGAGTCTAGGAGCATGGATCGGTACGGCAAGCGCACCCTCAGTTCAGCGGCCTTTACATTGAGGTCCTTGAACTACCTTACGCACTTTACCAGATTTCAGAGGGATCTGATTAAAGAGTTATCCGATACCCTCTTGGGTAACCTGCCTGAGGAGCTGGCCCAGACGGTTGGCTCTCAGCTGGCTACAATGTCGTCCATCTCGAACTCGTCCATGAGGCTCATTTCTTATGCAGCCAAAGGGGCGAGTAGAGCGGCGGGTACAGGCATTGCTCTACGGAGACAAGCCTGGCTCCGCCTGTGTCATTTCGCGGAGGCCTTCAAGTCTTCCTTTGCCGACGCCCCCTTTGATGGGTCCTCCCTGTTTGGACCCAAGGTAAAGGACACACTAACCCGCTGTGAACAGGAGGGTAAGACTCTGACTGCCGTAGGGGCACGATTTTCCACTCCCTTTCGGCCTTATCCCAAGGCTAAAAGAGGAGGGAAGATGTGGTTCCGTAGATCTCAGAAGCCTTACCCCTCTCAGCAGGAGGATTCCCCTTCCAGAGGCAGAGGAGCGGGAAATTCTTCCGGAAGACGCCGTCCCAGAGGCGGCAGAGGCCCTCGCAACACTGGAGACCGCGAGTCCTTTCGTGGCTCTTCAGTCTTTCATAGTCCCTGAGGGATTTCCCGGCTGTGCTGCTCCGGAGCCAGTTGGGGGTCGTTTCTCGAAGCACCTAACAGCATGGGAAGGTATCACTCAGGACCGATGGGTGCTTCGAATTATCGCCGGAGGTTACTCCATCCCATTCTCTCATCCCCCCTTTCAGTCCAAAAAAATCCCGGACCCGCCACCCAGTCAGCGGGATACTGCAGCCTCAGAAGTTTTAAAGCTGCTGCAAAAAGGAGTCATCCAACCGGTCCCCGCAGACCAGATCGGATTAGGGACTTACTCAAGATTCTTTTTGGTGCCAAAAAAGACCGGGGACTTGAGGCCCATTTTGGACCTCAGCATCCTAAACCGTTCAGTCAGAAAGTCCAAGTTCGAATGGTCACCCTACAAACCATTCTCCCATTGTTGGAGAAGGGTGTTTGGATGTGCTCCATAGATCTCAAGGACGCTTATTATCATATCATGGTACATCAAGCTTCCAGGAGACATTTGCGCTTCAGCCTAGGAGGCAGTCATTTTCAGTTCCGCGCTGCCCTTTGGTCTCACCACAGCCCCCAGGGTGTTCACCAAGTGTTTGGCAGTCGTGACTGCTCACCTGAGAAGTCTAGGATTCCAGGTGTTTCCATATCTAGACGACTGGCTCCTAACTGCCACCTCCAGACATCTACTACTGCAGAGCCTCCAAGCCACTATATCACTGGGCAGTTCCTTGGAATCACCTTCAATTGGCCAAAGTCTGTGTTGCTGCCATCTCAACGCATAAGATTCATAGGGGTAGAGATAGACTCAAACCGAATGCGGGTCTATCTACCGACAGACAGAATACAAACTATACAGATTCAAGTTCGAGCCTTACTTCCCAGGCCCAAAGCTCCAGCCAGGATGGTCCTGCAGCTATTGGGATCCATGTCCGCCACGGTTCTTCTAGTCCCTTGGCAAAGTTGCACATGAGAATTCTCCAGTGGCTTCTTTCAGCTCAGTGGTCCTTTCAAGAACTCCCCCTCAGTCACCTCGTATGGATCACGGAATCTTGCAAACGGGACCTTCGCTGGTGGCTAGTGCCCTCCAACTTGGATCAGGCGACCCTTTGTTCTACCTACTCCCGGCCACTTTGACCACGGACGCCTCCCAGACGGGTGGGGGGGCATTCCCTGGGCAGGTCAGTCCAAGGCAAATGGCACCCGGAAGAGACTTTACTTCATATCAACATCTTAGAAATGAGGGCAGTGCTTCTGTCCCTTCAAGCCCTTCACGATTATCTCCCTCAGGGCGTAATTGCTGTTCACTCAGACAACATGTCAGTTGTCTGGTACGTGAACAAACAGGGAGGGACCAGATCCTATCCTCTTTGCAGAGAAGCCATGAGAGTTTGGGAATGGGCAGTCTCGACCAAACACTTCCTAGTGGCTACTCACATACCGGGCAAGTCCAATGTGATAGCCGACAGATTGAGCAGAACCATCCTCTCTCCTCACGAATGGTCACTGAATATGACAGTTGCAAGTCAGATTTTCAGCAAATGGGGAGTTCCGTGTTGCGACCTCTTCGCGACTCCTCTGAATGCAAAGTGCAAAGAATTCTTCTCCCTAACCCCAGCTTCGGGGAAGAGCCCCATGGACGCACTAGTCCGTCCTTGGCCCACCGGCTTGCTTTATGCCTTCCCTCCAGTTCCTCTCCTTCCCAAGGTGATTCAAAAGGCATCTCTCTTGGGGAGCAAAATTATCTTAATTGCTCTTTACTGGCCTCGTTAAGTGTGGTTCCCCTATCTTCGGAAACATGCTCTGGAAGGTCCATGGTTCCTGGATCAGATCCCAGACCTACTAGTTCATCAGTCGGGACTATTCCACCAGTCCCTGCACACCTTAAAATTGACGGCTTGGCTCCTCCTCTTCCGACGATAGTCAAGAGTCATACATTGGATCCAGATGTTGTGCACATATTCTCTTCGGCCCATAAGTCTGCTACAAAGAAACTGTATTCTAGCAAATGGAAAAGATTTGCTATTTGGGCTCAACTCCGGGGCCTGGACCCCATTTCTGTTCCCGTGGCAGAAGTACTAAAATTTTTGACTTCTCTTTTCAATCAAGGCTCTTCAGTTTCTACCATCAAGGTACAATTGGCAGCAATTTCTAATTTTCACGAATCCATAGACCCACCTTTAATGAGCAACAGATTGTGTAAGACCTTCTTGAAAGGTGCTGCTCTATTAAGACCTCCGATTTCTCATCCTGCACCTCCATGGGATCTCGATATAGTGTTACGCGCCTTGACTTCTTTCCCCTTTGAACCAGCAGCTACATGTGATCTAAAGTTTCTATCATGGAAGACAGCCTTTCTCGTGGCGATTACTTCTGCCAGAAGAGTTTCAGAGCTTCAGGCTTTGTCAGTAAAACCCCCGTACTTGGTTTTTCACAATGACAGAGTATCCCTCAGGCCAAATCCTTCCTTTGTCCCTAAAGTTTGTTCTGGTTTCTGCTTACAACAATCGTTATAGCTTCCAGTTTTTTTCCCCAAAATACTCTAACAAAGCGGAGTTCATATTCCACACACTAGATGTCCACAGACAGTTACGTTTTTATTTAGACAGGACCAAACAAACAAGGAAAACAGATCAGTTGTTTGTATCCTTTGCAGACAATAAATTGGGCAAAGCTGTCACAAAGGTCACTATTGCCAGATGGACCAGGGACTGTATTACTCAAGCTTATTTTTATTCTAACAAAGAGCTTACCACCTCTGTCAAAGCTCATTCTACAAGGGCTATGGCTACTTCGATAGCATTTCATTCTAAGCTTGCCATTAGTGACATTTGTGCTGCGGCTACATGGTCTTCCCCGCACACTTTTATTTCCCAGTACAAATTGGATGTGGCATCTAGAGGACGAGCTTCATTTGGTTCCACAGTGCTCATGAGTGTTTTCCAATGAGCCACCCGGGATTTAGGTGCTAGGGACGCTGTCCCATCAGTACAGAATGTAGGCGAGATAGGATCACATAACATCTTTTAGTTATGTACTCACCATAACTTTAGATGTTTGGGATCCATCTCGCCTACATTCCTAATAACCCACCCTCCTTCCCCCTTCCTTGGAGATCAGAGGATATCAGAAGGTCCGAATCCTGTTGTATCATTTGAAACATCTAACAATGTTATATAAACAAGTTGTGCATGTGTGCATGAATGCGGACAAACAAGATCTGGGGGATTAATGGTGGTGCATCCTGGGATAAAGGTAGCTCAGCCAATAAGAGGCCTCGCTCTATAGCATAAGCGTGCCGAGTCGGAGCCGAGGGATCGGCTCCAAGCCCATCAGTACAGAATGTAGGCGAGATGGATCCCAAACATCTAAAGTTATGGTGAGTACATAACTAAAAGTTTTAGACAGGTGTGTTCTGAAAATCATTCATCAATGTTACATGTAGTTGGAAGAAATTCCTCATTTCCAGGAGATAATTCCTCATCCACTAGACTAGACTGTTATTTCCCCCATCATTTGCAATATGAAAAGGTTTTTTTTTTTCGAGGATGTTTTTAGTGCCAAAGAAAGAAAATGATTGGAGACCAGTTCTGGATCTTTCTTTCCTAAACCTGCTTGTGGTAGTGCACAAGTTCAGCAAAATGTCACTTCAGAACCTGTTACCTCCTCTTCCTCTCTCATGTTTCCTAGTAACTCTAGTTTTAAAAGATACTTAGTAAATCCCTATTCATGCATACCTCGGGGATTTCGTTCTTATTTGGATCTCATTTTCAATTCTTTCCCTTACCCTTTGGACTATCCACTGCACCAAAGTGTTCACAAAGTGTCCAACTCCAGATGTGAAGTTGTTCTATCTCGCCCTTCATTCTTACAGATGGATTCAGAGCCGATCCACAGCTCTGAGTCGACCTACTACAAAGCTCGAGGTCTTCAGACAGCTCAAGGCCAAGTCTCTGTCCCATGATGCACCTAGAGTTACCTCAGATCTAGTTTGCCGCTGCAATAGATCGGAGATTCCTTGCATAGCTCGGGCCAGTACAACATTCTTTTCTAAAAATGTATCTCAATAACTTATTTCTCTACTTAGTTAGCTTTAGCACTTATAGTTTTTATAGCTTTGTGTATATTCCCTTTCCCTTGGTGTGCCTTTTCTTAATTAGATAATAGCTCTCTTTGGCCTTAATTTTTTGCTATAGGCCTTGTTATATTTAGTGTAGTTTAACTAGTAGTTGTGTGCTTTTGAACAGTGACAGTTTGTCACAGCTTTTGATATATATTTAGACATATAGGTATTAGAGTGTTTAGATAAGTAGTTTGTGTGTGTGTGTGTGTGTGTGTGTGTGTGTGTCTGTGTGTGTGTGTAATAGCATATTTAGCCCATAGTTTTTAAAGGCTTATTTGAAATAAATTTTTGAATGTGTCTTTGTTTTACTACAGTACTTTTCTTTTAAGACTGTATAGTTCATTATGGCTGACCCAGGATAAGCATCCTAAGTCAGGATTTAAGAAATGTCCAAAATGTGGACAGAAAATGTCCATCACGGATAGTCATCAGGAAAGCTGCTCCATTTGTCATTCCTTCTCTTCTAAGGTTCTTCAGGAGAGAAAGTTAATTGATAGAGGACTAGTCAAACCATAATTTCAGGAAGCTTTAAGTGACCAGGATAGGTCTAGTAAATCTTCAAAGTCTTCCAAGGCTTCTACTTCAGAAGTAAAAAAAAATTAAGGAAAAAAAAAATAGTCATCGGCTCCACAGCCCTCTGAGCCGAGCGACTTGTCTTTTCGGAGCCGGTCCCCAGTCCTGGAACCGGTATCCGTGGTACCTAAATCGCTACTCCTGCATCCATTCATTCTTCTCGGTCCTCGATAAGCCTTTCCGATTTGGATGTGGATCGTGTGGTGCAGAAGTTGTTACAGGCACCGGCGTTTGCTAAATTTTTATCGGCTCCAACCCAAATGGTTTTGGAACCAAAGACTGTATTGCCATCTACTTTTCCTCCTCCGAAGCATACCGGTCCTTCGGAGCCAGAGGAGTCTGACTTGATTGTTGAGCCTTCGGAGCTGATAGCTGTTCAGTGTCATCGGTCCCATTTACTCTGATGTCCTCGGCACCGATCGAGGAGTCTAGGAGCCGACACTCCCTGGTCGGGTCCGGAGAGGATAGTCTGACTGGCTTGTCAGTTCTGACTTTGCCTCTTGGGCTTCAGCTCGGATGAGCTCTGCTCCTACCTTTGGTTCGGAGCCCACTGTCCTGGTGCCGGGGGGGGGATCGATGGTTTCCTTGGATCCATCAGTCCTTTCTCATTGGAGCAGAGGTGCCTTCGAAGCCATGAG
Organism: Protopterus annectens; assembly: GCF_019279795.1. Taxonomy (NCBI): domain Eukaryota; kingdom Metazoa; phylum Chordata; order Ceratodontiformes; family Protopteridae; genus Protopterus; species Protopterus annectens. Next base: position 714,743,408 of record NC_056737.1, read on the forward strand.
GAGAGTTAGGTCTCCTAAGACATCTACGACTTCAGGTCCGGCTACCTCCTCCCCAAAAGCACCTGTGTCTGCTTCTGCTTCATAGATCCTTTCTAAGCGTAGAGGCCCAGAGCCTCAGGAAGCCCCATTGGGTGACCCCTGCTCTTCGAGACCTCACTAGAAGTTCCCATTGGGTGACCCCTGCTCTTCGAGACCTCACTAGAAGTTCCCACTGATGAGGTTCCCAGGAAGAGAATCTGTAAAAGGAAGCACTTAGACTCCCCACAGGACTCTCTCACATCCAATACCAACTTGGATGAATCGGAAGGGTCCCCATCTGAGGATATCTGATTTGCTGAGATATTAGAAATCCTTAGGCAGAGGGGTGACTGGCAGTCTACCAGCCCTACTGACAAGTCGCTTCTTCTGAAGGCTTTTGGGTCTCAACCCTCCACCTCTTGGGTGTCTCTGCCCTTTGATGAGCTTATGGAACTGGTCTCAGGAAGGGAGTGGAAGTCTCCAGACACCATGGAGCCTGTCCCCAGAAGGCCTAATAAATTTATTTCTGCCCCCCAGGAAAAGTCCTTTCTTACCAAGGGAGTGCCAGTTGACGCCATAGTGGTGGCAGCAGCCACCAAAAAGGAGATTTTGTAAACTTCTTCCTCTATCCATCCTCCTAACAGAGATTCTGGGATCATGGATAGATATGGAAAACGCACATACAGTTCAACGACTTTTGCACTGTGTTCACTGAATTATCTCACTCATTTTACGAGACTGCATAGAGGTCTCCTAAAAGAGCTTGGAGAAGCTCTTTAGGGTACAGTAGCTGCAGGAGCCTCAGACAAAGTTGCCTCCCAGCTTGCTACCCTCAATTCCATAGTGAACTCATCTGTGCGTGTCATTTCATATGCAGCTGATGGAAAAAGTAGGGCAGCGGGTACAGGAATTGCTCTTAGAAGACACTCCTGGATGCACTTATGTTCCTTCGCAGAGCCCTTTGTCATCCTTTGTCAACACCCCTTTTGATGGCTCGTCCCTTTTCGGGCCCAAAGTTAAGGAAACTTTGACCAGGTGTGAACAGGAAGGAAAGATGTGGTTCCAAAAAGTCCAAGGAGCCTTTCAGGACACACATCGTGAACCCCCCTCCAGGGGCAGAGGATGGTGCAATAATGGAAGATGCCACCCTCATGGCAGAGGGGGGCCGCAAAACCAGGGCAACAGAGAACAGTTCTTTGGGAAGCCCTACCAGCGCTCCTGAAAGGAGGCCCGACTGTCATACTCTGGAGGCAGTCGGGGGTCACTTATCTTTGTATCCAGATGCCTGGCTCAAAATAACAAACCACACAAGCACAAAGCACACAACAGTAATAAAACACCAACACTGTTCCAGGTATCAATGAAAGGCTATCCCTCCTTTGATATCTTCTGTTCAGAAGAATATGTAAAACGTACTGTCCACCAATAATGTACATGAACCAGGCTCCACGAAAAAGATTTAGACACAAGTAATAATTTTAAACCAGAAGGTAAAACCAAGGCAGATTTAGAGCTTTCATCTCCAGTCAGGAGACTTCATCAGAATCATCTGCCACAGTACTCAACACTAATTATAATAGCAGATTCAACTCCATTGGTCAACCATTTAATTCAAACATTTCGTACATTAACTCTCAAGGTCAGTGTATTAGTCTAAACATCTAAACTACTATGCAATTGTCCTACTATAAAATATTCTGTAAGTATTTGTAAATGGTAATAATGTATATATACTAATATAATATTTACCTTATCTGCAACAATTAAAATATAAATATAAATTTAAATTTCCATGTGTACAAACCAAAAAGTACATTCTTTCATAAATGCAGACCAAGAAATAAACATAACTGTGTGAAAAACCTACCAGTGTGATATAATATGATATGAAATATATATAATATGATATTATTCCTCTTGGTTATTGGGAAAGGCATAAGAAAGTGGACTTGGGGGATCAACTAATTCACTGAGGGAAAAAACAGTAGCTCCACTTACTAGACTTGACGCAATATTACCATACTATCCAAAGTTGTGGAATATTATAAAAATATGAAATGTTAAAATGTATAAATAGAATTAAATATGTTAAAAATATAAGTATAAATATAAATATACATATAAATATTAAATAAGTTAGAATATAATTGTGTTAATAAAAAAGTTGGTGAACTATTAATTACAAAATATTTAATGTATAAATAACATCATGATGTCTTTTTTATTTATTTTCTAATTTACATATCACATCTTTTTGGGTTAGCTGAGAGTAATTTTAGAGCAGGGGTGATGGAGACATATCATTCAGGCCAGGACTATTACATGTGTCCAGTCTTAGTTGCCAAGTCATTTCTCGAAATTCTAATAGTCTCCCCCAGTCTCACCCCCTCTCCCATCATGTCCAACCTCCTCTAACACCCAGAATTTGTAATCTGTATCCTTACATGTCAGCAAGTGCCTGTATAGGGCATTATTTTCATTCTTTTCCTTAATGTCATGTATATGTTCATATATACGTAATCTAAAGTTACGTTCTGTTTTTCCAATATAGTATGCCCAACAGACCTTACAGTACACCAGGTATACTACTCCTTTTGTATAGCAACTGGAATATGTTTCACCCTTTATTTTATAACTGATACTGGGTATGTCTAAATCTTTTGTTCCAGCTATAAACGGACACTGGGAACACCTCCCACATTTAAAAGTGACAAGTTTTGGACATGTCCCACCTCCCCATTTATCCTGCTTCTTCTCTAGTATGTTTTTTTTTTTTAATTTTGAATTCCTTTTAAAACTATACCTCAATGGTTTTTGGAACACATCCACTCTAGTGGGCATCCTACTAAACATACCCCAGACATCATTAATGCATTTTTTAATCCACCCTATTTCTGTATAATATGTTAATGTCAAATAGGTGAGTTGTTTTGTAATTTGTTCTATATTGCCCATAGTCTTCTTACTTCCAATAACCTCACCACTGGTCAGCAGAGGTAAATAAGTTGTTCCCCATCCTTCCAGCACACCCCTCTCTTAATAGAATTAATCAGTTTTTATTAACACAATTATTCCACAAACAATTTACAACAGCGGAGAATAGAGCAAGAAATGCTTTTACACGTAAACAGAAGAAAGTGAATTAGGGATAGGGAACAATATAAGAGAAATTTAAGTTACAAATGGGATTATAACAAGCTTGAAAGGGATGGCAATACACATATTAATAATGATTATGGTGCAGAAGCATACTTAGACAACACTGATGAACAGTTTTTTCATACACCAAGAGGAATGAACCAAGGGAAATGGAAAAAGGCAAGAAAATGGAGAAAGAAATATTAGTAAATACACATGACCTTAATGACATTAATCAAACAGTAGATATAGATCAGGGGAATGTATTTAGGGAAAAGGAAAAAGGTAATGAAATGGGAAAAGAAACAACAGTTAACATACAGTGTATTAATGATAGTAATCAAGTTATAGATATGGAACACATTACCACTGATGGTATTATCAGTGAGTATAAAAGTTTCAAAATCTATAATTATAGTAACATTAAGCTAGAAAAAGTCCATTTCAGTCTTCTTTCCAAAGGTTTTAATTTTATTCCCACCCCTAAATTTCGGTTGGTAGACAACATTTTAGAATTTAAGAAATATATTAGAAAATTAAATTTAGCCCTAATGTTTGGGAATAATGACAATAATATAGATTCTAACAAGGGCAATTAAATTAATTTAAAGAAAAAAAGTAGTTTTATGCCTGTGAATAACCCAAATGTCCAAACATTTGATCAACTGGTCACTAGGGAAATATACCAAACATATAAACATATTAATAAATGTAAGATAAGACAGAATTTAACAAATGATGAACAAGGAACATTAAATGAGCTACAAAGCGATACTAGTATACGTATTATGAAACCAGATAAGGGAGGTGGCATAGTTATATTTGACACTCTTTCATATAGTGCTATTATTCATGATATTCTGTATAAGTCAGGCAACTATTCCGCCATCTCCCTTAATGAGGTAAATATAGCTTATAGGCGTATCGATATGTACCTTGAGGAATATTTCCTGGAGCATAGGATAACTGAAGAAATGTACAGATTCATGACAGTCGAACATCCTATTTTAGCTACTATTATAGGAATACCCAAGGTACATAAAGATCAATTTCATCCTCCGCCATCCGCCCTATCATTTCAGGGAGCAAATCAAAGACTTTCCCTATAGGAGTGGTTATTGACACGATATTAAAACCAATTTATGAAGAAATTAAACATTTGGTTAAGGATTCCTGGGAATTTTTAAAAAATTACCCGGTTAACAAATACCACAATGGGATTCTTTTTAGTACTATTGATGTCATTGATTTATTCAGCTCCATTCCTGCAGATGAAGGCATTGCTGCATTTACCAATAGTATGAGAAAATATACAAAAATGACATGGGACAAAATTTCACTCATTTCGGATTTAATGAGTATTGTACTTGACAATAACTATATATATCATGAAGGAGAGATTTTCAAGCAAACCAGGGGAGTTGCAATGGGAGCAGCTTGTGCTCCCATTTTTGCAAACCTGGTTATGCTTGACTGGGAAGATCAATGTATCTTTGATAGCATTTATATAAATTCCATCATTTATTATTCTAGATACCTTGACGATATATATATTTTATGGAATGGTGAATATAAGTCCTATTTAGAATTTATCACGTATATTAACTCTAGTAGTGATTATTTAAAATTTACATCTACAATACATGATGGAGGTGTTCCGTATTTAGATACATTTGTTTCTGTGGAAGAGGGTTGTCTTAAATCCACAATATACAGGAAGGACACATTCACCAATTCTTACGTGGATTATAATAGTTTTCACCCTAGAAAAGTGAAAAGGAATATATTTAAAGGCCAGTGCATTAGAGCTATAAGAATGTGCTCTAAGTACTTAGACATGGTCAAAGAAATTAAATACATCACATCATTATTTTTGGACAGAGGCTATGACCTAGAATTTATGAATGAAATATCTGATTATGTCATAAGTCAATGGGGAATAAAATATTCACCTTTATTAGGTATAAATAATATTATGACAGAAGTAGAAAGTTCTAGCAACACAATATCTATTTTAGATAACAACAAACTAATTTCTAGTAATTTTAATAGAGCATGTGTAATAGAGTTTGGTCCATTTAGCCATATTATTAAAGATATTATAATAAAAATTGGTGTTTTTTAATAAATGACAGGGATATAGCTGAATTATTAGGGTCTGCACCTAGATTTGTACATAAAATGGGTAAAAATATTAAGAAATACTTAGAACAAGGGACGAATAGGAAGCAAGTTGTACAGGCACACACACACAAATGTGGGTGTTGCAACCAGTGTTCGAGTATTAATGAAAATAGCTTAATAATTTTGGGAAATAGGAATAAAACCAAAATTTACCCTCCTAGAGGCAGTTGCAAATCTAATATGTTAGTTTATGTAGCAACCTGTACGGTCTGTCCATCTTTTTATATAGGGAAGACCAAGAGATTGCTAAGACAACGCATATATTCCCATTTATACTGTATTAGAAAGAAAGATATGAAAAATGCATTAGCCAGACATATAGTACAAAAGGGTAGTGACCATAAATTTAGATTTGCTATTGTAGAACTTATTAAAAGTGACCCCAGAGGAGGTAATATAAAAAATTACCTAGCTTACAGAGAATTATACTGGCAAGTACTGACCGATGCTACCAGTACACCAGGTATAAATGATTATTTTACTGTTAAACCACTGTTATTGTTAAACAGTTAACAGAAGGATATTAGTACAAATATATAATTTAGATAGTATCATTAGGGCAGTTTTAAGAATTAATATGCCTAAGATTATATTGAGTGTATTATGGATAATTACATCTAAAGTATTTTGTACTACTGTTTTTTAACGTATATCACTTTAAGAACGGCCAAGTTTTTTGGCGCCAATTTCATTTTAAAATGGAGTGTTTTCATTTTTTAATTTGTTCTGATGAAGCTAGCATTGTCTAGTGAAAGCGCTTAACATCTTTTTGTTACAATAAATAGACTTTGGTTTTATACGTTCCGGTGGATTTATTTTGCTGTCTCGAACTTGGATGACATTCTCGTGAGGATTTATTTACAGTTTTGGTACAGCGTTGTTCCGCACGAGTCATCTGTTCTATTTCTGTATAATATGTTAATGTCAAATAGGTGAGTTGTTTTGTAATTTGTTCTATATTACCCATAGTCTTCTTACTTCCAATAACCTCACCACTGGTCAACAGAGGTAAATAAGTTGTTCCCCATCCTTCCAGCACACCCCTCTCTTAATAGAATTAATCAGTTTTTATTAACACAATTATATTCTAACTTATTTAATATTTATATGTATATTTTTAGCATATTTAATTCTATTTATACATTTTAACATTTCATATTTATATAATATTCCACAACTTTTGATAGTATGGTAATATTGCGTCAAGTCTAGTAAGTGGAGCTGCTGTTTTTTCCCTCAGTGAATTAGTTGATCCCCCAGTCCACTTTCTTATGCCTTTCCCAGTAACTAAGAGGAATAATATTATATTATATTATATTATATATATATATTTCATGTTATATTATATCACACTGGTAGGTTTTTCACACAGTTATGTTTATTTCTTGGTCTGCATTTATGAAGGAATTTTTTTTGGTTTGTACATATGGAAATTTAAATTTATATTTTAATTGTTCTAGTTAAGGTGTGTGTGTGTATGTGTATATATATATATATATATGTGTATATTTGTATTACATATATTATTGTATTACACAGCTTGTGTGATTTTATCTGTGACTTTTGGAATACTTCAGAAATAAAAATACAGCCTTGTGGACTTTAGCAGAGTTCCGGTTCCTTTCTTCAAGGTCGTGGATTATTATTATTACTTGTGTCTAAATAAATTTTTTTTGTGGAGCCTGGTTCGTGTACATTATTGGTGGATAGTATATTTCACATATTCTTCTGAACAGAAGATATTGAAGGAGGGATAGCCTTCATTGATACCCCAAAATAACAAACGACAACTGGGTAGAAAGTATAGTTTCCAAAGGATATTTAATTCCTTTCGCCACACCCCCGCAAGTGTCAACAAAAATCCCAGACAGTCCACCCAGTTACACGGAACAGGCAACAGTAGAGGTCCAAACGTTGCTAAGAAAGAGGCCTCCAACCAATCCCATCAGACCAGATAGGATCCGGAACTTACTCAAGATTCTTTTTAGTTCCAAAAAAGACAGGGGACTGGAGACCTATTTTGGACCTATTTTGGACCTCAGCAGACTAAACAGATTTTTCAAGAAAGAAAGTTCCAGATGGTCATGCTTCAGTCGATACTTCCCTTCTTAGGGAAAGACAATTGGATGTGCTCGATAGATCTCCAGGATATGTACTACCATATAAAAATGGCCAGACCATCCAGGGATCATCTGTGCTTCTGGCTGGGCGCCAATCATTACCAGCTTCGAGCCCTGCCCTTTGGTCTCACTACAGCCCCCAGACTGTTCAGATGTATGGCAGTGGTCACAGCTCACCTGAGGCTTTTAGGATTCCAGCTGTTTCAGTACCTAGACAATTGGCTCCTCACTGTCTCCACCAGGCATCAGCTTATACAAGGCAGGGACACCACTCTGCAGTCATCTGGGTATTGCAGTAAATTCAGAAAAATCTGCCTTGTTGCCATCGCAACTTATTGGAGCAGAATTAGACACCACCACCACCACTTTGAGACTTCCAGCAGAAAGAGTCTTACTACTCCGTCTGCAGGTTTGCAATATCATATCCAAAGATCAGGCTCCAGCAGCATAAGTACTAAAATTGTTAGGCATGATGGCAGCTGCAGTATTAGCGATACCATTGGGTCGTATGCGCAAGCACGTTCTACAATGGTTGTTGCTCACGCAATGGTCTTACCAAGAGCTTCCAACATCTCATCTCATAATAATCACAAACACATGCAAAAAGGATCTTCAGTGGTGGTTGACCTCTCTTCATTTTAGGACAGGTCGTCCTTTTGTTCTTCCCCCACCAGTGGCCACAGTGACCACGGATGCTTCCCTGATAGGGTGGATGGGGGGCATTTTCAGGGAAGAACAGCCCAAGGCACTTGGACCGAACAGGAGACACATCTGTATATCAGTGTCCTGGAGATGATCAGTACTTTTAGCATTGCAGTACTTCCAGGATTCTTTTCCTCTGGGAACAATTGCAATTCAGATGGACAACATGTCAGTGGTCTGGTACTTGAACAAACAAGGAGGAACCAGGTCCTACCCCTTTTGTCGCGAGGCCCTAAGATTATGGCAGTGGACTACATCCACCCAGCGCTTTCTGTTAGCAATGCACATCCCGGGAACATCCAACATGATAGCAGACAAACTGAGCAGAGCAATTTTGTTGCCTCATGAGTGGTCCCTCAAGAAAGAAATAGCGGATAGAATTTTCCGTAAGTGGGGCCAGCCTTGCTGCGACCTTTTTGCCAACCACATGAACATGAAATGCAGAAGCTACTTTGCCCTGATTCCCCCCTCTGGGAGAAGCCCCAAGGGACACACTCGTACACAATTGGCCTCCAGGTCTCCTCTATGCATTCCCATCAATTCCCTTGATACCCAATGATACCCAAAGTATTACAGAAAGCGAAAGCCCTGGGAAGGACCATCATTCTAATAGCCCCTCATTGGCCTTGGCAGATTTGGTTCCCCTTCCTTCGACTTCATCAATTGGAAGACCCTTGGATTCTGGACCCAATTCCAGATCTTCTAATGCACTCGTCGGGGGACCTTCATCCCTCTCTTCAGTCCCTGAAATTGACAGCTTGGCTGCTCCAATTCCCAACATAGCCAGGTTCCAGAATAAAATGCAGGAGATTCTGATATCTTCACATAAGTCCTCTACTGGGAAGCTATATCTTAGCAAATGGAAAAGATTTTCTATTTGGGCCTCTCAAAATAACATTGATCCCTACCAAGCCCCTGTTGCCTCCATATTAGAGTTCTTGACTCTACTTTTCAATAAAGGAGCTACAGCAGCAAGAGTTCGAGTTCAACTTGCTGCTATCTCAACTTTCACCTTGGATATGAAAGATTGAATATAATGTCAAACTATCCAAAGCCTTTCTCAAAAGGACTTTTCATCTCAGACCACCTGTGAAATCCCCTTATACCCCATGGAATCTAAATTTTATGCTCTCCCACATTATTCTCCCACCTTTCAAATCATCTTCCTCATGCGAGTTGAAATATTTGTCATGAAGACTTATCTTTTTAGTAGCCATCACTTCTGCCCGCAGAGTGTCAGAGCTTCAGATCTTGTCCATAAAGCCTCCTTATTTGATTTTCCATGCTGACAGTCTCCCTGTGAACAAAACCCTCAATGTCCTTCAAGGATGCATCTGCAGTCCTTACATATGGGTTGTCCTGCCTCAGGCAGCCCTTCGGTCTGCCGGATTCCAAAGTCTGGGTCCAGCGTCGGCTGATGTCGCCCTCTCCCAGACGTCATAGCGTCTGGGGTATAAAAACGTCAGCCGACGCCATCTTCCCCAGTCTTTCTTGCCGCGTGGTGCCTGAAGCAGAAGCAGTTCGCAAGTGCCGATCAGCCAGCTCCTGTAACTTCAGCTAACGAAGACTTCAAAAGCTAAGTACCCCATTGGGGACTCTTTCTTGCCTCAGCCGATGTCAGATCAAACGCTTAAAGTTAATAATTGCTTAACTTGTGGGAAACAAATACCTCATAAGGATTTCCATTCTTACTGCCTCCCCTGCCTAGGCCCAGACCACGACGTCTCGGCCTGTACAGCCTGTGCCTCCTTCAACCGATGCACTCTTAGGCGTCGGGCGGAGTTTGCAGAGGAATTTTTTGGGGCTAGTTACTGTTACAATTTGCCGTCGGGGACTCCGACTTCTCATTTAACCAAAAAACGGAAGGACAAGGACAGACACACGCAGACCGTGGTTTCGGCTGAAACCACGCCTCGGCCTACCGCGAGTGTCTCGGCTGAAACTGAGTCCTTGGTATTTCCGACCGTTGAAACCGCACAACCGACAATCTCGGCCCCAGAGGCCTCTTCTGAGTCGGTTATAGAATTTCCCTCAAACCGGTGTTCCGGAAACATCCGACACCATTTCCCTAGACAAAACTACGTCAGCACGTGGAGCAGCCAGACCTCCTGCATCCATGTCCATAAAGGCATTCACAAGGGCTAAAGCTGCTAAACAGCCAAAATCTCTGCCTCCCAATGCTATTCCTCAGGGATCCACTACAGGTTCACAGATTTTAAGTTTAGCTGAGGACCTTATTTCCTTAATTAGGGGCTCTCAGCCACATCCGGACAGGGGCTCTCAACCTCCTCTAGACAAAAGGCCCAGGGTTGAGCCCACTGATCCCCAGTCCTCTGATGAGGCCTCAGATGGCTCTGCTCTTTCAGACTACCAGGAGGAGGCCTTTACGGCCTACGAGGATTCTGATGCAAAGGAATCTATTCCCTCTGCCTCCCCTCCTGAAGAGCTGTCCTTTGGGGAGACCCTTCACTCCATGAGAGAGCATTTCAAATGGCAGGGCCAGGAATTCTCTGATTCCAGGAAGAGATTAAGGACTTTTTTGCATTTACCTCAGCATAGACCTTTGGCTGTTCCTCCTGTTTTGAATGTCATTGATGATGTGTACTCTGAGTCTAGCATTACCCCTGACTCCCTTGCTCCGGCTCCTGTCAAACCAGATAGGTACTACAGGGTCCCGGACTTGCATCATTTCTTTTACAAGGCCCACTCTGCTGACCCTGAAACTATTTCCCAGGGCCCTAAAGGGGTTGCATCTGCCACTACTAAAAATCCACTCCCCTCTGAAAGGGAGTCCAGGGCTTTAGAGAGATGGGGTAAAAAAGTGTACACTTCTTCCACTCTTTCTATGAGGGCATTAAATTGTCAATTCCATATGATACAGTACCAAGAGTATTCGTTAGATGAATTGCATAAAAAATTGTCTTCACCTGAACCCCTAGATCGCAAGTCACTTCAGGATCTGGTACATAACTCCCAACAGGTTAGCAACCATTTCCTGCAGTGTGGTTATGATGCATTGGAAGCTTCATGTAGGTCAGCAATGACAGGTGCAGTCATACGTAGGCATGCTTGGCTGAAGGAACAAACTCTGCCAGATCATGTTAAAGCAAAGCTTCTGGATGCGCCACTGGAAAAGCAAAAGTTATTTGGCTCCACTGCTCAGGAGGTCTTAAAGAAATTTGAGGAAAAGGCTAAATCTGTGCAAACAGTCAAAGATTTTCTCCAGGTCCAACCACCAAGATTCAGCAGATATTGGCCCTCTAAGTATTGGTCCTTTCCAGACACAGAGAGATTTCAAAGAGGCAAGAACAGGCGTGCCAGAGGTAGAGGGCAAGCTAGAGGCTCCTACAGAGGACGTCAATGGCAGCCTCCTAACCAGAGAGGTAGTGCAGGACCTACAACTGCTGCACAAGGACAGACTCAATGACTTTACCTTGACCCCACCAGCCAGGGCTCAATTGGAAGCACCTATGGGCGGAAAGCTATCTTTATTTTCAAAAAATTGGCACAGTATTACAAAGGACAAATGGACACTGCAAATAATCGACAAAGGATACAGGTTCCACTTTCATACATTACCAAAAAGAAAAGGCATGCCAAATCTGCCACCAAATTAAAGGGCAGAGGCTTTAAAACAAATTTCCAACCTATTGCAAATGAAAGCTATAGAAAAGGTTCCTCTCACAGAACAAGGCCAAGGATTTTATTCCAGACTATTCCTTGTCCCAAGAAAAGAAAAACAATGGAGGCCTATTCCAGACTTGTCCGCACTGAATACTTATCTCATTGTGCCAAAATTCAAAATGCTGACCCTACAGCAACTCCTTCCCATGCTGGGCAAGGGGTCTTGGCTGGTAACTCTAGACCTCAAGGAGGCATACCTGCATGTCCCTATCAGACAAAGTTGCAGAAGACACCTCAGATTTCTTGCAGGTTCAGAGCATTATCAATTCAATTCTCAGCATTGCCCTTTGGCTTATCTACTGCTCCCAGAGTATTCACGAAATGCCTGGCATCAGTAATTGCACACTGCAGACTTCAGGGGATTCAAATATACCCATATCTGGACGACTGCCTTATACAAGCGGACAGCCAACAAACTTTGGTAAAACACTTGAATTATGCCATCCGCCTACTTCAGGATTTGGGATATACAGTCAACATTCACAAATCAAGACTTGTTCCATCCCAAAGGATAATTTTTCTGGGTGCGAAACTAGATACAACCACCCAAATGGCTTTTCTCACGGAAGAAAAACAAAGACAACTACCGGATTACTTCGAAAATCTGACAAAACAAACTCAGCTGACTGCAAGGAAAATCCTGCAGGCCCTGGGTTATATGGCATCTTGCATTCTTCTGATTCCACAAGCAAGGCTACATATGAGGAAACTACAATGGTACCTAAGGAGTTTATGGTCTTAGCACAGTCACAGCCTAGAAGCTTTGATACCACTCATTCCATGCCTTCAAAAGGAATTTCTGTGGTGGGCTCAAGCAAGCCAGTCAAACGAGGGCCTGCCCTTCAGCAAACCAATAATCAGCCAAACCATTACAACGGACGCTTCGGACCATGGATGGGGAGCACACATGGAGGGCAGATGCAGTCAAAGACTATGGTCACAGAAAGAATTGCACATGCACATAAACCAAAAGGAAATGCTGGCGGCGATACATGCAATCGAGGCCTTCAAACATTTTCTGCACCAAGGACACCTGCTAATAAGGACAGACAATACCACAGTTATGTGGTACATAAGCAAGTAGGTACCCATTCCTACCCTCTTTGCAGGCTGGCAATGAATCTTTGGGAACTTTCCCTAAAAATCAATATAGAACTGCAATCCCAGTTTGTGCCAGGAAAAGACAATATACTGGCGGACAGTCTAAGCAGAAATATCATGGATCCACACGAATGGATGCTGCACCCAGACATCTTCCTTCAGATAACACAATCATGGGGGAGGCCGGACATAGATCTTTTTGCCTCCAACAACAACCATCAGCTGAAGAAATTCTGCTCAAGGACATACCACCCACAAGCATGGAAAGTGGACGCCCTCTCTTTCAGCTGGAATACTCTAACAGTGTATGCATTCCCACCTCTTCCATTAATGACCAAGGTCTTACTGAAAATCAGGACAGAGCAGCCAAAAGTGATTCTGATAGCTCCGGACTGGCCCAGACAGCACTGGTACCCACTGTTAAGGCGCATGTCACGCACAAAACCGTGGCCTCTACCACAATGGCCACTTCTTCTGACACAACACAACTACAAAACTCTGCACTCCAGCCTGAAAACCTTGCAGCTGACAGCCTGGAGAATACCTTGACTCCTCACCAGGATAAGCTATCCAAGACAGTGAAGGACATCATCATGGAAGCTCGCCGGCCTTCCACAAGAAAGGCATATTCAGCAAAATGGAAAAGATTTCGCACTTGGAGCACCACAAAGGGCCTAGATGCGACAGTGATGAACATGGCACATATCCTGGAATACTTGGCAGAAATGCTCCACAATGGCCTTTCTTACTCCTCCATAAAAATTCATGCTTCAGCAATTTCAGCAGAATACAATACTGATCCACCTGTCTTCTCTCATCCACTCCTAAGGCAGTTTCTAAGGGGAATTAAAAACATCAATCCTCCAAGGAAACCACCAGTGCCTACATGATGGGACCTTAACTTCATGTTGGAGAAATTAACTCTACCTCCCTTTGAACCAGCAGCATCTTCAGAATTACAGTTCCTGTCTTGGAAGACTGCCTTCCTTCTGGCCATAACCTCAGCAAGAAGAGTATCTGAGTTGCAGGCCCTTATGGCAGTACAACCATTTCTTATTTTTCATCAGGACAGAGTCTCATTGAGAACCAATCCTTCATTCATGCCAAAGGCGGTGTCCAGGGTCTCACTGAACCAAGCTATTCACCTGCCTACCTTCTTTCCTAGTCCACAGAACAAAGGAGAGAAACTTCTGCATACCCTGGACATTCACAGACAGTTGCGCTACTACTTGGACAGAACTAAGACTTGCAGAAAAACTGACCAGCTATTTGTAGCATATGCTGCTGGTGTACAAGGAAAAGCAATTTCCAAACAGACAATTTCCAAATGGATAGGGAATTGCATTCGATTCTGTTACTCTTTTCATGGCAAAACTGTGCCAGCTAACATTAGACCTCATTCCACCAGAGCCACAGCCACCGCCACAGCCTTCTTAAGAGGGGTGGCTACCAAGGACATTTTAGAAGCTGCTACATGGAGCTCCGTGCATACATTTTCCAAGCATTAAAACTTACCCTTATATTCCAGATCCAGAGCAGGCTTTGCTACGGCAGTCCTGCAGGGCATTTTAGCTACACCATCCTTTTCTTAGATCCTACCACCCCCAGCTTGGCTATGGTATTCTACCCATATGCAAGGACTGCAGATGCATCCTTGATGGACATAGTACAGTTTTGTACCTACCATAAATGTAGATGTCCGATAGGTATGCATCTGCAGTCAGGTTTACCCTCCCTCCTTCCCCTCTGTGGTATTTCCTGGGTACTTATCCCTCTTATAGCTAGCTGGGGTTATCTATTATGGTGTATTTGTTTTATATTACTGTGCATGTTTGGAATTTTTTGCATCTCTCCAAATTTAGCCTTCCTTAGAGGGCACCTGGCATCTGGGGCAAGAAAAACTGAGGAAGATGGCGTCTGCTGACGTTTTTATACCCCAGACGCTATGACGTCGGGGAGAGGGTGACATCAGCTGACGCCGGACCCAGACTTTGGAATCCGGCCGACCGAAGGGCTGCCTGAGGCAGGACAAACCCATATGTAAGGACTGCAGATGCATACCTATCGGACATCTACATTTATGGTAGGTACAAAACTGTACTTTCTTGCCCACAGTTTGTACTGAAACTAACCTTAACCAGATTATAGATTTGCCATTGTTCTTTTTTAAACACACCAACAACCTAGAGTATATGCTGCACAAGCTTGATGTTCATAGACAGCTCAGATTTTACTTGGCTAGAACAAAAGCATTCAGGAAATCTTTTTGTTTCCTTTTCAGATTCCAGAAAAGGTATGCCAGTGGCAAAAACAACACTGTCTAAATGGCTATCTGATTGTATCACATTTGTTTATTCAGCTGCTAATATGCCCTTACAACACAAAATTAAGGCTCATTCTTCCAGAACAGTGTCTACATCTTCTGCTTTTTTTTGCTAGACTTTCTATAGACAACATTTGTGCAGCAGCCACTTGGTCAAGACCTCATACCTTTATCACTTATTACAAAGTTGACAGGGCCTCCTTTGGGTCTACTGTCCTGAAAAACCTCCTCCCGTGAGCCACCCAAGAAAGATGGTGCTTGGGACACTACCCATCTGTAAGAATGAACGGCAAGATAGACCAGTTTCATATAAAGAAATTATGCACTCACCATAACATTCCATGTGAGTTGTTCATCTCACCTTCATTCTTACTTCCCACCCTCCTGCCCCCTCCAGGGTTTTTCAAGGACCGAGATACTAGATTCTTCCTGGTTTCTCAAGCCTTCTATGGCTTTCTCCTAAAAAGTGATAGAATGACACATGGTATTATTAAACGCCACAAACAAGATCTGAGGTAACTCCAGGTGCATCATGGGATAGGGACTTGGCCTCGAGCTGTCTGAAGACCTCGAGCTTTTTTATAGGTTGACTCAGAGCCAAGGATAGTCTCCGAACCCATCTGTAAGAATTGAAGGTGAGATGAACAACTCACATGGAATGTAATGGTGAGTACATAACTTATTTTTATAGCTCATTGCAGGCTACAGGGTATCCACATTTTTTTTCATATTCGGCTAACTTGCTTATCTTTGGAGTGTTTCTCAAGGTGTCAGGAATCATGAGACGAGATGTTTGTGCAAACTGGGATTCCAAAAGAACATTCAAAAGTCTTTCTTGACTCGCTCGCATAGGATTGTATTCATGGAATGCCTCTTTTTTTGACTCGCTCACATAGGATTGTGTTTCTGGAATGTCAAATAGACACCTTGGTTCAAAGAGCTTTTCTTCCACTGTGGAAAAAGACAGATCTTTATTTAGATCTGTTTTCAAGGTTTTAGACTCAGACTTCACCAAAGGAATATTTCAGGATTTGGGGTATCATGGCGTCTACAATTCTTATGATAACCTGGGTAAGACTCACACGAGGAAGATGCTGTGGAATCTGAAGTATCTTTGGTCCCAGCACCATCATCATTTGTTCTTTCAAATCCCAATCTTGGGGTTT
The DNA here is from genome assembly GCF_019279795.1 of Protopterus annectens. Taxonomy (NCBI): domain Eukaryota; kingdom Metazoa; phylum Chordata; order Ceratodontiformes; family Protopteridae; genus Protopterus; species Protopterus annectens. The sequence goes on from NC_056737.1 coordinate 714,759,844, forward strand.
GTCAGAAGTAGTCATTTGGTGGAAACAGCAAATATCATTAAATCCAGGTCTCCCATTCTCCCTCGCTGCTGCAAAGCAGTCAGTCACCACACATTCCTTGGACTTTACTTGGTGACCAGTCCTGGGGGAATAGAAGTGCAAGGTATGTGGAACACCAAGGACAGACACAACCACATAATACAAAAGATGCTTTCTCTAATCAAGTTACCCGATCTGAGTCTTCAAGTTGTTACAGACAATACCACAGTTATGTGGTGCATCAGCTGTCAAGGGGCAACAGTTAATACCCCCTTTGTCAACTAGCCATGTTAGCTTGGAATATAGCTTTACAACACAGTCTCACTCTACAGGCATCCTGCATTCCATTAGTGCAAAACTGTGTGGCAGACAAGCTGTGGAGAGCAAGGGCAGACCCTCACAAATAGAAACTAGATCAGGGTGTCCTTTTTGATCCATCTGTGGGGAGTTCCTCAGGTAAACCAGTTTGCCTTCTCTCTGAACAATCAGCTGGCAAGATTCTGCTCCAGGACTCCATGCATGAAGGCCTGGAAGACTGGTGCCTTTCTTTTCCTTGGACAGGAATGTTCCTGTATGCTTTTCTGCCATTTCCATTGATATCCTGGGTACTTCTGAAGATTTGGAATGAATCTCCCAAGATCATTGTGGTGACTTCTTTCTGGCCCAGGCACTGTGGTACTCCCTTCTTTTGGAAATGGCCAAGGGCAGTTACCACAAGCTTCCTCACTGACTGGATCCATTTACAGAAGATAAAGGTTGTGTGAGAACACCCCAACACCAATCAACTTCAACTGACTGCGTGGATGATAGGGTCTTAATTGTCTTTAATACCTATTTATTGAGGATGTGAAGCAGGTACTAATGGAGGCAAGAAAGCCTGCTACTAAAAAAATCATGTATTAGCAAATGGAAAAGGTTTTCTGGTTGATGCCAACAACATAACCAGCATCTGTTCAGGGGTAGTTATTCTCTGGTTTCACAATAGTTGAATGAGTTAACCTTGATGGAGTAAGAAAGGCTGTGTATAAGCAATTTCAGCACGTCTGCCAATGGATCCTCCTCTTTGAAAGCTTTCTTGTGTTAAAATGTTTTTAAAAGGGGTTTTGCATAAGAGGTCTACTAGAAAACCAATTATCTTCCTCCATCGGATCTCAGTTTGGTGTTAGAGAAGCTAACACTTGCTCCATTTGAACCTGCTAACCTGGCTGACTTTAGGTTTTTAACATGGAAAACAGTCTTGCCCTTCTTGCAGAGGTCAGAACAGTCGATATGAGTTGCAAGCTCTTTTATGGTGAGTCAACCTTACCTTGTGTTCCATAGGGTTTCTTTGAGAGCTAATACTGATATTCGAGTTTACTTTAAGACAAATCGTCAATCACCCTGTTTTCTTTCCTGAACCTAATAATGAGGGGGAGAGGATATTTCATAGCTTGAATGTCCAAAGACCACTCTAGTACTATCTTTTAACCAAATTAAATCTTTCAGATCTTCGTATCAATTGTTCCTTTCTTGTAAAGATAAGAAGGGGCAGTCTGTGTCTAAGCAGACACCCAAGTGGTTGTTTAAGGCTATTACCTTTTATTATACTTACGGGTGCTCCGGTTTCTTCCCACATCTCAAAGACATGCTGTTGTAGGTGGATTGGACACTCTAAATTGGCCCTAGGTGTGCCTTCTGTGGAAGGTTGGGTGACAGGCTGGCAACTCGACACCGTAAAACTCCACCGCCAATCATTCTGTAGACTGTTGTTCTGCAGTGGTGACCCCTAACCGGGATAAGCCAGAGATGATGATACTTGCCACCAAAAAAAACTGTTCCAGGCAGGATCAAGGCCAACTGTACCAGAATCTTGGGCTTTATCTGTAGCTTTTAGGAAAGTGTTGAATTCTAGAAACAGCAACTTTATCCATTGTGTACATATTCTACAAAGCACTATAAGCTTGGTTCCTTCTTTAGGTCTTGATTAGGCTTTTCAAAGACCGTTCTGTAGGGGCTTCTGGATGCCTCTCCTTCCACCTCCCAACTTTGGAAGCTATGGTAATCTACCCATTTAAGTTGGGATACTACAGCAGTGATAAATGTGAAGAACTTAGTATAGTTGTGTAAGTAAACTTACCATAACATTAGATGTTCAAATGATCACTGCTGCAGTAGCCGTTCCCTCCTTCCCATCTCCTTTGTTTCTTGGTGCATTATTGACAGGGTATGGACTTTATTTTTTGTTTTTCCTAGCATTGTCCTTTCAGGGTTCAGCCTCCCTCTCTCTGTTGGCATGAAATCTGTGACTGGGTTGGTGGCCAAACCTGTCTTTATTCAAGTGAGCTTGAACTAACTGGGTGTGGGGAAGGTATTCCAAGGCATTTGAAGCTGGCTAGCGGTTGTATCCTTGCAGGATGTCACCCCCTATAACTTAGGCTGCTGCAGAAGTTATCATTTGAACGTTTGCTGTTATGGTAAGTTTATTTACATAATTGTACTGTTAGGGGTTTTCAGACAGACAAGGATGAGTTTCCACCAGCAGCTCACTGCCAAATGACATCTCTGTTGGAGTAACCGTTGAAATTTAAGTTGGCCTTTGTGAATTGAGTTTGGGGTGCCTTTCTTTCTGCACAAAAAATACCTAAATTAGGAAAAGGCCTTTCTTTCTGCATAAAAATACCTAAATGTCTAGGGGAAAGTGGAGGAAGAAGTCTAGGTCATGCCACCTTTGGCGCCTGTGACCAAGGATGTCTTCTTGGCAACCTAGAGGCACACAGACTCTGCTGCACCATCCCCCAAACAAAGGACCCCTTAAAAAGCCTTTTGGCTGAAGAGGGCGATTCCTCTATTAGGTGTCTGCAGGCTGACTTTTGTGATGGTCAGCCCTTCCTAGGTTCCAGAGAGACCTAAGCTCTGGATAGTTGTGGTTAGAGAGTATACTCCTCCATCAGACTGAGGCTTAGAACTGTCAACTGCTCAAACCCAGTATCCACATTCCAGTCCTTCATAGTGGATCAGTGGACCTTCTTATCTTGGGCTGAAGAAGAAACTGGTCAAGAAACTCTGCAGTTTCCATAGTGGGCTGCAGTGCAGTATGCTGTAACTTCTGTGAAGCAGTGGCTAGAGATTCACGTTAAAACATGATGCGACTACAATTATCCACCTTCAAGGAAGAGATGAAACAACATTTTGGTTGCCTAATTCAAGTTGAACTGTTCATCTGAAGTAGCTAACTTTATTTTATCTGCAACCTGTGGGTATATGGATCCATATCGGATCCGAGCCAGCAACTTTTTTTCTAGCATCTGCTCCAAGCTCTGAGCTCCTCCCCTTACCCATAATGCCCTACCATCTCCTATCTTCCCCTAGATCTCGTTTGCCGCGCCAGTAGTGTGCATTGTGGTCTCCTTTGCTCTGAACTCAGGGATAGTAAGTGTTATTAATACTTAAATCTAGTGCGTGTCTGAGTGATTTTTTTTCCCTTCCTCCCCTTGTTTAGTGTATCGCTTGTTTGTCGGTTTAAAAAAAAAAAATTGTTAACTTGATAGAGTAGTTGTTAGGCCTGCCCTTCCCCTACCTGTGTTTGTGTGCGTTTTTTTTCCTGGAAGGTAGTATTTTCTTTTTGGGTGCAGGACCATGGCTGATCAGCCAAAATCAGTTTTCAAGAAATGTACAGTGTGTGACCATAAGCTCTCCCCGGCTTGCTTGGGAGTGGCACATTTGTCCACTCAATGTGCTATCTGCACCGGGTTCAATCCTAGGGCCCTTAGTTTCATAGGTAGGTACTAGGCTATCGGCCCAAGGGCCTACGCAAGCCTAGCCAACAAGGTTCCCTGGCTTACGCCACCCAAGAAAGTTATTTTCCTGTGCCACTGACGAGCAGAGACACAGAAGTGATCCCTGGGGTGTATTTCCTATTTCCCATCCACTCATCAAGATTTTTCTTGAAGAGTGCTAATGAAGAACTTTGCTTGACATAGATGAGTAGCCTGTTCCAGAGTATGGGAAGTCTCTGGGATAGGAATCTATCAATCCAGCATGTCCTGTTTATTGTGGTGACAAGGTTTAGGTTCCTTGAGTGTGTAGCTCGGAGGGATTGGGATTTCTTTAGGTGTAACATGTCCAACAGCCCTGGGTTTGACATAGCTTTATATGTTAGGCAGAGATCACCTCTGAGTAGGCGATATGCTACGGAGTAAAGCTGGAGTTTTTTGAGGCGGTCAGTATAGGGCATTTGTTTGAGTCCAGTAATCCTTAGGGATCGGAAGGCCAAGTTAGTAGCCAAAGGCCTTCTCCCCACTTCGATGCTGGAATCTGCCATGGACTCATTTTCTAGTGCTCAACCTCCCACCCAGACAGGGACTCAACCTCCCTCATCTTCTTCTGGTGATGGGTCTAATAAAGACAAATCTACAGTCAGCGTGGCCGACAAGGAAAAAGACAAAGAAAGGTGCAGAGAGGATATGGACAAGAGAAAGGGCAGACATCGCAAGAGATCCCCAGACAGGGAGCTGTTTCTTAGTCCCCCTTCTAAGGCCATGAGGCTTGTTTCTCCATGGCTCCGGTCTCCTTGTTTCTCACCGGAGCCATTGGAACATTCGGACCCAAGGCCTTCCTCCCCATTGCGCAGACCAGCCAGATCCTAGTCGATGGCCTCGTCGAGGTCGACTCGGAGTTTATCGGACATGGACAGGATGATGTGGAGATTCATTCAGACCCAAATACAGATGGGAGTCTTGCCAGGCCCCTCTCCCTCTGGAAGGGGGACCGCCATGCCTTTTTTCCGCCCAGTCTCTCCTTCCCCGATCCATGCTTCAGGGCTGTTGGATCTGAGGATTTTCGGAGCTGGTAGCTTGGTGCCAATGGTTCCTCCAACCTCGAATCTGGCTGTTGCCTTGAGTTCCTCAGATCTGATTTGTTCGGATCCGAGCGACTCTCAAAGCCATGGACAGGGAGTCTGACCCAAGGGAATGGATTCTTCGGCTCCAACCTTTTTGGATCCGACCTGTTTCCTCTGACCTCAGGCTACCCTTGCTTCAGCTCCAGTCCCCACTTCGGATCCGGGGAGGGCGTCTTCCTTGCTGGGTGCTAAGGAGGTCCGCTCTCCCTCAACCTTCAAAGTGGTGGAGAGGGTTCTCTCTCAGGGATTGAGACCCCAGCCCATCTCCTCGGATTCCACCCTGGCCCCCCCTGGATTTGGCAATGACTCCCTTCATCCTTCCTTAGGGACAGCCCGTGCCAGAGGATCCCCAGGTTAATTTCCCTGAGGAAACCCCTGCGGCTCACGAATCCCCTTCTGAGAGTCCCACTGAAGAGGGTCACAATAAGCGCAAGTGCAAGAGGAGGCACTTGGACTCCCCTGAGTCCCTCACTGCGGACACTGACTTAGATGATGGAGAAGGTTCCTCCAGGTCACCTCCTGAAGATGTCTCCTTCAGAGAAATCATGGAGATCCTCCGCCAGAGGGGAGGTTGGTCAGCCCCAAAACCTTCTGTGGATGAGTCAGTGTTCCTGGAGGCCTTTGGCACTGGCCCATCTACTTCCTGGGTGTCCCCACCAGCGGACCCCTTGGTGGACCTTATCACCATGCGGGCATGGAAGGAGCCTGATACCGTAGAGCCCATCTCCAAACTCCCTGACAAAATTTTATCTCCCCCTTCCGACAGACAACCTTGGTCAAAAGTAGCCCCAGTTGACGCTATGTTAGTTGCAGCAGCCGCAAAGAAGGAACTAGCACAGGAGAGTTCCTCAGTCCACCCTTTAAACAAGGAGTCCAGGTTGGTGGATAGGTTTGGGAAGTATGTCTGTTCCTCAGCGACCTTTTCAATCCGTGCGCTGAATTATTTGTCACATGTGATCTGGCTTTAGTGAGACCTTGCTTCAGAATTCGCTGAGTCACCCCCAGAGTCTTTATCGCTGCAGGACAGACAGTGGTTCTTTGAGAAAATGTCTGCTCTGAAGTCAGTCTCAAACACGTCGATGCTGTTCCTTTCCCATGCCATGGAAGGAGCAGCTAGGGTGGCTGAGGCAGGCATAGCCATGAGGTGTCATGCCTGGCTCAGGTTGTGTTAGTTTGCAGACCCTTTCAAGGCGTTGTTTATCAACACTCCCTACAACGGTTCTTCCCTTTTTGGGAAGACAGTATGTGACACACTTGTCCAGAGTGAAAAGGATGGGAAGACTTTGTCTGCCGTCGGATCCACTTCTCTAGGAATCAGAGGGCAGAAGAAGATGTGGTTCCGAAAATCTCAGTTTTCCCGGGACTCTCAGGACAACTATTCCCCCAGAGGCAGAGGGGGACAGGATCGACGCCGACCCAGAGGTAGAGGGGGACCCAGGAATTTTGGGTCTGGGGAACCTTTTTCTGATAGACCCGGTCAGCAGCCCTGAGGGGTTGCCTGACTGTCCTACTCTGGAAGCAGTCTGAGGAAGATTGTCCTTACACCCAGCGGCATAGGAGTCCATTATGACAGATCGGTGGATGTTGCAGATAATATCCAGAGGTTGCACTATCCCATTTGTTGCCCCTCCAAATATTCCAAAACACCTCCCGGATGTTCCACCCGCTCACAGGGAGGCCGCAGCTCTAGAGGTTTCAAAGCCGCTTCTCAAACGAGCCATCGAACGGGTCCCCCCGATCAGTCCAGATCAGGTGTCTACTCAAGGTTCTTTTTGGTGCCAAAAAAGACAGGGGACCTCAGGCCCATTCTAGACCTGTCAACATTATACCTGTCTGTAGCCAAACAGAAATTCCGGATGGTCACCCTACAGTCCATTCTACCTTATCTCCGAGAGTGCGACTGGATGTGCTCATTAGACCTCCAGGATGCTTACTACCACATCAAAATACACAGAAGCTCCAGGAGGTTTCTGCGCTTCCGTCTGGGAGCCAGTCATTTTCAGTTCAGAGCCCTACCCTTTGGTCTCACCACAGACCCCAGGGTGTTCACCAAGGTAATGGCAGTTGTAGCGGCTCACCTGAGGCTTCAGGGTAGTCAGGTGTTTCCATACCTGGACGACTGGCTCTTCGCTGCGCCCAACAAGCATCACATGTCTGGCCCGAGATTGCTTCATTCGGTTGGCAGATCTACTAGAAATTACAGTCAATGTTCAGAAATCCCATTTGCAACCAGTACAAGTTCTAGACTTCATTGGGGCACAGCTAGACACTTTGCAGATGAAGGTATTCTTAACTCCAGACAGGATCTTACACCTCAGGTGCCACATAGCTCAGGTAGTGAACTCCAAGTCTCCAAAGGTAAGCGAGGTTCTCCGGGCTCTGGGGTCCATGGCTGCCTCAATATCAATTCTCCCTTGTGCGCACCTTCATATGCGGGTTCTTCAATGGACTCCTAGCTTTTCAATGGTCTTGGCTAGAACTGCCCATGGAATTTCCAATCAAGATCAGTCACGTCTGCAGAACATCTCTTCTTTGGTGGTTAAGTTCACCGGAGATATCAAAAGGATGCCCCTTCACATCATCTCCAGTCCAAGCCACAGTGACCACGGATGCCTCCCAACTCGGGTGGGGGGGACACTGTTTGGGAAGGACAGTCCAAGGCATGTGGTCCCAGTCAGAGACCAAGTTGCACATAAGTGTTCTAGAGATGAGGGCAGTGCTTGTAGCGGAGGAAGCCTTTCACACTGTCCTTCCTCTCTGATTGATTGCAATTCAGTCAGACAACATGTCGGTTGTCTGGTATATCAACAAGCAGGGGGGAACCAGATCCTAGCCCCTATGTCGCGAGGCCATAAGAGTGTGGGAATGGGCGATCTCCAGATCCTAGCCCCTATGTCGCGAGGCCATGAGAGTGTCGGAATGGGCGATCTCCACCGGTTGGTTTCTGATAGCAAAGCACATCCCGGGCTGCTCCAACATTTTAGTGGACAGATTGAGTCAGGCTGTTCTGATGCTGAACGAGTGGTCTGTGAAACAGTCAGCGGAGGTGATCTTCCTTGCATGGGGTCAGCCTTGCTGTGATCTCTTCGCATCTCCTTCCAACTTGAAGTGCAGCGAGTTCTTCTCTGATTCCCTCACCAGGGGAAGTCCCCAGAAACGCTCTGGTCCATGCTCCCCCCCCCCCCACGGGCTTCTGTATGCTTATCCACCATTGCCACTCATTCTGAAATTTCTTCAGAAAGCTTGCCGACTGCGGTGCAAAGTTATCCTCATTCTCCCGTTCTGCCCTCGTCAGGTTTGGTTCCCATTCCTTTGGTCTCATCTCATAGCTCCCCTGTGTGTTCTGGATCCCTGCCAGGATCTAATCTCCCATCCGTCGGGGTCTCTTCCGCCCGATCTGGGTAGCCTCAAGCTGACAGCCTGGTTGCTCCAGTTCTGTTGATTGCCAGGACTCCCGGTCTTTCATCCCTGGTAAAATCCATTCTGGTGGCTTCTCTTAAAGATTCCACTAGGAAACTTTATCGTAGTAAATGGAAGCACTTTTCCATTTGGGCCTCACAGAGAAAACTAGATCCCTTTACAGCCCTTGTTCCAGTGGTGTTGGATTTCCTGTTTGGCATTTTTCAGCAAGGAGCTAGTTCCTCCACAGTGAAAGTACAATTGGCAGTCATTTCTAATTTTCATGTTGATGAAGACAACATTGCCTTCACCTCCTCTAGGCTGTGTAAGGCTTTTCTTAAAGGTACTTTTCTGTTAAGTCCATCTGTCAAGGATTCAGTGCCTCCTTGGGACCTTACCTTTGTTTTACAGGTGTTGGTGGCTCCTCCGTTCAAACCTGCAGCTTCGGTGGATTCTAAATTTTTGTCCTGGAAGACCGCTTTCCTAGTCGCTATTACATCTGCTAGGAGGGTTTCTGAGCCTCAAGATCTGTCTGCCATGCCTCCGTATTTGGTCTTCCACAAGGTTAGGGTCTCTCTCCGTACTAATCCTTCCTTCTTACCCAAAGTGGCCTCTGAAGCAAACATAAACCAGTCCATTAATCTGCCCGTTTTCTTCCCTAACTTCCAAAATAAAGGTGAATGCAAACTTCATTTGTTAGATGTTCATAGACAGCTTTGTTTTTATCTTCATAGAACAAAGTCTTTCCGCAAGACTGACCAATTGTTTTGTTTCCTTTTCCAAAGCATTTCTGGGAAAAGCTATTTTTAAAGTTTCTTTGGCCAAATGGAAAGGTTGAGCTCCTCCTGGTATTGTTAAGGCTCACTCTACCAGGTCCATGATGACTTCTGCTGCTTTTTGTTCTAGGGTGCCTTTGGGTGACATTTGTGCAGCAGTGACCTGGGCCAATTCACATACCTTCATTTCCCATTACAAATTAGGTCTGATTTCTAGGGGTCGAGCATCCTTTGGCTCTGCGGTGCTCAGGAATATCCTTCCATAAGGGCCTCCCAGGATTCTAGTTGCTGGGGGCTCTGTCCCACAGGTTGCAGATAAAATGAAGTTAACTACTTCAGATGAAGTTATGTACTCACCATAACGTTCCATCTGAGTAGTTCTACTTCATCTTTCTGCAACATTCCCTCCCTCCGTCCCCCGGACCTTGTCCTGTCCTTTCAGGTTTGGTTCATTGGGCTGAGTTGCTTATGTTTTTAGTTGCAGCAAACTCAATCTGAGGGAAGACAGGAGATGGTAGGGCATTATGGGTAAGGGGAGGAGCTTGGAGCAGATGCTAGAAAAAAATTGCCGGCTCAGATCCGATACGGATCTGTATACCCACAGGTTGCAAAAAATGAAGTGCAACTACTCAAATGGAGCGTTATGATGAGAACACAACTTCTTTTTTGTCATGGCCTTTTTTGAGACCTAATGTAACACCTGTTAAGAAAATTAGCCATCAACGCCGGCAAAAGCTTTCAATGTCCTTCTATTCTCATGTTGCAGTATTTGTAACTGTAAGGAGGTCGCTGCCTGCAGCACTGGACATCCAGCCAGTCTGCCAAAGTCTTAGGATCAAGGGTACATGCAACGCTGCATGTCAGAGCCATAAACTTACATCAGCTATAAAGGTGATGTCTGCATGCACTCACTTCAGAACTTTTCTGCCCCAGTGTTCTCCAGACATCTGATCGCCAGCTCCAGAATCAGTTCACTCGTTTGTTTTGGCCATCCAGTACAGATAAGTGCCCGTATGGGTTTTTTTGTTTACCTGTCTTCTAGCTTTTCAAACATACATGTCAGCTAGAAAGGAGCAAGCTAGGAAGGAAGGAGAAGTGTGCTTGTGGAAGATGAGTTCCACATAAGGACATGCATGATCGGTGTTTGTTTTAGTTAGGTGAAAGCCACAATCATATGTCTTGCGACATCTGCAAGTCTTTTGTGCCAGAGACACTGTGCAGCCACTTGGCTGCCTTAAAACTTTTCTTAGAAAAACAGAAACTCCGACATTTGGCATTGGGTATGGAGGGTGGGGTAGGTACCGCCAAGGAGCCGTCTTGGAAGAAGGCCAAAAAAGTTGGGCCTGACACCCATGCTGCACCTCAGGAGTCCGGTGAGACTCTCTTGAGGCAGATGTTAGAACAGGGTCACATCGGACCTTGGTTTCACAGCTAGAACTGGGAATCATGGTGGAAGCCGGTTCAGCAGAAACCGAGTACGCCCACTGAGGTTGATCAGGCATCAGCTACTGATGGTGAGAGGGAATCGTGCCTCATGGCATTGGAGGGGCCAACTCCCCCCTTTCCATCCACCCAGGCATCGGCTCCAAAACCGACTCATCCTTCTGTTCCTCTTAAGAGGAAGCAAAATTTAAAAAACAGTAACAGAACCAGCTCCTGTGTGGGAAGCCTTTTCCCAAAATCTGTTCAGAGCATTCCAGGCCCTTCAGTCTTAGGTGCCCCAACCAGCTTCTACACCTGTGCAGGCCTTAGATGGGTCAGAGGAAGAGGTCTCCTCTCCTGATTAATCACTTACTTATTGTTCCCAAATTGATCTCCCAAGGACTTCATTACTCCTAAGGAGCAGGCCCACTCTTAGTCCTAAATCTCCAGGGAAAGAATTCTCTTTTGGAGACACCATTTCTCTTGTGAGAGTGCATTTCAAATGACAGGTCTCAGATGTTTCTGAAACTAAAAAGAGGTATTTTTGGCTACTACAGATGGACCAGCCTTCCCCATTTGCAGTCCCTCCTCTACTCCCAGCCTGTCATAGGCTGCAGCTCAGGCCCCTGATTCTCAGCCCCCAGCTTCCAAATGTCCAGATAAATTTTATAAAGTTCCTCAGGATACACAGCTCTTGTTCAAGAGCCCACCTGTAGAACCAGCTGTCATAGCAGTGTCAGCAGACATCCTGTAGACAGCTTTCTTCCACTTGTCTGTTTCCCACAGATAAGGTCAGCAAGTTTATGAATAGGCGGGGAAAGAAAATTTATATTTCTTCCACACTGGCCATTGGAGCCCTAAGTTATCAAATGCACATGGCTAGGTTTGTTTTAGGTACCCTGTCCAAAGCCTGTGCACTAATGCCAGATGTGCCAGACTCTCCTGCTAAGTCACAACTCTCCGTCCTGCTCTCTACTGCCTCTCAGGTGACCAGGCACTCCAAGTGTAGTTATGATGCAGTAGAAGCATCTTCCAAATCTGCAGCCTCAGGTTCTGTCCTGAGAAGATACTGCTAGGTGGCTACAGCCTCTTCCCATGGATGTACAAACCAAATTGCTGGATGTGCCACTTTGATAATAAGGCCCTTTTTGGTACAGCTTCTGTAGAATTCCTAAAATCTCTAGAAGAAAAAGACAAGGAGCTACAAAATTGTAAACTTTTGCTAGTCACAGCTGTTCCTAGATACCATAGGAACTACCCTCAAAGGACCAGTTTTGGTAGGAGGCAGTCTTAGTCTGCTGCCCCACAGGCTAAGGGATGGAGACGGGCTAGGAAACCCTCCACTCCTAGAGATTATCCTCCTCTTCAACCCCTACTTTCTTTCGGAGGCAGCCTGACCCTGACTGAGCCACTCCACTGTCTCAAATTCATTACCCACTTCCCACCCCCTTGTCCCTCCGCCTCACCCTTTTCCTACCCTTCTGGCGGAAGATCACCTCAGAGGCTTGGGTCCTCTCCATCATCCAAAAAGGTTATTTTATGACTTGGTGGACAGTTCCTCCTTTCCAGGGGATACCCCAACCCCCTCCAAGTCAGCTTCATCTCTTTCTTCTAATTTTCTATCCGCTCCTAGCTCAGGGCACCATAGAAAGAGTACCTCCAGATCAGACAAGCAAGGGATTTTACTCCAGGATGTTTTTGGTCCCAAAAAAAGATGGTCCTTGGAGACCAGTTTTGGATTTGTCGGTCCTCAATCTGTTTCTCAAGGTGCCTACCTTCAAAATACTCACCTCGCATCATTTCCTACACCTCATCCCCCACTGAGCTTTCATGATATCCATTGATCTGAGAGATGTCTGTCTTCATATCCCCATTCACCCCAGCTACAGGGAATTCCTACATTGCTCAGTGGGGTCCTTGCATTTTCAGTTTTCTACATTGCCATTTAGGCTCTCTACAGCTCCAAGAGTATTCACAAAGTGCCTAGCTCCAGTTATCACCCACTGCAGAATGCAGGGCATACAAATATATCCATACCTGGACAACATATTAATCCTTCACTAGGACTGCCACACCCTTTACCATCACCTACACATGGTGCCCGAAACCTTGGCAGACCTAGGGTTTACTGTGAACCAGCAAAAGTCTCACCTGACACCTACCAAAGACCTGGTCATCTTAGGGTGCTGGATAAGAACCAACAAGATGACAGCCATCATTCCCTGCCAGAATGTAGAAGCCCTCAACCATTACCTTCAAATGCTTCTCTCTCTCCAAACAGTATCAGCCAGGGAATTCCTGAGAGTCCTAGGCCACATGGCATCCTTGATCCCCATGCTTCCCTTGGGAAGGCTGCATGTAAGAAAGTTCCAGTGGGTCGTGAAGAATTGGGGGAACCAACATTCCGTCCCTCTGGATATTTCCCTCCCTCTTCTCCCATGCCTGAAAAAGATTTGGAATGGTGGATGGTATTCATCAACCTCAATTTGGGTATACCTTTGCAGATCCCTCCACCCTTACAACATCTACACAGATGCTTCAGACCTGGGTTGGAGAGCAGTTTTGCAAAACCACAACAACCAGAACAAGATTCAGGGAGAGCGGTCCCCCTCTGGCAAAAGGGATCACATCAATATCAAAAGAGATGAGGGCCCTATTCTTTGCATTACAAACATTCCACCAAATTCTCCTACCGGGCACCTTGAAAGTAGTTACAGGCAATGACTGTCCTATGGTAGATCAACAAGCAAGGGGGGGGGGGGAGACAAGATCCTGCCCACTTTGCAGCTTGGCAATTCAGATTTGGTCCCTAGCAACAAAACTACACATTCACCTGGAAGCAGTGTACGATGATGTTCATTGTGTTTCACTGTTGCAGTCATGCCTGTACGGTTCTCCCCTGCCGGCAGGCAGCCCTCGGTCGGCCAGAATCCCAAAGTCTGGGTCCGGCGTCGGCTGTTCAACCATGCTCCCTGACGTCAGAGCGCCAGGAGTATAAAGCTGACAGCCGACGCCATCTTCTCCAGTCTGCCGTGCGGTGATAGCAGATGTCCTTCAAGGATGCATCTGCAGTCCTTACATATGGGTTGTCCCTGCCTCTGGCAGCCCCTCGGTCGGCCGGATTCCAAAGTCTGGGTCCGGCGTCGGCTGATGTCGCCCCTTTCCCGACGTCACAGCGCTCTGGGTATAAAAGCGCCAGCTGACGCCATGTTCCTCAGTCTTTCTTGCCGCGAGGTGCCCGAAGCAGAAGCAGTTCGCAAGTGCCGGTCGGCCAGCTCCTGTGAGTTCAGCTACCGAAGACTTCAAAAAAGCTAAGTTCTCCGTTGGGGACTCTTTCTTGCCTTAGCCGATGTCAAATCAAACGCTTAAAGTTAATAATTGTTTATCTTGTGGGAAACAAATACCTCATAAGGATTTCCACTCTTACTGCTTACCCTGTCTAGGCCCAGACCACGACGTCTCGGCCTGTTCAGCCTGTGCTTCCTTCAATAAACGCACTCTTAGGCATCGGGCAGAGTTTGCAGAGGAATTTTTTGGGGACAATTTTTGTTATATCATGCCATCGGAGCTTCCGACAGCACATTTACCCAAAAAACAAAAGGATAAGGACCGACACACGTGGTCCGCGGTTCCGGCCGACTCCACACCTAGGCCTACCGCGGGTGTCTCGGTCTCTTCTGAAGCCGAATCTCTACCGCTTCAGACCGATGACACCGCACAACCGGTAACTTCGGTACCGGAGGCCATCCCCGGGTCGGTCATAGAATTTCCGTCTGAAACCGGTGCTCAGGAAATATCCGACACCATTTCTGTGGATAAATCTACCCCAGCACATGGGGCAGCCAGGCCTCCTGTATCCGTGTCCATTAAGGCCTTTACACGGGCTAAAGCTGCTAAACAGCCAAAATCTCTCCCTCCCAAGGCTATTCCTTAGGGATCCACTACCAGTTCACAAATCTTAACCTTGGCTGAGGACCTTATTTCCTTAATCAGGGGCACTCAGCCGCATCCAGACAGGGGCTCTCAGCCTCCTCCAGGCAAAAGGCCCAGGGTTGAGCAGACAGATCCCCAGTCTTCTGATGAGGCCTCAGATGACTCTGTCCTTTCGGACTACCAGGAGGAGGCCCTTCCGGCCTACGAGGATTCTGATGCAGAGGAATCTATTCCCTCGGCCTCCCCACCTGAAGAGTTTTCCTTTGGGGAGACCCTTCACACCGTGAGAGAGCATTTCAAATGGCAAGGCCAGGAATTCTCTGACTCCAGAAAGAGGTTAAGGACCTTTTTACATTTACCTCAGCATAGACCTTTGGCTATTCCTCCTGTTTTGAATGTTATAGAAGATGTGTACTCTGAGTCTAGTGCTTCTCCTGACTCACTTCCTCCGGCCCCTGTCAAACCTGTCTGGTACTACAGGGTCCCGGACTCACATCTATACCTTTACAAGGGCCACTCTGCTGACCCAGAAACCATTTCCCAGGGCCCTAAAGGGGTTACAACTACCACTACCAAGAACCCACTTCCTTCTGAAAGGGAATCCAGGGCTTTAGAGAGATGGGGTAAAAAAGTGTATACTTTTTCCACTCTTTCTGTGAGAGCATTAAATTGTCAATTCCATATGATACAGTATCAAGAGTATCTGTTAGATGAATTGCATAAAAATCTATCCTCTCCTGAACCCCTTGACCGCAAGACCCTTCAGGATCTGGTGCATAACTCTCAACAGGTTAGCAACCATTTCTTACAGTGTGGTTATGATGCATTGGAAGCTTCATGTAGGTCAGCACTGACAGGTGCAGTTATACGTAGACATGATTGGCTGAAGGAACAAACACTGCCAGATCATGTTAAAGCAAAGCTTCTGGATGCACCACTGGAAAAACAAAAATTATTTGGTTCCACGGCTCAAGAGGTCTTAAAGAAATTTGAAGAAAAGGCTAAATCAGTTCAAACAGTCAAAGATTTTCTCCAGGTCCAACCACCTAGATTCAGCAGAAATTGGCCTTCTAAGAATTGGTCTTTTCCGGACACAGACAGATTTCAAAGAGGGAAAAACAGATGTGGCAGAGGTAGAGGGCAAGCTCGAGGTTCCTACAGAGGACGTCAATGGCAGCCTCCTACCCAGAGAGGTAGTGCAGGACCTACATCTACTGCACAAGGACAAACTCAATGACTTGACTTTGACTCCGCCAACCAGGGCTCAATTGGAAGCACCTTTGGGAAGAAAGCTATCTTTATTCTCAGAAAATTGGCACAGTACTACAAAGGACAAATGGATACTGCAAATAATAGACAAAGGATACAGATTCCATTTTCATACATTACCAAGAAGACAACGCATGCCAAACCTGCCACCAAATCAAAGGGCAGAGGCTTTCAAGCAGATTTCCAAACTACTGCAAATGAAGGCAATAGAAAAGGTTCCTTTCACAGAGCAAGGCCAAGGATTTTATTCCAAACTATTCCTTGTTCCAAGAAAAGAAAAGCAATGGAGGCCTATTCTAGACTTGTCCGCACTGAATACTTATCTCATCGTGCCAAAATTCAAAATGCTGACCTTACAGCAGCTCCTTCCCATGCTGGGCAAGGGGTCCTGGCTGGTAACTCTAGACCTCAAGGAGGCATACCTGCATGTCCCTATCAGACAAAGTTGCAGAAGACACCTCAGTTTTCTTGCAGGTTCAGAGCATTATCAATTCTCAGCATTGCCCTTTGGCTTATCTACTGCGCCCAGAGTATTCACGAAATGCCTGGCATCAGTAATTGCACATTGCAGACTTCAGGGGATTCAAATATACCCATACCTGGATGACTGCCTTATACAAGCGGACAGCCAACAAACATTGTTAAAACACTTGAGCTATGCCATCCGCCTACTACAGGCCTTGGGATACACAGTCAACTATCAGAAATCAAGACTTGTCCCATCCCAAAGAATAATTTTTCTGGGTGCAAAGCTGGATACAAACACCCAAATGGCTTTTCTCACAGAAGAAAAACAAGAACAACTACCGGATTATTTCAAAAATCTGACAACACAAACCCAGCTTACTGCAAGGAAAATCCTGCAGGCCCTGGGTTTCATGGCATCTTGCATTCTGCTGATTCCGCAAGCAAGGCTGCATATGAGGAAACTGCAATGGTACCTAATGAGTCTATGGTCTCAACACAGTCACAGCCTAGAAGCTTTGATCCCCCTAATTCCATGCCTTCAAAAGGAATTCCTGTGGTGGGCACAAGCAAGTCAGTCAAACATGGGCCTACCTTTCAGCAAGCCTCATATAAGCCAAACCATCACAACGGATGCCTCAGACCATGGATGGGGAGCACACATGAAGGGCAGATGTATTCAGGGACACTGGACTCAAAAGGAATTGTGCCTGCACATCAACCAAAAGGAAATGCTGGCAGTGATACATTCAATCGAGGCCTTCAAACATTTCCTGCATCAAGGTCACCTGCTAATAAGGACAGACAATACCACAGTTATGTGGTACATAAACAAGCAAGGAGGTACCCATTCCTACCCTCTTTGCAGGCTGGCAATGAATCTTTGGGATCTTTCCCTAAAACGCAATATACAACTGCATTCCCAGTTCGTTCCAGGAAAGGAAAATGTACTGGCGGACAGCCTAAGCAGAAACACCATGGATCCACACGAATGGATGTTGCATCCAGACATTTTTCTTCAGATAACACAATCTTGGGGAAGGCCGGACATAGATCTTTTTGCCTCCCCCCACAACCATCACCTGAAGAAATTCTGCACAAGGACATACCATCCCCAATCATGGAAGGTGGACGCCCTATCCTTCAGCTGGAATGCTCTAACAGTATATGCATTCCCACCTCTTCCGTTAATGAACAAGGTCTTACTGAAGATCAGGACAGAACAACCAAAAAGTGATTCTGATAGTTCCGGACTGGCCAAGACAACACTGGTACCCACTGTTAAAAAGCATGGCACGCACAAACCCGTGGCCCCTACCACAATGGCCACTTCTTCTGACACAGCACAACTACAAAACTCTGCACTCCAGCCTGAAAACCTTGCAACTGACAGCCTGGAAAATACCTTGACTCCTCACCAGGATAAACTATCCAAGAGGGTAAAGGATATCATCATGGAAGCTCGGCGGTTCCACAAGAAAGGCATATTCAGCAAAATGGAAACTATTTCGAACCTGGAGCACCACACAGGGTCAGGATCTGACAGTGATGAGCATCCCACATATCCTTGAATACTTGGCTGAAATGCTCCATAATGGTCTTTCTTACTCATCCATAAAAATCCATGCTTCAGCTATTTCAGCAGAGTACAACACTGATCCACCTGTATTTTCTCATCCTCTGCTAAGGCAGTTTCTAAGAGGGATAAAAAACATCAACCCTCCAAGGACACCACCAGTGCCTACATGGGACCTTAACTTCATGTTGGAAAAATTAACGCTACCCCCATTTGAACCAGCAGCATCTGCAGAACTACAATTCCTGTCTTGGAAGACTGCCTTCCTTCTGGCCATAACCTCAGCAAGAAGAGTATCTGATTTGCAGGCCCTTATGGCAGTACAACCATTTCTCATTTTCCATAAGGACAGAGTCTCTTTGAGAACCAATCCCTCATTCATGCCAAAGGTGGTATCCAGGGTCTCACTGAACCAAGCTATCCACCTGCCTACTGTCTTTCCAAATCCACAAAATAAAGGAGAGAAACATCTGCATACCCTGGACATTCACAGACAGTTGCACTACTACTTGGACAGAACTAAGGCTTACAGAAAAACTGACCAACTGTTTGTAGCATACGCTGCTGGTGTACAAGGAAGAGCAATTTCCAAACAAACAGTTTCAAAATGGATAGGAAATTGCATTCGATTCTGTTACTCTTTTCATGGAAAAGCTGTGCCAGCTACCATCAGACTCATTCCACCAGAGCAACAGCCACCTCCACAGCCTTCTTAAGAGGGGTGGCTACAAAGGACATTTTAGAAGCTGCTACATGGAGCTCTGTGCATACATTTTCCAAGCATTACAACCTGCCTTTATATTCCAGATCCAGAGCAGGCTTTGCTACTGCAGTCCTGCAGGGCATGTTAGCTACACCATCCTTTTCTTAGGTCCTACCACCCCCAGCTTGGCTATGGTATTCTAACCATATGTAAGGACTGCAGATGCATCCTTGAAGGACATAGTACAGTTTTGTACCTACCATAAATGTAGATGTCCGATAGGTATGCATCTGCAGTCAGGTTTTCCCTCCCTCCTACCACTCTGTGGTATTCCTTGGGTACCTACCCCTCCTTTTAGCTAGCTGGGGTTATCTTTTATGGTGTATGTGTTATTTATTGGTTTGCATGATTGGAATTTATTAATTTCTCCAAAATTTAGCCTTCTTTAGAGGGCACCTGGCATCTGGGGCAAGAAAAACTGAGGAACATGGCATCGGCTGGCGCTTTTATACCCCGAGCGCTGTGACGTCGGGAAAGGGGAGACATCAGCCGACGCCGGACCCAGACTTTGGAATCCGGCCAACCGAGGGGCTGCCTGAGGCAGGACAACCCATATGGTAAGGACTGCAGATGCATACCTATCGGACATCTACATTTATGGTAGGTACAAAACTGTACTTTCGCAAGTGCAGGTCGGCTGACTCCTGACGATTTTTTCTGATAAACTTCAGACCGAAGATTTTCTTCTCCACTCAAAGCTAAGTACCCCGTTGGGGAAACATTTTTCTTGCTCCACTCCGATGTCAGAAAAAGTTAATAATTGTATTTCATGTGGGAAGCAAATACCTCATAAAGATTTTCATTCTTACTGTATGCTTAGGCCCTGACCACGACGTAGCTAGTTGTCAGTTTTGTGCTAGATTCAATCAACGTACAATTAAGCGAGGGTACGATTTTGCTTTTCATTACTTCAATAGGCGCTTTAACTACAAAATGTCGTCTGATACGGTTCCGGCTACCGGAGTTCACAAACGTCGCAAGGATAAAGACAGGCCTCCGAGGTCCAAATCTGATGATAGCGCACAAGTGGAGCCAGCTTCAGGTTCGGCCATCGTCAGTGAGGCGCTTTTGCAGCCCTGTCATCGGCCATTTCAGAACCGATGGCCGAAACGGACTCTCATGAGGAGCCAACCAGGCCTTTAAATATTTCTATTGCTGGACCTTCAGACAATGCTCCTTCGGATGGGTCTGGAGCCGCTGTGCAGGTACCGGCTTCCGAAGGGGTTTTCAGGCCTACTCAGCTTCTAATAAAGGCAAAGACAAAGACAAAGGCAAAGACTCCTTCTAAATCAAAGACTGCAACACAGGCCTCTTCTGAACCGGCTCCCAAGTCACAGAAACAGTTACTCAAGATGGCGGAGGATTTACTTACTATGATTAGGGGTTCACATCCCCCTCCAGATAAAAGGCCAAGGCAGGATGTTTATTATGATTACTCTGATCAGGCTTCTGTTTCCTCAGTTTCTTCTTCTGACCAGGAATATTCTTTCCCTCCTTATAAGGATTCTGATGCTGAGGAATCCATTCCTTCAGCTTCTCCCCCTGAGGATTTCTCTTTTGGGGAAACTTTGCATGAAATGAGGGAACATTTCCACTGGGAAGGACAGGAGTATTCGGAATCTAAGAAAAGACTGAGGGATTTTCTTCTTCTTCCCCAACATAGACCCCTGGCTATTCCTCCTGTTTTGGATATTGTAGATGATGCCTTTTCAGAGGCTAACTTAACCCCTGACTCTTTTCCTCCTGCTCCTGTTAAGCCTGATAGATATTACAGGGTTCTTGATTCCCACCAGTTTTTATACAATAACCCTTCTGCTGACCCTGAAACCATTTCTCAGGGTCCTAAGGGAGTTAAGGCCACTTCTGCCAAAAATCCCATTCCTACTGAAAAGGATTTCCGATCCTTAGAAAGATGGGGCAAAAAGGTGTACACTTCTGCTACTTTGTCCATTAGGGCTTTAAACTGTCAGTTTCATATGCTGAAATACCAGCAATTTCTCCTGTCTGTTTTAAAACAAAAGCTTACTTCCATTTCTGCCGGTGCAGATGATAAGGAATTACATGACTTATTGCATGCCACTGAACAAGTTGGGAAGCATGGTTTACACTGTGGATTTGATGCCTTGGAGGCTTCTTGTAGGGCTGCGGCCTCCGGCACAGTCATTAGAAGGCATGCATGGCTAAAGGAACAAAATTTGCCTGAACAAGTAAAGGCTAAATTATTGGATGCTCCTGTTCAGCATAATGTTTTGTTTGGATCAAAAGCTGAAGAGGTGATTAAAAAGATGGAGGATAAGGCGAAATCCATGCAAACAGTTAAAGATTTCTTACAAGTACAGCCACCTAGATTTAGCAGGAATTGGCCTTCAAAAAATTGGTCCTTTCCCACTTCAGACAGGCCTCAGAGGGATAGATATAGATGCTCCCGAGGAAGGCCTCAAACACAAGCTTCTTGTAGACCAAGACGGTGGACTGCTTCCACCCCTAGGGGAGGAGAAGGACAGGTCACAAACTCAAAGGAAACAAACTCAATGACTCCCTCTGTTGGGCTACAGGAACTTCTTGCTTGGAAGCCCCTCTCGGAGGAAAACTCTCTCTTTTTTATCAAAATTGGACTCTAATAACCCAAGACAAGTGGGTTTTGGATGTGGTTTTAAGAGGTTACAAATTCCATTTTCATACCTTGCCAAGGCCAAGCGGATGGCCAGACCTTCCAAAACATCAATGGACGGAGGCCTTACACCAGGTGGAAGCTCTTTTGGCTATGAATGCCATAGAACTGGTTCCACTTTCAGAGATGGGAAAAGGTTTTTACTCAAGGCTCTTTCTAGTCCCAAAGAAGCAAAACTCATGGAGACCCATTCTGGATCTGTCGGTCTTGAACACCTTTCTAGAGATTCCAAAATTCAAGATGCTTACTCTACAGCAGCTACTCCCAATGCTGTCCAAAGATGCATGGATGGTAACTTTGGATT
This sequence comes from Protopterus annectens, assembly GCF_019279795.1. Taxonomy (NCBI): domain Eukaryota; kingdom Metazoa; phylum Chordata; order Ceratodontiformes; family Protopteridae; genus Protopterus; species Protopterus annectens. Next base: position 714,781,319 of record NC_056737.1, read on the forward strand.
TAAAGGAGGCATATTTACACATTCCCATCAGGCAGGATCGCAGAAAATACCTCAGGTTCAAGGCCGGATCGAGGCACTTTCAATTCTCTGCACTGCCCTTTGGATTGTCTACTGCATCCAGGGTCTTCACCAAATGCCTGGCTCCAGTAGTAGCTTACTGCAGACTCAAGGGAATTCAAATTTACCCTTATCTGGACAATTGTCTAATTCAGACAGAGACAGCAAGGATGTCTTACTCCAGCATCTAGAATTTGTACAGAACCTCCTCAAGTTCCTGGGATTCTCTGTAAACATAAAAAAGTCAAATTTGACACCATCACAACAGATAACTTTTCTGGGTGCTCTTCTAAACACTACAACCCAGATGGCATTTCTGACATTTGAAAAACAATTACAGCTGGCTTCAACTTTCAAAACCTTGGCAACTTTAACTATCTGCAAGGAAATTCCTGCAGGCTTTGGGTTACATGGCCTCCTGCATCCTTCTCGTACCATATGCAAGACTACACATGAGGAAAATACAGTGGTACCTAAAAAGTGTATGGTCTCAGCATTGCCACAGTTTAGACATACTGATCTCCGTCCTTCCTTGCCTTCAAAAGAAATTTTTTTGGTGGTCCAGGGCATGTGCTCTAAACAAAGGGAAACCCTTCCATCTGCCTCCTGCCACTCAGATTCTAACCACGGACGCCTCGGATTATGCTTGGGGACCCCATTTTCAGGGCAACTGTCTGCAGGGCCTTTGGACAAAGGATCAGAAGCACCTGCATATCAATTTAAAGGAAATGTTAGCCGTTCAGAAAGCTCTATTGGCCTTCAGGAACCTTTTACAACCAGGACAACTACTAATACGGACAGACAACACCACAGTTATGTGGTACATAAACAAGCAAGGGGGATCTCATTCCTACCCCCTTTGCAGACTAGCCATGGATCTATGGAACACAGCTCTAGCCTGCGATCTGTATCTTCAAGCTCAGTTTCTACCAGGGAAACAAAACTTCCTGGCAGCCAGTCTGAGCAGAAATCTTTTGGATCCACACGAGTGGATGCTGGACAGCAAAATATTCAGGATGATAACAGCAGTCTGGGGATGTCCTCACATAGACCTCTTTGCATCCCATCTCAATTATCAACTACAGAATTTTTGCACCAGGTCTTTCCACAGAGAAGCTTGGAAAGTGGATGCCCTGTCATTCAGTTGGAGGAACCTCTCGGGATATGCCTTTCCGCCTCTTCCTCTTCTTCCATGGGTCTTATTGAAGATAAAATAGGACAAGCCCAAGATGATAATCTTGCTGGTTCCAAATTGACCTCAGCAGTTTTGGTATCCAACTCTAAAAAACCTATGTCTGGAGCCCCCTTGGGTTTTACCTCAGTCTCCGAACCTTCTGTCCCAACATCAGGGTCAGGTTCTACACTCTCATGTCAGATCTCTCAGCCTGGCGGCCTGGTTAATCCATGGCCTTTGATTTCTTCTTTCCTACCCAAGCAGGTTATGGATGTCATTTTAGAAGCCAGACGTCCTAGCACTAGAAAATCTTATGCAGGAAAATGGAAAAGATTTTGTTCCTGGATGCGGGCTCAGGATTCTGATCCTCTTCTTCCTAACATTACCTTAATTTTACTTTATTTGACAGATCTCTTACACGAGGGTCTCTCTTTCTCTTCCATTAAGATACATGCCTCTGCTATTTCTTCTCATTATAATACAGACCCTCCCATCTTTTCCCACCAGCTCATGAGACAGTTTCTCAGAGGAGCTAAGAACTTAAGACCTCCTAGATCTCCTCCCATTCCTGCTTGGGATCTCAACTATGTTTTGGAAAAACTAACCTTGCCTCATTATAATACAGACCCTCCCATCTTTTCCCACCAGCTCATGAGACAGTTTCTCAGAGGAGCTAAGAACTTAAGACCTCCTAGATCTCCTCCCATTCCTGCTTGGGATCTCAACTATGTTTTGGAAAACTAACCTTGCCTCCTTTTGAGCCTGCTGCCTCTTCTGACATCAAGTTTTTATCCTGGAAGACAGCTATCTTGTTAGCCCTAACCTCTGCCAGGAGAGTTTCAGAGTTACAAGCTCTTATGGCTGTGGAACCTTATATTATTTTTCATCAAGACAGGGTATCTTTGAGGACTAATCCTACCTTCACGCCTAAGGTGGTTTCCAAAGTGGCTTTAAATCAAACTATCCACTTGCCAACCTTTTTCCCCACTCCTCAAAATAAAGGGGAAAGGATCTTACATTCCTTGGATGTACACAGACAACTACGTTTTTACCTGGACAGAACCAAGGACATCAGAAAATCAGCACAATTGTTTGTTTCTTATGCTTCAAGTTCCCAAGGTAAAGCCATTTCAAAACGGACCATTTCTAAATGGATTGCTCATGGAATCAGATTTTGTTATTCACACCATGGAAAGCAAATCCCAGGGAGTATACGGACTCATTCCACCAGAGCGGCTGCCACTTCTGCGGCCTTCCTCAGGGGAGTTCCTACCAAAGACATTTTGGAAGCTGCAACTTGGAGTTCAGTGCATACTTTCTCTAAGCACTACAATCTACCTCTCTACTCTAAGTCTAGGGCAGGCTTTGCCTCTGCAGTCTTGCAGGGCCTTCTAGCCACCCCTTCATCTTTATGACCACCTCCCTTTCTTTCAGCTTTTGATTCTACCCTACAGTCATGACTGCAGCAGTGAAACACGATGAACATAGTACAGTTGTGTACACCTACCATAAATGTAGCTGTTCGAGTGTCTTCACTGTTGCAGTCTGGGTTTCCCTCCCTCCTGTCCCCTCTTATGTTTACTTTTGTGTAGTTCCTTTTTTCACCATTCTTCTGAGGTGTATTTGCAAAGGTTGTGGGACCTTTTTCATTTTGAGACTCTTGACATCTGGGGCAAGAAAAACTGGAGAAGATGGCGTCGGCTGTCAGCTTTATACTCCTGGCGCTCTGACGTCAGGGAGCATGGTTGAACAGCCGACGCCGGACCCAGACTTTGGGATTCTGGCCGACCGAGGGCTGCCTGCCGGCAGGGGAGAACCATACAGTCATGACTGCAACAGTGAAGACACTCGAACATCTACATTTATAGTAGGTGTACACAACTGTACTTCGTGTTTCACTGTTGCAGTCATCACTTTTGGATTGTCTGCTTGCAGTAGCCCTCATTCGGCCTGATTGTCAAAGTCTTGGGTTTTGTGTCTGTTGCTGTCTCATCTTCTGTGACATCAGGATGTCCTTCAAGGATGCATCTGCAGTCATAACAAATGGGTTGTCCTGTCGTCAGGCAGCCCTTCGGTCGGCCGGATTCCAAAGTCTGGGTCCGGCTTCGGCTGATGTCGCACTTCACCCGACGTCATCTCTGCTGGTCTTCGGGTATAAAGGCATCAGCTGACGCCATTTTCCTCAGTCTTTCTTGCCGCGTGGCGCCCGAAGCAGAAGCTGTTCGCAAGTGCCGGTCGGTCAGATCCAGAGATTACTACTACCGAATACTACTTCGAAGACTTCTAAAAAGCAAAGTACCCCGTTGGGGACTCTTTCTTGCCTCAGCCGATGTCAGAAAAAGTAAATAACTGTTTAACTTGTGGGAAACAAATACCTCATAAAGATTTCCACTCTTACTGCCTACCTTGTTTAGGCCCAGACCACGACGTAGCAGCCTGTTTAGCCTGTGCTTCCTTCAACCGACGAACGCTTAGGCGTCGGTCGGAGTTTGCTGAACAGTTTTTCGGCTCCGATTTTGCGTACATTATGCTGTCGGATCCTCCGACTACCCAAATTGTTAAAAAACGCAAAGAAAAAGACCGACACTCGCGGTCCACGGTTTCGGCCGAAACCACGGTTAAGCAAGCCGCGAGTGTCTCGGTTTCGGCCGAAACCGAGAAAACGGGTCATTCCTCAGCCGAATCCACGACTACTACTGAGGCTCCTGCTACCTTAGTTGAATCGGCCTCTGAAGTTTTGCCTACTACTGTGGTTCCTAGTGAATTATCAGACACCATCCCTTTGGATGTCTCTACCCCAGCACGTGGTGCTGCTAGGCCTCCTGCAGCCATGTCTATTAAGGCCTTTGCCAGGGCTAAAGCAGCCAAAACTGTTAAATCAGTGCCTGTTAAACCCCCCTCACACAGGCCCACTTCTAGTTCACAAATGCTTACTTTGGCAGAGGATTTAATATCCTTAATTAGGGGATCCCAATCTCACCCAGACAGGGCCTCTCAGCCTCCAGAAAAGAGACCTAGAGCAGAGCCTCCCGAGCCAGTGTCCTCTGATGATTCTTCGGATGACTTCGACATAACAGATCAGCCAGAGGCTCCTTTTTCTACTTATGAAGATTCTGATGCTGAAGAATCCATTCCATCTGCCTCTCCACCAGAGGAATTTTCCTTTGGGGAAACCTTACATGCCATGAGAGAACAATTCCAATGGCAGGGACAAGATTTCTCAGATTCAAGAAAAAGGCTTAGGACCTTTCTGCACTTACCACAACATAGGCTCTTAGCTATACCTCCAGTTCTGCCTGTTGTGGATGATGCATTTAATGATGTTTGCACTGCTCCTGATACTTTACCTCCAGCCCCTGCCAAACCAGATAGATTTTACAGGGTGCCAGACACTCATCACCACCTATTCAAGGCCCCACTTGCAGATCCTGAGACTATATCCCAGGGGCCTAAGGCAGTAGCCTCGACCTCAGCAAAAAACCCTCTCCCTTCTGAAAGGGAATCCAGGTCCTTAGAGAGATGGGGGAAAAAAGTTTACACCTCTGCTACTCTCTCAGCTAGAGCTTTAAACTGTCAGTTTCATATGATCCAATACCAAGAGTTTATGCTTGATCAGTTAACTAAGAAGCTGTCCTCTGATGACTCCTTAGATAAGAAATATGTTTTAGAAATGGTGAATAACATTCAGCAGGTTAGTAACCATTCTTTAAAATGTGGCTATGATGCACTGGAGGCTTCATTTAGATCAGCCATGACTGGCACAGTGATAAGAAGGCATGCATGGTTGAAAGAACAGGTCTTGCCGGATCATGTTAAAGCAAAGCTGTTAGATGCTCCTATGGATAAGGCCAGTCTATTTGGTACCCCTGCTCAGCAAGTAATGAAGAAAATGGAAGAGAAGGCGAAATCTGTATAAACAGTTAAGGTTTTCTTACAGGTTCAGCCCCCAAGGTTTAGCAGGAACTGGCCTGCCAAAAATTGGTCCTTTCCAGACTCCTCAAAATCTCAAAGAGGCAGGAATAGATGCTCTAGAGGCAGAAATCAATCCAGAGGAGGTGCCTACAGAGGACGCCAGTGGCAAGGCAATAACCAGCGAGGCACAGACACAACCACTGCCACTGCAACAGGACAATCTCAGTGACTTGGCTCTGACACCGCCTACCAGGGAGCAAATAGCAGCACCTTTAGGCAGAAAGTTAACCTTATTTTCGAAAAATTGGCACTATATCACAAAAGACAAGTGGATTTTGCAAACCATAGACCAAGGCTACAGGTTCCACTTCCACACCTTGCCAGTAAAAAGAGGAATGCCAAACCTACCTCCAAATCAAAAACAGAAGCTCTAAAGCAGATAGCTCAATTAACAAAGATGAGAGCTGTGGAAAGAGTACCAATAACAGAACAGGGCAAAGGATTCTACTCCAGACTCTTCCTAGTACCAAGAAAAGAGAAAAGTTGGAGACCTATTCTCGACCTGTCCGTCTTAAACACATACATCATTGTCCCAAAATTCAAAATGCTGACCCTACAGCAACTTCTTCCCATGCTGGGCAAGGAGTGTTGGCTGGTAACTCTAGATCTCAAGGAGGCATACCTGCACGTCCCCATACGACCAAATTGCAGAAGATACCTCAGATTTCTTGCAGGATCAGAGCATTATCAATTCTCAGCATTGCCCTTTGGCTTATCTACTGCGCCCAGAGTATTCACAAAATCCCTGGCATCAGTAATCGCTCATTGCAGGCTACAGGGAATCCAAATTTATCCATACCTGGACGACTGCCTGTTACAAGCGGACAACAAAAGCAAGCTGACAACAGATTTACAAAGAGTCATTTGCTTACTACAAGCCCTGGGATACACAGTCAATTTAAAAAAGTCAAGACTGATACCATCCCAGACAAGAACATTCGTGGAGGCGGAATTGGACACAGTAAAACAAATGGCATTCCTAACTGCAGAAAAACAAGAACAACTCCCTCTTTACTTCGGCATTAACAAAGCAGAACAAACTAACAGCAAGAAAAGTACTGCAGGCCTTGGGCTTCATGGCATCATGCATAATCCTGGTCCCCCATGCCAGACTGCATATGAGAAAGCTACAGTGGTACCTAAAGAATTTATGGTCTCAACACAGGCACAGCTTAGAAACCAAAATTCCACTAATCCCATGCCTGAAACAAGAGTTCCTATGGTGGGCTCAAGCATGCTAGTCAAACCCAGGCTTGCCCTTCCACAACTTTCAAGCAAGCCAAACCATCACAACGGCCTCAGACCTAGGCTGGCGCACATGTTGGACAAATGCATACAAGGATTGTGGACTCCAGACCAGCTGCACCTGCACATAAACCAAACAGAAATGCTGGCAGTAAAACTAGCAATCCAGAAATTCAGACCATTCCTCAAAGAAGGCCATTTAATGATAAGGACAGACAACACCACAGTCATGTGGTACATCAACAAACAGGGAGGCACTCATTCATACCCCCTATGCAGGATGACTCTGGACCTTTGGAATATGGCTCTGAGCTACAACATCCAGTTACAGGCAATATTTGTGCCAGGAAAAGAAAACACCCTAGCAGACATGTTAAGCAGAACCACCTCGGATGCTCACGAATGGATGCTACACCCGGACATTTTCAAGGCCATCACAAAGAAATGGGGAATGCCACAAATAGACCTTTTCGCATCCCCACTCAATCACCAGCTCAAAAAATTCTGCACAAGGACAAACCACCCATTTGCATGGAAGGTGGACTCTCTATCCTTCAGTTGGAAAGGCCTGACAGCATATGCATTCCCACCTCTTCCCTTGATGCACAAGGTACTACTGAAAATCAAAGAGGAACGTCCAAGGATAATTCTGATAGCTCCGAATTGGCCAAGACAACACTGGTATCCATTGCTGAGGAGCATGTCTCAGGGGAGAATGTGGTCAATACACCTGATGCCTTTGATGTTAACTCAGAACAACTACAACATCATGCACCCAAACCTAAAAACCTTGCAACTGACTGCCTGGAACATCACATAACAGCAACTAACCCAGACTTATCCCAAAGGGTTAAAGACATTATCCTTGAAGCCCGCAGACCTTCAACAAGAAGGAACTATGCAGGAAAATGGAAAAGGTTTGTCATTTGGAGTACTGAAAGAGGAAAAGATGTGTCGAACATAGATATTGCTAACATCATGGAGTACTTGGCAGAGCTTCTACATACAGGCCTGTCCTATTCCTCCATCAAGATACATGCATCAGCTATTTCAGCAGAATACAGCTTCGATCCACCTGTCTTTTCGCATCCTCTTCTCAGGCAGTTCCTCAGAGGGATCAAGAATGTAAAACCCCCTAGGAAACCACCATTACCAGCATGGGACTTGAACTTTGTGCTAGAAAAATTGACACTCCCTCCATTTGAACCAGCAGCAACAGCAGATCTTCAACACCTATCATGGAAAACTGCTTTCCTACTGGCAATTACTTCAGCAAGGAGGGTTTCGGAACTACAGGCCTTAATGGCAGTACAACCCTTCCTAAACTTCCATCAAGATAGAGTGTCCATGAGAACTAATCCTACTTTTATGCCTAAGGTGGTATCCAGAGTGTCTTTAAACCAGGCAATCCACCTACCTACCTTCTTTCCCAATCCACAGAACAGGGGGGAAAGACTGCTGCATACCTTGGATGTACATAGACAGTTACGCTACTACCTGGACAGAACCAAAGGTAACAGAAAAACTGACCAGCTTTTAGTAGCCTATGCATCAGGAAGGGAAGGAAAAGCAATTTCCAAACAGACGATCTCCAAATGGATAGGAAATTGCATAAGATTCTGTTACTCCTACCATGGAAAACCAATTCCACAGAACATAAGACCTCATTCTACAAGGGCTACAGCCACTACCACAACTTTCTTACGAGGAGTGGCAACCAAGGACATTATTGAGGCGTCTACTTGGACCTCCGTGCATACATTTG